>NW_003303758.1:2305796-2578288 GCF_000142945.1 Phytophthora infestans T30-4 | reverse complement strand
GGTTATCAAAGTGACGGATATGCGGACCCGTGAAGTGCTGGGTTATACGGACAAGTTCCCTCGCTGGGCGGTTGCCTTCAAGTTTGAAGCCGAAGAAACGACTACCGTACTGGAATCCGTCACCTGGAATGTAGGCCGCACCGGAAAAATCACTCCCCTCGCCCGGGTACAACCCGTAGAACTGGCGGGGGTAACCGTCCAGAACTGTACCCTAGTGGCAACACTAGTCAAACCAGAACCGTCGGGTTTAAACTCGTTAGAGGACCGACTAGATCCAACTGGTGGTTTCCCTGATACCAGGGTACCTGATCCCCCGAAGACAGAAGGACTGCCAGGCGAAAGAGGGTCGCGGTGTTTGGATCCAATGGTGGATCCTACGAAGACGGAAGATGAGCAAGTCTGTTACCATGAAGGCGGGGATCTACACGCCGAGGATGTGGGAGAAGGCATGGCGGTGATCCCGGAGGTACCACTGACCACAGAGGAGGTCACGATTGATGGGATCCAGGGACGAATGAACCTGCTGAAGTGGACCGTCTGCGTCAGAAAATCTGGGAGAGCCGACATCTGCTGATTGGTAAAGGTAATGCGTTACCGCCCGCTGCCCGCGGAGTCAAATGTGACATCGATGTCGGCGACGCGAAACCGATCGCTCAGAGGGTGCGGAAGGTGGCGCCTCAGTTCCGAGAAAAACTATCGGATCTGATTAAGGGCCTGCTGCAAGACAAGATCATCAGTTTCTCAACGTCCCCATGGGCATCCCCAGTGGTAATCATCATCAAGAAGAACGGGGTGGATATACGTCTGTGCATTGATTACCGGCTGGTTAACGGTCTGACTCGATTGATGGTGTATCCGATGCCTCTAATCGATGAGCTGTTGGAAGATTTGGATAAAGTACTCTGGTACTGCTCTCTTGACATGGCCAGCGGTTTTTGAATAGTTACTATGACGGATCGAGCTCGCGCGATATCCGCATTCATCACACCGTTTGGACTGTTCGAGTGGAACCAGATGCCGTTTGGATTGAAGAACGCACCCCAGATCTACCAACGTCTAATCGATAACGCCCTCTATGGATCCACCCGAATACCGGAACCCAAAAGGGGTGGATCCGGGGAAGATCATACGGAAGTAGATTCATTTGAGGCAGGAGAGCCAGGGGATCCTGGAACCGCGTCCGTGTTAGGACGCAGATCTTACATCGACGACGTTCTAATCCCGGCGAAATCGTGGGATCAGCTGTGCGAAAGAGTGACATCCCTACTGGAGGCGTGTACTAAGTGGAATCTCTCTATCAGTGTGGTAACGAGCTATTGGGGGATGCGCAAGGTGGAGTACTTAGGCCATCGAGTTTCCAAGGAGGGATTGGAGGCGAATCCAAAGGACCTGTCTTCGTTAGCCGATTTGTCCTTCCCGCAGTCGTTACGGGCGATGCAATCCTTCTTGGGCAGTTTGAACTACTACAGTCGGTTCATCGAGGATTACGCCCTGTTTGCCGCGGTATTGTATGGATTGAGAGAGGTAGATTTTGCTGCGATTACCACTCCAGCTGTCCGGATAAAAATCCAACAAGCTCTGGCCCGGGAGATGTCGGATCCACGAAGGAATCCAAGTGGTACGACGCCAGAAGAGGACCTAAAACAGGAGCTGGATCCACCCCGGGACCAACGGAGAGAGGATCCAGTCTGGATAGAGACGACGGATCAGAACATGGAAAAGGCAGAATCTCGGTGGATCCGAGCTCAACACGCATTCGTGGAACTGAGGAACAGGATCGCGACCACGCCTATCCTCCGTCATTTCGATCCAGAACGTCAACCTACGGTAATAGTTTATGCCAGCGACTGAGCAGTCTCAGCAGCTCTGGTACAAGAACATGAAGGGATCTGTCATTCAGTCACCTTCGTCAGCCGGACACTGAAGCCGAATGAACTGAACTACGGAGCAGTGGAGAAAGAGATACTCGCGCTCCTGCGCGTGTTGGATCTCAATTACAACCTGCTGGTGGGAAGATCCATCCGGATCCTGACCCGACACTCTACGCTAGCCTGGCTGTTCAAGTCGGCGGGGTTACAAAGGACGTTTGGGACCAGTGGGCAGCTTTACTCTCGCCTTGGACGCTGGAGATTGTGAAATGTTCGAAAGGGGAAAGACGAGATCCTGGAAGGCTTTGGCCGCGAGCATCACTCCTCGAGCTAAAGATGGATGAGGCGCTGACTAAAGATCGCCCCCTAAGGAAAGAGCCCAAACGCCGGGATCCCAGATCCCCGATCCCCGACGGTACAGGCAGACGAGGATCCTGTACGTCCTGAGTTTCGATGGATCCGCTCGCGTACGACGCGGAGGCCGGGGCGTACAGTGCGATACTGTGGAGAATACCTCGATGCGCAAGTTGTACGGGCCAGATCCCACTTATGCGGAACGCCTCACCGTCAACAAAGCGGAGTATAACGGGCTACTGCTGGTTTGAATCTACTAAAGAAACAAGATCCGAAAAGGCTGGTGATTTGTGGGGATTTAAATTTGGTGATCAGACAGGTGCGAGGTGAGATTGACTGCAAGGCCCCGGCCCTAACACTGTTACGGCAGAAAGTGATGATCCACCTGCGTGGTTGGATGAATCACGAGTTGGTGCATGTCAAGCGAGATTGGAATGCCAGTGCAGATAGCTTGGCCAGCGCCGCTTTACGGAATCAATGTGGTGTTGAAGTGGAGAGAGCGACCGAGCATCAGGATCTCATTACGTTGAGCCGACTCCCCGTATGTGGTGGTAGTGGGATCCGGGAAAAGGACCAAATTCCCTTGCACGGCCGTCGACTAGTTCCAGAGTGTACATGGTAATTCGGACTCCGCATCCCCCAAATTCTCGAGGAAACATTTGTGAAGAGAGCCATAATCGAGCGGATCCTCAAAGCACAGAACGAGGAAGCGTGTTTCCTAGGACTAAAGAAGTATCTGATGGGGGATGTACGAGACCTGAGTCGGGAAGATGCCAAATCCTACAGCATTATCGCTACGGATTACGCGGTGGATCTGAATGACTTGCTCTTCTATTGCCCCCCTACGAAGAGAGTCAACGAGGATCGGGATGGATTGATGAGACTGGTGATGCCAGAAACCTTACAACAGGATGTCCTACACCACTATCACGGTAGCTTGGAAGGCGGACATCAGGGTATTGGTCGGACCTACACACGGATTCGGGAATGTTTTCACTGGAGGACTATTCAAGAGCGTATCACGGTATGTCGTGGATTGTGAGACAGGCAAGGGCAGGCCCACAATCGAAGGGGGGTCACCTGGGAAATGTCCAAGCGACTTACCCTCTCCAAATCATAGCCATGGATCATATTCCTTCGTTTGCCCCAAGTCGTTCAAGGAAACACAGAATTGTTGATCTGGGTGGACCTGTTTTACCGGATTACGTGGTAGGCCAAAGCTAGTGCGTCTAGAACTGCGCAGACCATTGCTTAATCGTACGAGGAGTGCGTTTTCCGAAGATTTGGAGCTAGCTGAGATGATTAGACATGATCGGGAGCCAGGCTTTATGTCTCATTTCTTTCGAGCATTCAACCGGATCCTGGGGCAGCGACAGCGAGCAACCATGGCATATCGTCCCCAAGCTAACGGGTCGGCCGAGCGCATGGTACAGACGATCACGAGAGCACTCAAGATGTACGTCCAGGATTTGGATCAGAGGGATTGGGATGAGTACGCAGAACGGCTCCCCTTCGCGATGAACACCGCCCAAGACAGGATCCGGGGTGATACCCCATTTTACTTGGTACATGGGTGGGATCCCAAATCCACCCTAGAAGTGGCCATTCCGGTATGTAGCACCAAGAAGAGAAACAGAGATCCAAGGCGATGGCGATACCAAGTCCAGAAATACTACCGGCAAGCTAGATCCCAGGTGAACGAACGACTGCGGAGTGCAATACAGGATCGAGCGGATCGACACAACGAAGATGCCCGTCCACATCAAATCCAAGTGGGATCGCAGGTGTGGCTTTGTTTGGATCGAGTGAAAGAAGGATACGCCCGCAAATTGGCCCATCTATGGCATGGATCGTTCCGGGTGAGCGAGAAGATTGGAGAACATGCGGTAAAGCTGGAAACGGCAGGTACCGAATATCGCCTGTTCCCTGTAGTACACGTATCCAAGCTGAAGTTGGTCAAAGAATATCCAGATCGGCCGCAAACCCGTCTTTCGGTGGATGGATCCGAGCTGGTAGACTTCGACGAAGTCCTCCTACCGGAAGATAGTTGGAATGTGGATCTCGAAGCCGACGAGTTCGAAGTCGAGAAGATCACCGATATGAGGCCAGGGAAGCGAACTAGATACGGACGGATTTACCGTGAATTTCTGGTGTATTGGCGTGGATATGACGAACCGAGTTGGGTAGACGAGGCAGATCTGAACTGTGGAGCATTGCTCTATGATTTCTTGAGGGATCGTACGAATCGTAACAGATTCGGCGTGATGCAGTCTCATGAAGAAGAGTAGGGAGGGGATCCATGGATGTGAGTTGGTCATGTCGATGGGAGGATGAAGAAGGGCCCACAGGAAGGGTGTGGGCCAGGAGGAGGAGGATCGCTGATGTGAGTTGGTCACATTGGAAAGAAAGAGAAGACGAATCCACAGGGGAAGGGTGGATTACGAGGAAGAAGTGAATGTTTATGGATAAGAGTGACGTTTTACGTGTGAGGCGTCCTGCTTGATCTCAAGCACGAGCTTTGAAGGTCCCGAGCTATACTGACCCAATTGAAACTGGGTCGTTGGCGCTAGATCCGGATGAAATCCAGGCGTGGATCCAACCGGATCCGGAATCCAGCCCAGATCCGGGTGTACACTGAAAGAGTGGATCCCGCCCAGATCCAGGTGTACACTGAAAGGGTGGATCCCGCCCAGATCCAGGTGTACACTGAAAGGGTAGATCCCGCCCAGATCCAGGTGTACACTGAAAAAGGGTGGATCCCGCCCGGATCCAGGTGTACACTGAAAGGGTGGATCCTGCCCAGATCCAGGTGTACACTGAAAGGCTCTGACTAGATTTCGCAACCAACGAAGGAATGTTATAGACATATTCAAGTAACAGAGTGTGGATTATGATAGCTTATGCAAAGAACTAGCTCGACCCAGTTTCCAGTCGCTAGTTACTGCTACGAAACGAATCCACGAAGACTGAAACTGGGGGCATGGCGTCAAAGTGTGATGAGGATCATGTAGTCTTGGGCTGAACGTTGAAAAACTGGCCCACTAGACGCTGGATCTGGCGTCCTGGGTGTTGGCTCGGGTCCCCGCGAAACTGGATACGCCAAGGCTCGGCTTCGTCGATCTCTCGCAAGGCTTCCAATAGGCTCGTGGGTTCTGGGCGATGGAGGCTGGGATCCTCCAAGTTGGCTTGACGGGATACGGATCCCGGAAACCAAGCTACCTTATCCCCGCGTCGGGGGAGATGCAAGAAGGATGGATCCAACAAAATATCCACGTCACACCAACCGTCCTGGATTGCCAACACGAGGATCACAAGGACTCTCTTCCAAGCTCGACCACGTCGGTTACCACGCTGCTTGTTGAAGTTGGACAACCAAGTCGAACCCTGCAGTTGGTTCCGAGAGATGGGGAACCGGTGAGTGCCCTCCCAAATGGCAACCCGGTGCTTGGAGACGAAATCCCGGAACGCACGAACGAATACCCCGAGTTGCCCACGCACATCACCCCTGAAGCTAACCGGATCCACCGGTGTGGTGGCCAGCGCATCCCACGGGGCAGCTCGTGTCAGTTCTTCCACGAGAGGTCTGGTGATGAGCGAATCCAGGTACCCGGCCCTCGGGATGGCATCTGCTGTCCGAGGAAATATCCATTCAGCTCGAAAAGGCAGCTCAGGAAACAGGACAGTGATCTTCATTGAGATGACCGCGACCCGGTTCAACTTCTTGGCGGACCAAGGCTCGATGTCTCTGGTAGCGAAGGCCACAGGAGCACGTCTACCAGGAATGAAGGCGGCATCCGGACCGAACGGAGCCACGGGGAGCATCCCTGGCAGTGATGAGTTAGGGGGAGCGGGGATCAAGACAGATCCAGGGGATCCGCCACCGTGAGACGATCCCGGGGATCCGCCACCATGAGGCGATCCTGGGGAACCGCCACCATGGGGCGATCCTGGAGATCCACCACCATGAGGTGACCCCCCTCTACCAGATCCGGGGGATCCGCCACCAGGCGACCCCCCTCCACCAGATCCGAGGGGTCCGCCACCACGAGGCGACCCTCTCCCACCATCGCTACCCGATCCGCCGTCACTGTCGACTTGGATCGCGGATCCCGCAGTGTCGCCTCCGGATCCGGCTGTGCCAGCGACTTGTGGAGGCGGCGTCGAGAGGGATCTCCGCCGGGCTTCGGACCGGGATTGGGACAGAGCCCGTCGCGTGTCTTCCTCCAAGGCATCCTCAGCGGCTCGAGCCTCCAACAGGTTAACCGAATTTACTACTTGGTCGGTTACACCCTAGAAGGTCTCAACTCTCAAGATCCCGTCACAGGAGGCGGCAAGTACGACGCAAAGGAACTACAAAGGCAAGGAAACACACCCGCAAGGCAACCTTACGGCCAGATCCACGATCGAGGCCCCGGATCCATACGCTCGAATATTCGCTTAGGATTCGGAACCATCGACGGACGCAGAGTAAAGATTTTCCACTGCTGCTCCACCCCATCCCCACATCTCGCCAAGACACTCAAGCTTCACCACTTGAACACTTCGGAAGTTACCGAGAGAGCAAGATCGCGCCCTACCGACGGGTACATAAGGTGAGGAAAGTTCAGCAGAACACGGATCATCGGGGGACCCCCTCCGTTAGTCGGTGTCTGTGCGCAATTGGAATGTTGGATCCAGCAATCTCGCAGATTTTGCTGATCCCGCTACACCACACTGCTCTCGGCATCCACGCGTGTTCGCATTGAGGGGGATCGACACAACGAAGACGCCCGTCCACATCAAATCCAAGTGGGATCGCAGGTGTGGCTTTATTTGGATCGAGTGAAAGAAGGGATGCATGTCATTAATACCCTCTGTGATGAGATACATTAGCTACCGTTGTAACACCCAGCAGCTTCCGCAAGGAGGGCATTGCGAATTATTGTAATTGTACCCGATATTAAAGAGAAATTGATGAATTGCATCAATTACACGGATATTTGTTGTCGCCGCCGTCGTCGCCTCTCGATCGCCTCCTGCCTTGAGCTCGCCTGTTGTAAGAACAAATGTTTAGGGTGTGAGCCACATCATCTACTCCAAAAACAAATATACCGGTAATTTTTTAGAGGTAATTTGATATGATGTACCCTCGTTTTGGCACAGGTCATTTAAGGTCGGAGCTCGGATATTTTATGGTATGACCAAGAGCAACTGCGATAACGACAACAAGCTGCACAAAAAAAACTGGAGGGGACCAAACTAGCACCACTAGAGTATTTAGATGGGGCGTTTAAAAACACCGGGTTAATTCAAGTTTCAAGAATCGCTCAAGGTTCCCATGTACGACGAAACCACTTCCAGCCTTGCTAAGCAAGCAAACAGCTAGATTGGAAACGCTTACAGAAGCGCGAAGCCGCTGGACGCATTTTCTCTCTACTGCAGAAAGCTGATAGAGGCTTCAACCTGGCTGTTGAAAGCACCAGGGATGGAATGGGTTTCTGGCTTGGCTTTTGAATGGAAACGGCCACTTGTAGCAAGCGGCAAGTGCGAGATTACGCCATGTACGGAAGTCGCATACAACGTCATGTTTCTTGGTAAAATACCCGAGTTATATACACTCTGGCACCTCGTCGACTTGCTCGCAATAGTGTACATGTAAAAATTGACAAGACAAGAAATTGATTTGTGTTCACGTCGTAGCGGCAGCAATTACGGATGACCAAACGCTCGAGTTGTTGTATAATGCTGAAGAAATGTCAATTGACCGTTTTAAGTACACCAACACGGCGCCGTTAAATCCTGGCCTTTCAGTGTCACTATTGCAGGAGGCACGTCGCTACTCCCGCCCCCGATCCCGTCTGAGCCACCAGCACTCGGTAAACGTGAGCTGAGGTTCGGCCTACACTCAAAAGAAAAAAGTCGGAAGAGGCTCGTGACGATACGAGTGCGTAAATATGAAATGCATGTTTAAGGTGAAGCCTGGTTGAATTAAGACTTCAACTTAAGAAAAACATTGTTTTTACGGCACTAATTGTTTAAAAATTAAATAGCACACATACTATTTTCCTTGTACGTATTTAATGGGTTAACTAATTTACTCGGATTTATCCTTCGGCAGTAAAACATCAGTCCCGGCTGATACTGACATAAACAGAGTTTTTAAATATGAGTATTGTGCCCGACATTGAACAATTTGCCAGAATGTAAGAGAGTATAAGTGGTACTGTAATACGGAAAACCTATATCATCATTTAGGTATAGGGTGCAATCGCGCGTTTAAATTCTTATTTTGAGGCCCTTTTCAGTCAACTCCAATCCGTTCTGGAGCTACAAACGTTAATAAATAACCACTCAAAACCTTTCCAGATTCGGAAGATAGGTGCACAGAATGAAGGATTTTGATTAATCTAGCCTCAAATACATATGTAAGAAGCTCAACTGACCAACAACATTTACCTCAGCCAAGCCGAAACGACCATGAGCTTGGTGCAGTTTTTTTTCTCGTCAATCAAACTATCTACGAAGCTAAAAGCATCACGTAGGCATCCAGCAGCGCAAAATAAATGTAGATACCCTTATTTAATACACGATTTAAAGGGCTTTAAAAAAACAAGGATGTGCACATTCACGTCCTGCTCTTGTATATTTATTTTTAACTTCGTCGTGCAGCTTCTACAGGCTACTTTCAGCTTAATGAAGCGTTCTACTGCGGTGATGTGATGCTAAGCTACACATAGAGCTTTTGATCAGATCAAACGGCATCATATTGATACAGTTATGGTCGCTTTACCTTGCGATATAGCTCTTTGTCCAATGTTCGATCTCGGGCTAACTAGCTTCGGGTCTGCTTGAGCCGAATCGAATTAAAGAAAAGCAGACATATTTTGGGACAATGCAGATTTTTATTATTGGTTTGTAATGCATTAGAGTCAACATTATTGAGTTCTATGTCTACAAAATTGTTATTTTGCTTAGCAGTATTAGTGCAGGTCGATAACAGTCGACCAGTCCATGGACGCCAGATCCTTAAGTGGTCGGGTGCTGTTATCCATTTATGCGTGGGCCGTTGTTGATCACGCCCCATGGTGTAATCGTCACAGCCATATTTTGAATCCTCGTCTTCGAAGTCCTGTTCCGCTTCCTACCACCCAACCATACCCAAACTCACGCTCGATCGAATTGATTTTGCTTGACAGGCGACTGGCTTATTTTCTCTTCTCCTTCTGTGGGGTCGCAGATTTTGGGCTGCAGCCTGACTTGCGCGCTAAGTGGTTCTTTAGCTTAGACAGTGTACTTAGCATGATGTGGTAACACCAGCAGTTCCTCGGTTTCCGTCTGTTTGGACGTTCTGACTTATTCTTGATGCGGCAGAGAGCGGGTGTCATTTGCACTTGAAAACGAAAGGGTAACACTGCTAACTGCCATTGCTTGTTACGCCCGCTCGGCTGTTTGTGTTAATGCCCGCTTCCGAGTGCAACATGAAGTAGCCGGTACGTAATGAATTGTAATACTCTTTTACAATCACTGAATCAGTGATAGTAATGTCACAAATTGATTTGTCAAAATTCAGTGAGTGAAAACTACTGCGATATCGTGCTGCCAAAGAGCAGTCAATTTCAAAACGTACCTTTACTCATCAATGATAAAGAATATGTTTACGACTTTCAGTCGAGTAGCAGCTTTACCCATGTAGATTTAAAATATTTGCCTGCTGTCAGAATATCTACGGGCTTCACTGACAAATTTGTAATTCATCAAAAAAGTGAGCTGTTCGAAATGACAAAGTGTTCATCCCGGTGCACATTAACCAGTTAATGTGCATGTATCTGCTTTTCGGCTACGTTTACGCTAAAATCTGTAAGCTGTGATCATCTGTAGCAGAATCACTGGAGTCTAGTCGTGATTATCACGACCGAAAAACGGATTCAGTTATATGACTCCTTGGGAGGGTCGGGTTCTAGATGCAAAAAAACCTGTTCGGGTTCGTTAGATGGCACCTCCTTTTCCGCCCTCGTCAACCGCTTCGCTTGGCCCTTCTGCACTCGGACAAATCCGGTCTCGAAATCGGGCATGTGGACAATATCTGCTCGTGGGGCTGCATTGAAAAGTGTAAGTACAAGTATCCGTAAACACTATGAGTAAGACAATTAAAAACGTATGTTTACCAGGTAGCGAGCATTCGAGGCATTTCACTGATAAGGCTGTCAAAACAAAATCCGAACGTCGAGGAGGTCGACGTCGGATCCCCGGAGCGCCTTCGCCACGGACTTCAAGTCCTACCGCTTACCCAGTAAGTCACTTAGGCACCGCTTGGACGCAGCGTGTGCCAGCAGCTCCGCCTGCTCGTCGCTCTCCGAATCAATGATGGGAGGAGCTCAAAGAATCGGTTGATCATGGCAGACGAAGTCCTCAGCGAGTGTGCTGACGTATGATTGAGCGAAGGTCTGAGCTAAACCTGTATATCTGCATTTAGTACAAATTATAGTTGGGACACTGGATATAATATCTATTTACAGAAAATAGTCGAAACTCGTACAGGGGATTGGCAGAGTGGTGGTGCGTACGCAGCTGGACCATGACCGCTTCAACGCTGTCAATGTCTTCCGCACATTCGCTTAAGCGTTGATAAACGCCTCTGTTGGGCATGTGGCTCGCACACCCGACTAGCGGAACTACCGTTAGGTCTGCGAGGTGGAGATTCACGGATCATTTGCCTTCGACTAAGATGGTTATCTGCTGCACGCTTTTACCGTAGTCCCTCGTCAACATTATATCTAAGAAAGCATGACGAGTTGCTGTGGACAGGTCACGGTCTCATTATTGATGCATGGAACCATACCCAAAGGCGAGCAATAAGATGCCTCGTCCGCCTCATACCACGCGAGCACCGCGATAAAATGCTTTAAGTCATGGCTTCACCCGTCAAAGGCGGGCCCAAATCACTCGAGAAACTCCGCAGCGATTGAGCGCTCTACAGCTCGAGCTACAGTCTCCATGGCTCTCCGGGGCGTTCGACAGAGACAGACTATAGATTGCTGTATCTAATATTGCACCGTAGCAAAATTAGAAGTCGCTAGCCATCTTAAAAGTTGGAAATGACTAGTGCTCTACCGTCGTGCGAGCTTGCCCTCGCAGAACGAGAGAGGAAGGTTGCATTTGTCCAGTAATTCCAACCGCCCGAAAGTGTTTTAAGCAATCTGGCTGGTGTAGTGCACGACAGACCAAGTCTGACCGGGCGTAGCCGCTAGCATCTTATCGACAAAGGAAGGATGGTCCCGGCTGATGTGTTGCATCCAGTTCGTGAAGCCAGCTCCAGCGTTTAGTTTCCGGACCGTGCCGCACCTGCAGCGGTAAAACTCGAGAATAATCTCGTCGTACTGGTCACGACAAGGCCAAGAGCAAAAATTGGCTAATTGCCTGCTGGTGAAGGTGGCTAGGGGGCAGGGTGGGTGAGGGAGGGGAGTTGTTGGTGGTGTTCGGCTTCTTGTAAATTCGAAAGAGAGTAAGTTTTTTATAGAGTGGCTTCGAAGTGCGGCAAGATGAGTGGTATCATTTAACGAGGCGTTTATTGGTGGTAGCTTGGTCCAATAGATTATTGAAGTGAGTCACCTGGTTCGTGCAACCTATCGATTAAATGTCACAAATAGATTATTGCTTCACATCTATTGCAGTAATTGCAGCATCAACTTCTTTTTCGATACTTCATTGTCAGATCTGTAGCGAGATTCATTAAAGTTGAACGTCTCAAGATTATTTGCAGTCCCTGATCATTTATATCGTGTGAGCCAAAATTTCATCACTGGAACCATGCCTAAAGAGCGTACAAACAAATTTACTTTCTCTTTAGGTCTCCTCGAGAAGTTGCCAATGATACTATTTTGGGTCAGGCCATAACTAGTCTGAGCGTGACAGTTTGTTCCTCACCAAAATTAGTTTAGTATCAAAATTAGTTTTACTCAGTCTAATTAAGGTGGAGGCACTGTTGCTAAGTGACGCTAGCTCATGGTGAAGTAGCACACGAAAAATCAAAAGCTTTTGTTTTTATGTTACCTTTAAACAATGTTGACGAAAAACAGCGAGGCGGGGCCCAAGGCGAATTTGCACATGCCAAAGAGGTAAAGCTAATAATATTTCGATCTGTGCTCCATTGCGTTCGCGCTCGCTGACGATATCTACAAGAAGGTGAAGAGAAAATTGTACAGCGACGGACAGAATGCAACTGCCGCCAACTAACTGCCAGTCAAATTCCAAAACGAACAGGAAAAGACACAGCAGATCGCGAAGAATCCACCATTTAAAGCACAGTCCTACCATCATTAATTACTAGCCTCTCAGCCGGTAAAAAGAAGGCAGCCACACCACCAGACGAGGAGGTCGACGTGCTTTTGCACGCGGAGCTAGCAGCCGTGGACGCTCTTATTGCTGCAGATACGATTACCGGGAAGAAGCGCCGCAATCACTACAGTCTTAGGACCGAGAGGTACTGCAAGAAACAGAAGGGATGAGTGAGCGCTAGGCTGCCTGCTCGCAAGGTGTCCCGCGGTGGACCATTAGCGACTGGCGAAAGAAGAAAGAGGAGATCTTCGCCTTGGAAGGGAGCGAGAACATGCTCTCGAGAGCGCCGGGCCGGCCAAAGAGCGTGCTGTTTGGGATAAAGCTGATCACTTACATGAAGAACGCCAGGCGTGACTGTCTACCTTTAACGCGGCTCTGTGGCCGCGTTTGTGCGCGATGACTACTCAACTTGGCAGCTACTGTACGTCAAAGACAAGAAAGACGCGAGCATTGCATACGAGTCGCTACTTCGGCTGCTTTGGCGGCTTGCTTACCGCCACGAGTTCGTGCAGCGAATACCTAACGGATTAAAGGTGCTGTTCAACTGTCATAATTGCTCTAAAACTGTTTTACGTTACTAAATCCAATTGTTCGCTTCTTAAGTGTAATAGGAAAAAGTAGACGATCTTGCAGCCATCCAACTAGCGTTCGCTGTCAAGTTTAACGAGGGTTTTGGTTCATATCCAGCAAGTGATATATACAATACTGATGACACCGGTATATATTATGACACTCCACCGTCGAAAATCCTGTCGCCAAAAGGTAAAGAAGCAAATCTATCTGCTCAGCAAAAGCACTCGGCGAGAAGGACAGCCGTTTGCACCATACGCGGGGACGGTGTAGAATTACCGCTGCTTTTTATTTAAAAGTCGCCCCGAATGGCACTATTGAAGAAGAGGAACTGCCAACTTACCCAAAAGGTGCGATGGTGTTTATATTTTTATATACCGTTAAATGTTCTGATTTGTATTGTGCTAACAGGTCATGTCTATACTGTTCAAAAGAAGGCGTGGATGGACAAACGGGTGTGGGCGTTCTACCTGCGTTCGCTTCTTTACGACTACATTTCCGAGCCATCTGTCCTCCTCGTGAACAATCTGGAGTGCCACGTTTCCGCAGTATCCGAGGAAATTGTTGCAGGTGAGCTAGTTTCTACGTTGCAGCCATTGCCAAAAAAAAACCACCTCGGTATGCCAGCCGTTAAATGTAGGAATAATGGGGTCGCTGAAGTCAAAGCTACGAGCTTTGTGCCTGGAAGCAACGGACAGGGCCACAACCGCACGCGAAGGGGTTGTCTACCATCAAACGAACCATCCGAGCGTGGGAGTCTATTAATACGACCACTGTGACCAAAGCTTTTAACAAAGCACTCGACACTAAGTTTTAGCTGCAAACTATTACTGCGTCAATTGCGCTAAAATTTTGATTATATACATATAAAACTAAACTATTTTGTACAATGAGAGTGCTAACATCCGGCCAGGCTCGTTTTTTTATCCTGCTTAACTATCGGTTCAAGAATTTTGTGCTGGCTGCTGCATTCTGTCCGTCGCAGTAGTTGTGTTCGGTAATGGACGAGCACATAATCAAACAAGCGACCGCGTGGCAGAGTAGGCCGACATTGTGTACTACTTCTCCACCTAGCGCCTCCCAGCGTGCAGCCCAATAGAGAGTTGTTTTAGTGTCCTTAAGGCACCAATTATTTCACATTGCTCTGTCATGTGAAGAACTGGGGTGTCCCAGCCTCGCGATCAGATTAGCGAGACGCGCATGAAGATCTATAAGCGCGCTGCTAAACCCAGAGCAACTGCATGGCCGTCGAGCTGGTCAACAAGATCACAGAGCCCGTAAAAATCATGTATACCTATTTTTACGTGCGCCAATAAATAGCGTGAGGAAAAGTCCCTCTAGTAGAAATAAATAACTGAAGTTTGAGCATAACACTAATACATTATCAGTGCAAATATTGTGCATGTTCACCACATCCTACCTAGATGCAGCCGTCGACGATAGTAAAGTTCCAGTACTTATGATTGACCTTGCGAAACAGGAACATCTCGAGTGTCAGTGGCGATAGGAGGTTCCGCTCGTAGCGTAATACCATCCGGGCCGTGCTAAACAAACGCTCGACGATGTTTGATGTCGGTGGGATTGCACCGAGCACGACGTATGCGCTTGGTGCATCGTCCACTTGCGCCGTTTTAAAATTCGATCTGCGAAACCGACTTTATTCGGCTCCTCCTGATGAACCGAAAGAGGAGCACGGCGGAGAAATGGTTGCAGCGATGACCTCTCTGCACGAGTCAGCTTCTTAACTTGCGATCCCAGCACTTTCGCGACACCCGACTTAAGTCAGGAGAATGCACAATTTCAGGATTTGGTGCTGCAAATATGGACACAAAATATCAATAAAAAACAATTCATCTTGTTGTAGACGTTTCGAGATAGTCGTCTAATGCTGACATGACCCCTAACAGACCGTTGAGCAGGTGTCGCGCGTCCGGCAAATTTAAATCTTCACACTGCAGCTTCATGGCGACGGACTGAGCCTTAGCCAGGTGGACGAGAAGTGATTTGAGCTTGCGGCTCGCTGCCAGCGATGACATCTCCTCGGCAGCTCTTCGTCGTCCGCGCTGATATACTCGCGGAGCTCGAAGTAGCGAGCCAGTATCGTGAACGTCGATCCCCACCGTGTGTCCCGACGTAGTTTTGACCGGAGAGGGGTCTTCAGTCTGTAATACAAGAAAGAAGCGTTAAAATCTAATAAAATTTAACTAATACTTGTATAAAAAAGGATGGAAAATATAATTTACATACCTCAATTTAGCAGCTTGGGTGAGCGCTTCATGAGGGACTGGACCTGCTCCAGCTCCTTCTCGTAGGGCTCCAGAAAACGCCGGACAGCCCAATTGAGGCGATGACTGGTGCAGCCGACAAGCGGTACGCCCATCAGCCTGGCTAGCCGTCTGTTTACTGCACAATTATCCCCTACCAAAAAATATGACATTAGAGATGTCCTTACCGAAAACCGGTAGAAACGGCGCCAAAGCAGACATGTGGCTTTCGGCGTTGAGCCGGTCATCCGTCCCGTTGATGATTGTAGCCATAGAGACCAGGGGGTAGTGGCGAACCCCGTCCTTGTCGTAGCACGCGCGCACTGCAAGGTAGTGCACGCTGCCGTGAGTTCATCCGTCCAGAATTGCCCCAAACCGGTCCGGGAGATCGTCGCCGATGCTTCGCTCGACCGCTTTTGTGACGCTCTCCATGTCGCGTTATGGTCTCTTCACACACGGTCGCCAAATTGGTGTACCTTACATAGAAATAATTATTTGAAAAAATAATCAATTGGAATCAGTAAGAGCGGTACAGTACCCTCGCTAAGTACGTACCGCCTTATAGACTCCATCTCCACGAGGGAGAGAGGGAGGTTTCCTTTGACGATCCACTCGAGCCATGCGTGCTGATTAGATGCCTTTTGACGCACCCACGGAAGTAGCGTCCCCGTGGCAGCGGTGCTGGCGGCCTCCATCTCGACCTCAAAGTTATTGTGGTCAGACTTAACGTGGGACACCAGATTGGTGTACCCAGTTTCGGGTGCATGCTTCCGTGTCTTGCTGCAAGCCTTGCAGACTTATAGGCCAGTGGGGTCTTCGTCCTCGGTAAGATAGGGCTTGAAGTAGAAGCAGGCGATCTGCTTCGGCGTGAACTTGCTCTTCGAGCGTGGCGTGGCGACAAGGGCATCAGACATGATGGTTGCGGTTAAGGTAGGTTGGTAAATTTGCAAATTGCAGAATGAACATGAAAACGAGCTACAGAGCTACTAGAATCCTCAGAACCAACCACCCAGCCACTGGTTCCAGTTGCCGGGCAAAACAAAAAGTGTGTCACCCTACACAAAATTAGGAAATACGTATCCGGTATGTGTGCCACATCGAAATAAAATATTTAATGGCAAAAAAATAATAAATTTTCTAAAAATATGTTATCGGGTTCCCTGAACAAGATGGTGCTGTGCTGCCAGCACGCTGTGGTGGCGGTGGTAGGGCGTGGAGGACACGCGGTCAGGGAACCCGATAAATATATTTATGGTCAATTATTGTTTATTGTTTCTCTCGTTAATTTATTTACGAAAAATGCTTCAGCAAAATATGTATATACGAAGTTGGTTTACCACGACCCAAAATTTATTTTCCCGCACAACAACAACCAACCGTTTGTGATTGGTTTTGAGCCCCTCGACTTCTCCGATACGCATATTCTAGCTCATTCTGCAACTTCCTAGGAACACCCCAACCTACTCTCTTCTTTCACCATGCCCAACTCTCTTATCGCCTCGCCTTCTACTAAGTGCAAGTTTTCACTGAAACAAGTGGCGTCCTTCTACTTCAAGCCCATGCTAGATGAGCAAGGAGACGCAACGGGTCTGCAAACCTGCAAGGCGTGCGGAAAGACAAGAAAGCATGTACCCAAAACTGGGTACACCAACTTGATGTCTCATGTGCGGTCTAACCACCCTCGCTTCGAAATGGAGATGGAGGCAGCCAGTACCGCTGCCACCGGAACTCTCATCCTGTGGATTCGCCAGAAGGCGTCAAACTGGTACGCGTGGGTCGACTGGATCGTCAAGGGCAACCTTCCGTTCGCATTCGTCGAAATGGAGACAACCAGAAGGTAATTCACATGACGATCTAGACGAAATATTATATTTTTTATTCTTTTAGCCCTAAGTTTTATGTTAGGTACATGAACTTGGCGAACGTGTGTGAGGAGACCATCACTCACGACATGGAGCTCATCACCAAGGCTGCGGAGAAAAACATCGGGGAAGAGCTGCCGGAATGCTTCGGAGTTATTCTCAACGACTGCACGTTCGGCAGCGAGCACTACATGGCAGTGTACGGCTGCTACAAGCAAAATGGTGTGCGCCGCTGTCCCCTTCTCTCCATGGCACTAGTGATCAATGGTCCGGACGACTCGCTTAACACTGAGATCCATCTGGCTGCGCTTGTCGCGTTTCTGCCCTTTTTTGGTAAGAGGCTCGCTAATGTGAAATTTTTTGTTGGCGATAACCGTGCAGTCAACAAGCGCCTTGCCAGACTTATGGAGATCCCGCTGGTAAGCTGTGCCAGCCATTGGCTAAATTTGGCCGCTCGCAACTTTTTGGCTCCATACGAGGAGGAACTTGATCAGGTACAACTACTCATGAAACACCTGCGCACGATCAAACAAGCTGCAAAGATACGGTACGTATTTTGTGTTATTCTTGATATTTTTATTTAATGACAATAATTGACAATACATATCTTCTTTTGTGCATGGTCCACACAGACTGAAGACCTCTCTGAAGCCCAAGCTGCGCCAAGAAACACGACGGTGGTCTACATACTCGATGCTCGCGCGCTATTTTGAGTTGCGCGAGTTCCTCAGCGCTGACGATGAAAACATTGCTGACGTTTTGCCCACCCCAGTAGCACACCTCAAGCTGAGGGCGCTCAACGACCAGCTATCGGACGTGGAGTCCGTATTGAAGAAGCTTCACTGCGATGACCTCAACTTGCTGGATGATCGCGACCTACTCGATGGTTTGCTAGAGATTCAGCCGTCCTTTTCCAGTTACCTGGGTAAGTCATTTGCTTACTTTATTTATTTACTTATTTTTTTCTTACTTTTTTTGATGTAGAACTAAACGCTGGTATTGTACACTCGCCTGACTTTGAGTCGGGAGGGGTAAAAGTACTGTCAGGTCAGGTCAAGCGGCTGTCCTGGGGTGACCGCGCGGCGCTTCATCCTCTGAAGAAGCCGTCTAAGCCTTCTGTCCCAGCGCCGGAGCCGACCAAGATGGGCTTTGCCGACAGGATTCTGAAGAGGCGCAAGACGCAAGGCACACCATGCGAGTACGAGCTGCTGGACGTCAACCCACCGACGTCCAACATTGTCGAGCGGCTGTTCAGCTCGGCTCGCATGGTGCTACGGAACGAACGCAACAGGCTATCTTCGTTTACGCTGGAGATGATACTTTTTCTAAGGGTCAGCGATGCGTACTGGGATGTGACTACCGTGGATACTTGCTTTTAGGCGGCTTCGACCAGGCTACGTAGTTTTTATTCACTAATAATCTACGTTTGCAATGTCACCGCTCCAATTATATATTTGCTGAGTTCTTAGGTTGCCGCGCGTTATGTACCACGGTGAGTATGTCTTTAGTGTCTGCTGGAGCAGGGTTAACTATTCTTCCGGTGGCAAAAAGGCGCTTGTACGCGCTTATGCGATCATCCAACGCTTCAGGCTTGGAAAATGGTCGTAGCGCGTACAGAACACTGCCAGCTCCCTTCGCATTAACGCCTTGCGACTCTAGAAATCCGAGAACAGCTTCTTCTGCCCTGCGACCGGCGTCGAGAACTTGCTCTTTGTAGTCCTCAGCTTGGATGTCTAACGCGATGCCATCTGCCAAGAAGATCTTCATGAATGCGACGACGTGGCGCGACTCGGACTTCTTTTGACGGTCAGTACTGTTCCACACTGGAGGCGCCTTAGTGTACCACTCGCACCACGTGGCGGACAGGTTCGTTGCTTGCTTTTTCCTTCGCTTAGGCTTTGGCTTTTGATCCGACGATTCTTGCTTGTTGCTCTTCAGCTGCTGCCTTGTTTACACAGCTGGACTTCGACTTGAGTAGCGCGGCCTCGACGATGGTCATGCGCTCTGCTAGGACACGATTGGATGCAACAAACTCTTGAATGACAGCCAAAAGATGATTCATTGCCGGACACGTGTGCGTTGCTTCTTGGGTTTCTTCTTTGTCTTGAGCAGGTACATCAACTTTCCCGTTAAGCGCTTCAGCAAGTCCGCAAGGGAGATGTCAGCAGCAGCCAGGCACTCTTCAACGCGCATGACTATGGGTGATCCAGGGGCAAGAGCCTTGAGCTGAGGATAGTGTCGGACAAGGTAAGCTGTGAGTACGCTGAGAACCTTTGTACTCACGTTTAGCCTGCGCTCTTTGAGACCTGTACAGGTGGCGAACAACAGCTCCTGTAACCATTCAAGATGCTCGAGCGCCGTGCAGTCCAGCAAAGCCGTGTCGATCACCTTAGGAGGGGAAATCTAAGGAGCTCGAGGCTACGGAGCTCGACGTGTAAGTAATATAAAAAAAGGTCAATTGGTCTCGTTGCTTTTCAAACCAAATAATAAATACATTATAATACATGTAATGCAAATGACAATTTGGAATTGACAATCGATCAATTACAACTGTTACGCTGTAAATTACAATTCAACAATGCAGTTAGTCCGCCCTCGCCATTCTCTCGTTCCAGAAAATGGAGGCGACAACGAAGAAGAGGAAGAGCTTAGGCCAGCCTGGGCCCTTACCCAAGCGACGCTGCAACAAGTTCCGAAAGGTATTTTCAACTGTCTATTCGAAAAATAGACACGAAAAAAAAACGTGATTGCAGCAAGGGCGCAATCAAACAGCGTCAAAAAAAAAAGGAGCGTCGCAAAATTCAAAATAGGACGTATTATTTGCGTCGTAAGTGGAGCATTTCGTTGAAACACGACTCTCTCATCGAAGTACTGGACAAGCTACTGCTACAGATCCCGGGTGGCTGTATTTCAACATCACCAATCACCCTCTACCAGCTCGAACAGCGACTGCGAGCACTGAACCGCGAATAAAACAAATTTACAATACGAAAAACTTTCCAAATTGATTGACTATTTGTTTTTGAAAAATGTAACTTTTTGATTTATTTATTCTACGCGATTTTCGATTGCGTTAAAAAGATAGCATTTCATGTAAAGATCAAATTTATTATGTCATTCGTACAAACAACCCCCAAATACTACAAAAAGATATATTAGTAATTGCAAAAATCAAGTTTACATCATGACAATATTTAATATAATTTGTGAATACCTAAATAGTTAAATGATCCACCTTTTTTTTTAAATAGACCACCAATTTGTATAATTTGGTCGTACTGCATTTTTTATCACACCTCGAGCTCCGTAGCCTCGAGCTCCTTAGATTTTCCCCTTAGGAGGAGCGTCAGCACTCCAGCCGCTCAAGACGCGCGCCACCTTCCTGTCCTCCCGCGCGGTGTTGGTGATATAGGCAAAGGCCTTGTTGGTCTTCGTCATATCCCAAGCACCACGGTCGAAGATCCACTGAGCAGCAAGTCGGTCGTCGCCATTAGCGTGTTCGGCACCTCCTCGGCGAAAGGAATGAGAACTCAGCTCCGCCTTGACTCCTGCAGGATCGGTTACGCGCTTCAGCATCCTGTTTACGTGGCTCTACATGCTGTCCTCGCCTCGTTTCACACCTTTGTCCAGTGTCGGGATTGGAGCGGGTGAGTTTCTGCTAACTGTGTCTTGAGGATTTGTAGGACGCGGGGTTACGCAACGTGGAGTGTGTCGGGGGTCAAGGAAAGCAAGTCGTGCAGTGGAGCTCCAGCATCAAGCGAAGCACTTGTCTGTGGAGCGCTGGCGAGTGATCAAGTAGCGACGGGCTAGGGGCTTCTTGTGTTGCCAGCGCTACTGCTACCGAGTGCAATGGACACGTCAAGAAGTCGTCCTTGTCGGGGACAGGTGTAAGGCCTTGGTCCTCGGAAGTCTTTACGCGGAGCAAACGCAGATAAAACACGCCGTCCGATGACACCGACACATGTTGCTTCTGAACGTAGCAGAGGTCTGATGATCGACCAAAGTAGTGCCACATCAAGCACGCCATGGCAACGTCTTGGTAGTCTGCTTTGACTCGTGCATTGCTGTAAACGTAACGTACTAAAGCCTTTAAGTCATTTTTAGTACAAGGAGGAGCTTTGCTAGTTAACCCTCCATTTTTACGTTCTAAGCAGTGTTTATCTAATGTCTTTCCTTGCTTTAACAATATCAATTCAGTAGCTACACGCAAGTGAGGATACACATCGAATAGCCACAGCTTTACGTTTCTATAGTATGAGGACGCAGTGTTCCTTGCAAGCTTACCTTTCTTACCTTCGTTAGTGGTCAAATAGAAACCAAATCGGTCCATTGTTGCCGCTAAGCGTTTGCCAGAGGTGTCGAGAAGAATGCTAGCTTGGACAAATTCCAAACTAACATGCTCCTCCTCCAGCATCCGCTTGAATGCTGCAATTGCAGTTGAGCGCGCCTTTTGCGTGTTCGTAGGAACGAAGGCCGAGAGGCTCATGCTGAGCTTTCTCTTCTACTTTTTGAAAAGTAAGGAGTGGCTGTCATCTATTGAACTCCTAGGGATATTCCTGCTTTAGCCTAGATGTCCGAATTGGTAGAATATTTGGCAAATATTCCTGCTTTAGCCTAGATGTCCGAATTGGTGGAATATTTGGCAAATATTTTGATTATTGTATTCGTATATTCATATTTCTGCCTTGACTTCCGACAAATATATGTCGGAAAGTGTTGGAGTCCAGCCCCTACCCCTAGCACATACTGCACCGAAATAAGAACAGGTGATTGGCTAATAAGCTTATTTAACCCACTCTGGTCGTAGCTATAAAATTTATCTGTCGGAAAGATCACTATATTCATCTATATCTTTTTGAAATTGATGTAAATTATATTTTTGGGTTCCCTGCACGCTGGTTTTAGAGCAATGGTCATTGGAGGACATGTAGACTGGATTTAGAGCAATGGTCTTGGCTATCTCATGGCAATTTGTGCTGAATCGAACTTAACGAATCGTTTGACGAAGAAATTAGACGAAAGGGAGGAAAGAGAAGAAATCCCTCAGCGATTGCGGCATAGAACTCCCTCAGACGAGAGCTTGCTGTCGTGAGAATACAGCTAGTGCGTCAAGGTAGCCTTTGCCGCCCAGTGTTCACCTACTTAATCAGTGTGAAATTCCATTGGCATTGGAATTTCACCGCTTTGAATTGTGATTTGTTCTGTCAAATGGTAAAATTTCAAATGTTACTCTTTTTTATCTTTTAAAGTAAGTTTTAAGAAAGAATTTAAGAAATCCAGGACATTTTTGTCATGTGACGGCCCGTCACATGACAAAAATGTCCTGGTTTTCGCCCCGTCACTGACGGGGCGAAAACTTCAACATCGACTCGAGCAGTTATTCGATTTCCGTGCAGCATGTCGGATGACGAGGTGAAGCTGGTGCGGGTGCCCGTTCGAGAGCTTAAGACAGCCATGCACGGGGCTAGAACAGCGCTAGACGAGAACCGCCGA
Source organism: Phytophthora infestans T30-4 (assembly GCF_000142945.1). NCBI lineage: Eukaryota > Oomycota > Peronosporomycetes > Peronosporales > Peronosporaceae > Phytophthora > Phytophthora infestans. The sequence goes on along the minus strand of NW_003303758.1, from coordinate 2,555,563 downwards.
CTGACAGCGGAGCTGGAGCAGTTCGAGGAGGAGGCGAAGGAGCTTGAGCTCAAGCTCCTCAAGCGACAGCATCAACTGGACTGCTGCAGTGGGTCACGCGTGGAGAATCGACCGTATCGACCTGGTGACATGCTTAAGTCTGCGCCTAGACGTCCACGGCCAAAGAGCGAAATGTTTAGCGCTAGCATGCACAATCTCATCGAAGAGCAGGCCGAGACACTCAACCAGCTCGCAGATCGAGAGGAAAACGTACGTCTTGAGTGTTGATATCGGTAGCAATATAAAATTTACAGCCTATGTCGATCCTTTGACGTAGCTCCGCGCTCTTATGGATGCGATGCGTGAGATCTCCCGAGCGTCTGACGCCCCGGACGTTGTGAGCAACGCGCTTCGTGCAGCACAGCACGTTCTCCAGGCAGAGAAATACACGGTGGGTATCCTCAATGAAAAGAAAGATCGTGTAGAGCTGTACTCCAACCCACCAATGGAGTTACCCGGTAAGCGCTATCTCATCGAGGAAGGCAGTGCTCTCGTCGACTCAGCCACTACGTTTGGTCGCGTCGTGTTGGTAAATGTTACTTAAGTATTCGTCATGAACAACTCCATCGTCTAACCAGTGCCGCACTGTCTAAGACAGGAACACCTCTCGAGGTCGCAGACGTCAGCGGCTCTGAGGTCATCGACGTGTTTGAAGAGCAGATGCAAGTGCTTGAGTTCGAGCCAGAAGCTCTGCTTTGTGCCCCCATTTTTAACGTCCACGGAGTATTAGTCGGCGTCTTCCAGGTCATTACTCGCAAGATACTACCCGAGGAAGGCCATGCTACTCCATCAGAGTCTCAGTGGTATCCGTCTACTCCTCGTACAGCTCTATCAAGGCTTGGTCGTAACCAGGAAGCGCAACAAAAAGGAGCTTTTGATGCACGCGACAAAGAGAACTTCGACTACATCTGCGTTTCTGCGGGGACGGCCTTATGGAACTTATCGCTGGCCAAAGCCCATCAAGCCATGCAGAGTCGCATCGAGTGTCTTCTTAAACTTAATCGCAACATCGCAGCCGAGGTCAGCGCTTCAGCCGTACTCCACCAAATCATCGCAGTAGCGTATGAGCTGCTACATGCAGAGCACATCGCACTCTACGTGCGCGATGAAGGCACCGACGACTTCTATCTCTTCGTCACTGATAGTAAAGACGAGATGTTTACTACAGGATCTCCAGGCACCAAAACCAGACACAAACTGAAGGACAAAGCCACCGAAAAGTCCCATACTGGATATGACGAGAGGTTCTTGAAAGCACACAACGGTATCGTCGGCGTCGTCATGCGCACTGGACAGCTTATACTTACCAATGCGGCTCCAACACACCAAGCGTTCGACCCAAAGTACGACGAGTTCTGGGCATCACTGAAGACGAAGCAGGTGCTTTGTGCGCCTGTCAAAGATGCGAGTGGTCAAGTCTTGGCAGTCGTGAGCGCCACCAACAAGGTGGACGGAGACGAGTTTACAGCGGACGACGCGTTGTATCTCAATTACGCCGCAGAAGCCGCAGGGATCTCGCTGCACAAGTCCAACCTCCTACGCGCAGTGTTGATGTCACAGCGCTTGACTGAGGCTCGATTGCAACTTGCTGACTTCGTGAGCAGCAACGGGGAGCGAGCGTACAACAACTCCAGTCACGAACCTGAAGATGAGACCAGTGCTGCAGCCTCAGTCGCCAGATTTGTGCGAGTCGTTATGGCAGAAGGTAGAAAATTGCTTCATTGCGACCGCTTCGGCTTCTTGTTAGTGGATCCGTTGAAAAAAGAGCTCTGGATCACTCAAGAAGACGAAGAAAGAGTCCGGATGCCGCTTACCAAAGGCCTCTCGGGGCTTATCGCTACAACAGGGAAGACTGTCAACACACGAGACGCTTACACTCATCCACACTTCGACCCTAGTCTTGATCGTAAGACTGGATACCGTACCACAAGCGTCCTTGGCATGCCCGTATTTGAGGATCACACACCCACGAACCCAAAGATCGTGGCGGTCGTCATCGCCATCAACAAGAAAGACGATGGCGCTACAAACGCCACAGAAGACGAAGCTTCTCGTCGAAATTCCAGACATCGTGTGCCTTTCACTACAAGTGACGCCGAATGTATGACACAGTACTGTCGAGAAATCCAGTTCGCACTCGGTCGATTGTCGCTGGATATCTCGTACTATAAAGTAGTGTCGGACTGCGGCCTTAGCGCGCCTGGTGAGTCTCTGCTCGACTCTGCTGACCCATCGCAGGAGCAGCAAATGGACGGCGTGAATGAAGGCGAGATCGTCTCATCAATCGTGCAGAAATACTGTCAATCGAGCGAACTCGACGCTCTGGAGGAAATGGCAACTGCCGCTTATGCTGACGATCCCGATGAGGTTGAAGACACGGATGATGCGAATGCCGGGGATTACGACGAAGAAGAGAGCGATCTAGACGACGAGGACAAGCACACGACACCATTTGCTGCTATCCCGTTCCCTCCGCGAAACCCTCAGCGACGAATCTCAACACCCCGAGAGAATGGACATGTGATTGGTGTCGGTGACGTGACACGTTGGGACTTTAGCTGTCTGGATCTCTCCAACGCAGACATCTTCGCAGCAGTGTCAGTCCTCTTTCACTCGCTTGGTTTATTGGAGCGTTTCCAGGTGGCACAGGACACCTTCTCGACGTTTCTTTCACATGTGGCGTCTCATTACCGACCGAACGCTTACCACAACCTGCAACACGCTTTCCAAGTCACACACGCGACGTATTGTCTGCTTCGTCGCTCCGGTGTAGCGCATTCGTACTTCGCTCGAGTGGAGATCTTTGCCATGCTCATCGCTGCCTTGTGTCATGACTTGGATCATCCTGGTAACACCAACGACTTCGAAGTCAAGACACATAGTCAACTTGCACTCACACACAACGACGACGCCGTTCTGGAGCGTCATCACTGTCGCGTTGCCTTCATTATCTTGAGCCATCCAGGCGCAAATCTCTTCGGTCAATTGCCCACGCGGGCTTGTTTCGTGTACGTGCGTCGCCTGCTCATCCACTGCATCTTGGCGACAGACATGGCCAAGCACTTTGAGAAGTGCAAGGCGCTGGAAAGTCTCTCGAAACGTCATCTCCTTGTCAACAATAACGGAGGCAAAGGAGCGAAGCGAGGACGCAGTAAACATCGCTTTGTCTTCATGACAATCCTTATCCACGCAGCAGATTTATCCAGTCAAGCCCTGCCGTACACTCAAGCAGCTCGCTGGGGCATGCGTGTCCTCTCCGAATATCAGCAACAAGCGAAGAGCGAAGCCGAACTGCATTTCCCAGTCGAATCCTTCATGGCCAATCTGCATCACGCTGAGACGCGAGTCACCGTGCAGCTCAACTTCATCAATTACGTGCTACGTCCCATCTGGTTGCCACTAGCCACGTTGTGTCCTGCCATGAAGGTATACGCAGACTCGTTAGAATCCAATCGGGAGCGCTACAAAGCTGAACTGGATAAACTCCAGCGAGAAGCGGCAGAAGTCGAAGAATTGGCAAGAGTGAGCGTCCGTGGAGCCAGCTCTCGTAAGCTGGTAGAGCGCGTATCAAGCACGAGACGTCTACTTGATCAAAACTGATACCACAACTCAAAAACATTAAACCACGCACCACCAACAAATAAACGTAGTAACACAAAAAAAAATTATAAAAACTCCCTGCATTCCTCCAATGTTGTAGCCATCCGTAATCAGCCTCGACGTGACAACACTTGAGTGCTCTTGGTACTCACAATGGCCACAACGTTGCTCTGGTCCATCAACACGTCTTCAACCGCTCGTGCACGAGCGTTCGAGAGAAGGTCAGACAGCAGACTCTCCACTTCTTCCTCAGCTTCACCAGCCACCACAATGTGCAGCAAAGTGCTGCGTAGGAACTCAGCATCCAGTTGGATTTGCTGCAATCCAAACTTCGACAGCTCCAGCAGCCTCACCCACTCACTGAAGGCCTTGATGCACATCTTCAACATTGTGTGGACGAATGCATCCGCCGTAAGCTCTTGTTGCGACGAAAAGATTTGGATTTTGCGAGCAAAGATACGATCCACGTCTAGCTGCATGCCTGACGTCGCACTAGCAACTCCAGCATTGCGAGACCGTAGAGCACTAGCGCGTCGACGGAAGTCACGACTCGCAGTGCGACTGTTATGGCCGATAAAGATGTTCTGTTCATCGCCAAGTGCCAACGCGACTTCTTTGCCGAAACGGAACGTGGCTTCAACGACAGCAGCCATCATTTCCTGGACACTTCTTGGCTCCTCATCCATGTCAGCCCACGACGTAGCAGCCACGCCATTGTGGACAATTACACATAACTGGTTGCCATAATGTTTAGCGACATGCTGCAGGAGCTCTGCTGAGGACTCGCGAGTCACTTCGATCATGTGCGTTACGTCCTGCTGGTTCATCCGACGACTTCCTATCGACTCGGAGTGTCTTGACGGAGAGAGAGGAGCTGGCAAACACTCAATGAGCCCACGCACACATTCGCCGATACCTTCAGTCGACAACTCTTGGCACAGGCAAGCCAGAAACAGCAAAAACTGGGGAGTTGACTCCAGCGATGGAAGCGCTACGCTGTCTTGCTCTTCTCGTGTTCCTCGCGGTCCATCCGCAAACGCACGCTTTGGTTCCGCATACTGGAGCACCGCTGCGTTAAACCACTTGAGGAAATCGTAAAATTGACTCTGGACCATCGAGATGAGTTCAAAAACACGTAAGCAATCACTCGTTTATCATCTGCAAGAGGGCACCACGAATCATACCTGGACCAAGTCAGAAAAGAGACGACTGAGCTCGGAGAGGATAGCGAAACCTGTTTGCACCATCGGCTCCATCTGCTGCAGCACCTTCTGCATCATGTCTGTAAACTCCCTCGCAGAGTGCTGTGCTAGCGGCTGAACGCTCTGTCCGCCATCACGTGAGCTTCGTGCCAGCCCCGAGACATCCTCGTGAGACGTGATAAACAACTCCGCAGTATCCTCACGTAGCTTTCTGAAGACACCTTCGATCTGGAAACGCACACAGTTCTCCACAATCTCAGTGGCGCTCGCGGCCAGTCCACACATCGGAATAGTTCTATCGACTTCCTCGACTTGTGAGACAAAGAACTTCATCACGCGCATAAACACAAAGTACTCGCTCTCCACGACAGCTGACGAGAAATTCTCGTCCTGCAGCACGTCAATAACTTCGTCCGTTGGTCCCTGCGATGCATACACGGTACAAATTAGCAGCGTTCAGTGCTGGTATGGTAGCAATATACGTACAAAGTTTGTGTGGGGGCGTCGGAACTGGACAATACACTCGCCTGAATACAGCGCAAACAATTCTTTCACGAAGCTGAGGAACAAATCGTCTCGAACCGCATCAGAAGATTTTCGCGACGTTGACATTTTCTCGCGCGTGACCACTTCAGGCAAGAAGTGGGTCTTGTACACTGAGAATACTCGACCCATTTTCGTCAAAACATCTGCGTTGAATCTTTGTAGGAAGCCAAGCACCGAGCTGGTCGTGCCTTGAGTCTACAAAGAAGATTAAGGTCATTTTTTAGACGTACGAAGCGCATGGTGTGTCATCAACCGGATAGGTACCTTAGACACGGCTACCGCTCGCTCAAAGTACGCTTGATGCCACTCCAAAAACTGGTCTCGGATCTCGTCGTTGCATGCATCTAGTTGGTGCAGGAGCACTACCGTGTCGCAGAGCTAAGCCAGCAAATGAATTTAACTCAATGGACACAAGTAACAGAAGTACGCAGTATTTACCTCCTTGGACTCGAGAGTGGTATCCAGCATCCGCTTCTTGAGTAGACGTTCGAGTTGCTGGATAATTTTCTCTGCTTCCATTTGAATCGCCTGACATAAGCAAGATCCGTGAGAAATTATCAGACAAATACATCACAGCAAACGTACTTTGAAGGACGAAATATGCTCATATCTTCCCAGAATCCGACGTGCCAGCAAGTAATACTTGGTAGCATTAGCGTACTCCTTCTGCTTCACAGCACTGCAACTTAATCAGTAATAGCAGCAACAAATATCCTCCCTCACCCAGACGTACGTGCTTAGTCGTTGAGGCAGTTCAAAAATGAACTCGAACCTCTTGAGCAATCTCCGCACGCCGATGAGCTTCTCCACTTTGGAGCGATGCGGTGCCAGAGCCACGTTGATACTCTCGCTCTTGGCTGTGATAGTGTCCATACTCTTGACCACACGGCCCACCTCGTCCTCCATACTCGCCACGTTATTCTGTAGCGTCAATCCAGCGTCAATATCATAAATATTGAGCAACATTTCGCCCTATTAGCTGCACTCTAACCTTCATCTTGCGGATCGTGTCTGTGGCGCTGATAAACTTGTTGTAGTTCTCGTACACGAGCATCTGCATGTTGGTGTCCAGATCTTTGATCTCACGGATCAGCTTGTCGTCCGTTGCCAGAAGATCGTTAAGCCCGCGGGTCGTCAGCAACTCCTACAGACAGACGCGTAAGATGGCTACTTTTTCTTATTAGGACGATCGGGGCCTACCTTGACGTAGATCTTGGGATCGAAACCAGGTGAGTCGATGTTGCGCAGTTGTTCCTGCCTGCTCTCCTGGTCCTGCAGCCCGTAGTAGCTGCTCAGCAGCTCCTGCATGCGGTTCATACCGTGGTCCTCCATTGCGGAACTACGAAGTGTTCTGGATCTTCAATAATGCGATTGGATTGGTTGAAATTTCTTAAGATGTGGTTTGATTGGTGAAAAATAATTTCGATCTAATGTGGATCGTCACACCCGTTCTTGATATCCAAAATCGGCCATCACGATGGACGTGAAGCGGCTGCTGTGGGAGTCCAAGCTGGCGGTGGCGCTGTGCCTGCTCATCATGGCGCGCTGCGTGGATCGTGTGCTCTACACGTGAGTTAAGTTTCAGCAATTTACTACACTTGTGCACTTGATCTCTTACGTTCGTTTGGCTCTATCGACTGTAGACGAATCACGTACGACTACACCGAGTTCCTGTGGTACTTTACGAACGTGATTCTCCCCGTCGCCTTTTTGGTCTCGTCGGCTCCCGTTGTAGCGTATGTAGATAAAATCTGCAATATAACTATGTTTTAGGATACTAACCGTGTGTATGTGTGGACAACAGCTACAAGATTTACTTTACCGGTGAGTAGACAGCTACTTTTTCCCTTTGATTTTTAGATTTTCACTAACTGAAAGGTTAGATGACATCACACCGGAAATGCGCGAGTTCCCGCACTACAAATACATGCTCATGGCGCTGTTCGACACGCTTTACAACCTGCTGGGCGCGTTCCCCACGCCTCACATCGGGTAAGTAATATATTGTACTTATATTTTTTAAAGTCTTGAAAATTAATGGATGCGATTCAATCTTGATAGGGGGAACATGGCCAATGTGCTGAACCAGCTCAACCTTCCGTTCAACATGGTGCTGTCCTACATGTTTCTACAGACGCGTTTCAAACGCGGTCACATCTTAGGCTCCATCCTCGTGCTGTATGGCGGAATGGTCAACCTGATCCCCGCTCTTACTGGTCAAGACAATGCAAATACACCCGACCCAAGTATAGGATGGATCAGTCTCTACATCGTGTCGTTGGTGCCAGCTGCAGCGTCGAATGTGTACAAGGAGATCGGACTCAAGGACGTGGATCTGGATATCTGGTACGCCAACATTTGGATCAGCTTCTACCAGCTCATCATCGGCTTCGCTACGATATGGACTGTACGTATCAGAGCGTTCAGCGATCCTCCAGTGCCCTGGGCCGGCTTCCCGTCCTACCTGTGGAAAGCTCACGAGTGTTTCATCGGAAACGAAGTGGAGCTGAACGGCAAGGACTTGCCATGTGACTCTGGTGTGCTGGCGGTCTTCCTGGTCTTCATAGTATTCAATACGATATACAACCAGCTCATGCTGTACATCTTCAAGGAAGGCAGCAGCGTTCTCTTTGTGGTGTCATCGGCTGTGGGGCTCCCGCTGACGGATCTACTGTACATGATTCCTCTACTTACGGGTAAAGCTGCCAGTCAGGCGTTCACGATCTACGATGGCTTCTCTCTTTTCGTACTGGTCATGGGATTGCTGGTGTATCATTCCGAAAAGGAGGAGCGCAAGCGTGGCACTGAGTCTGTGGAGAAGTCGCCCATGTACGCGTCGCCGTCACTCCAGAAGACGCACCTCATGCGTAAGCGTCGTGGAAAAGTGGTCTATCGTCAGAGTCCCATGATTCGTCGCAGTGGCAGCGGCAGTGACATCTCGCAGCTGCTGTTAGCGCGCAACGCCAACAGGAACAACTATGGCTCCAACGGCAACCCCACGACTCGCCAAACCGATGACAATGCCTAGAACCCGTAGGTATCTCGACTGCCCACGTTTTGCAGCTGACGAGATAGCCTCTTCCTTGTTTGCTTCGCTTGAATAGAGGGTTCGTTCAGCATTTTATCAAGTGTTTTTGTTAGTGTGGTGACAGAGTTGCTGGACGCTTGTAGAGATCGGGAGATACAGGAGTGGAGGTAACGATACGTCCCAATGACGGGAAGTATCGATCCCCTTTCTTGTGGCGCAGCGCTTGGATATTCGCGTAATGACCACAACGATCAACTTCTTGTGAGAAGCTGTACGTCTCTTCGTTGGGATGTTGCAAGTCATCTGGCGTCTTCATGTTGCCGCTAGGTAGTCTTGGGATTGAAGGGGAGCTACCAGAGTCGAAAAGCGGATCCAATATTAAACAGTACGCTGGGTTTTTGTCACGTCGCTTGGTCTTCGACTTGGGTCTAGTGAAGACATAATGGTGGTGCGATTCGGACACAGGACACGGTTTGTTGTTCACTGCAGGTCTTGTTGATGCGATGTTCACTCCGTTCAATGTTGCTGGTGATTTAGATCCCCCGTCGAGTAAAAGAACGGATCGAGTGGCGTTAAGCGGAGTCTCTATCGTTGTTTTGCTGGCTATAACTTTCTGCGCAGGAGAGGGGTCCTGAGTTTCATTTAAACGACTTATTGGAGACGTTGGTAAGACTGGGAATGAAGCTCGAGTTGGAGATGAGTTTTTCATGCGTGGGCTAGTCATCGATGTGAGGTGTTCTTTAGATCCATTTAAATACTTCACATTAGACTTGCGACGTTGTTCTTGTTGTCGCTCTAGTTGTTGTTGATGCTCATTGATGAACGCCATAGTCTCCCGAGCGAGTTCTCCAACGGATTTCTTGTCTCTCAAAGCCATCGGCTTATTCTTTAGCTCCATCGCGAAATCGAAGGCAATCTGCTTTACTTTTTCCATTATCAACATCGGCGGTGCTGCCTCTTTGTTATTCTCCTTCTCCTTTGCATTATCTGAGTCGGGAATAACACCTTTTACGTTCGTTAGATACGCATGGTACTCGCCAAAAGGATACGACGCGATAGATCGAATAATAGTGACTGCATCATACTGGAGCGACTCAAGTAGGGGATTGGAACCTCCTTCCACTCGAAGTCGTGTTAGAAACGGGAACAATAACTCAACGATACCAAGCGCAACAACTCGAGGAACGCACACGAGCACATCTTGACTGAGCGCTGCAATTGCACCAACGGAATGCACTAAAAGTCTCCACTTGTTCACTTCGTCTTTCTTTTTCGAAGATGCCATAGAAGTTTGCGTAGCTACAAGACTTTGATGTTGCTGCAACACTTTCGATAGCAACTCCAATACTCGGAAGTGTAGAAAGAGTTCGCCAGAGCTGCCTTCCACAGTGTTTACCATCGCTAACCGTGAAATAACGACCGCAATCTCACTTTTGCATTCGTCATTAAGCGTCTGCGAGGTCGGATGCTGCATTTGCATTCGCTTGAGAAGACGATGAAGCACCTGAGCACGCATTACCCCAGTTCGTCCATCTGCAACTGCACACAGCTTACCGAACAGCGTATAAAGAGGGGCAGGTACATCTAGAAGCGCATGATAATCAACTGATGAATCAACCACGACAGTTTGTCGCTTCGGAGATGCTGTTGTTCCAGTGGAGATGAGGATATCAGGTAAATGAATCATTGCCGTTTGCAAGCAACCTTGAGCCAGCAGCATAGTGCACGCAGCATTCGTACATGCCAGTCGACTGAGAGCTACGCAGCACGCACTAACAAGTTCAAACCCAGCACTTTTCTCGCGGAGAATGTGTAAGATAGCAGGTGCGACCAGCTCAACAAGCTTCGACAGCTTTTCTTGGGCATATCTCCCGTGTGGATGGTGGGCGTGAGACTTCAGGAACTTGTCTCGAGCACTTACGCCATAAGGCAGCGGTCGAAGATACCCTGCGAGTTCGACTGCAGCTACAACTTTATCCAATTCTACCTCGGGAAACTCAGCCGCATCACTTGGTATTCGGATAAGTGCAATCAAGTCTTCCAACACGTGCATCCTAAACATGACATCGCAAATTAAGGCTTGGGGCCATTCAGGAACCTGTGCGGAAGTGATAGATGGTCGAAGTCGCGCATCCACCAGGTTACTCGGACATCGCGCTAGTCGGCTAAGCGCCTTGCAAGCCTCTTTCGAGCCAAGCTCATGGATGGATCGATCTTCAGACGAACTACGAGCCACCAAATTCTCGATTTCATCCAGTCGATTGCATTGAATCGATAGTGCGAGGTGATTGACGACACCTTCGGAGAAACACGCTCGCGTTAAATGCGCAATTTTACACATGCGACCGAGTAAAATGCAGCTAACGTTGCGCTGTCGAGCATTCTGGACTGGTGACTCCATACAACTCGGCGACACTTGCGTTAAAAACGTCACAAGCGTCGGCAATGCATCAACGGAGAAGAAGAAAGCGGCAGTCTTCTCTGAGGCACGTGGTAGAGTATCATCTTGCATTGCCAGGTTCAGTAGAAGAGTGTACAACGCATCCAGTCGCTTCTCGAAGGTCGTTAGCGATGATAGCAGTGCCGTAGCAGGCTTGACTCGCTCCGTTTGTCTAGCCAGTAAGGAGCATCCAATAAGTCCCATGAGGAACGCCATCCGCGATTCACAAGCTTCAAAATTGGGTCGACACCAACGCATGAAACACTGTACAGCACCTGCTGTTGTGAGTCCGTGTCGGGCATCAGTACGGCTGGTCATGTCGTAGAATAAAGTCACTGCAGCTTGCACAACAACCAGGTTGGTATCTTTCATACACAGCAACACTAGTTCAAGCCATCGTCCTCCACACCGAGTCATCGAATCAAGAAGTTGAGAGAAACCCAGCGACCGAGCAAGCAGACACAGTATTTCCAGCACTTGGGCTCGTAACCTGTCGTTTGTTTCTTGACAGTAACTCAGAACCTCGAACAGCGTATCGAAAAGATCCGCAGTCAGTAGAAATTGACGAACTGACGTCTTCAGCTTTCGCATCATGAAGTTCCGCTCGTCAGGAGTTCCAACGTTGCGTGGATTATTCACGGGTGAAGGCGTTCCTTTTCGAGACGGACTGGAAGACGTACCTGCAGCAACAATTGGCTGCCCCCATCGCTCTGTCGTGTGAAGAACTTTAGTGGCAATAGCGTATATCAAACTGAGCGAAGTTGTCAGTGCCGTAGAAGCAGCAACGCTGTTGCCATCAAACGTTTCCATGGTGTGTACCAAGTCCAGTTGCACTCTCTGGACGATGTTGCACTGAAGTATTTCCACAATGTACTCGTCTCCATGGCCTTCAATGATATTTGATACAATTCCTTTCACCAACTCAATCACTTCGCGGCTCTGGCGTCTAGTGATTTGAGACGCCAAACACACCAACAAGCCTGACCCAAGTGTCCTTCGCTGATCCAAAAGCACCGTGTTGCGAGTTTTATCTGATATCGTGTCAGGGCCGCGTTGGAGCTTCACCAAATAATACAAAATGGTGATGTATGTCTGTGTGACGCTGTCAGGTATTCCTCCAGGCCCAATAGCTTCTCGCAATACTTTAAATTGATGACGTAACTCTACGAATTTGATCATGTACATGGAACGCAGTCGAGTTCGGACTATCGGATCACAATCTCGCTTGTTCAGTGAGCGTTCGAAGAGCACTCCACGCCAATGATGCTGAAGAATACGCGCACATAACTCGGTTTCACGCAATAAACATCCGACACTCTTGTTCACTGCGTTTTCGTTTGACAAAACGTGGGCAAACCATTCCGCTAGCACGGCAACAAGTCGAGCCATACGGAAGATCTTGATGTTATCAGTGAATTTCGACAGTGTCCGGAAGGCTTTATTAGTCAGACTTGGTAAAGAGGTCTCGACGTAGTCTACCGCGTCTACAGCTCAGCATAAATACAATGTTATTCGACGAATGTGATGGACTCGGATACGCTAACGTACCGACCTTCGTGTTTTTCCATCAGACGTAGCAGCATCGAAGTTGCAAGTTCGCGTCGTGAATCATCGTCGGAGTGTTCAATTTCTTCGTACAAAGCCTCCACTGCTGCCTGGATCTTTGTTGCATTCCACCCTCGCGTATCCCATTCCTGATCCATCAACATCGTTGTCTACACCACCACAAGCTTGTCATCAACATCACCACACTACGTGTACTAAAACTACCGTGTACTTACGATTCGTCCTTCTGTAATGACTGGGTCTACCTCTTCCTCTACTCGATCCGGTTCTCCTTTATCTTCTTCCAAGTCCGGTGCAACTTCAGGATATCGACTCGGAATCACACGCTTCGGAGACTTCTTTGGACTCAGCATCCCATTCATCTGTGCTCTCTTCGTAGTATCTCGAAGGATCAACACTCGACGCCCCACATCTTGAAGATGCTCACTCGCTGCGGGATCCAACGGTCGATCAAGCGGACGTGTCGGTAGCAATTGCTCTTGCATCGTATACACGCGTTTGGCTTCTGCGTTGACTTCCACGGTGCGTTCTACCGCAGATCCACGTTCGTCCTCCCATGGATAAGTCTTCTCGTACGATAAAGTCACTTCACGCCTTCTACCACGTCGAGATTCCGTCCTACCCATGCTGCTATACACCGAAATAGGACCCTTACATCAATAGATTTATTGCTACATCATGATGATGTATTTGTTTATATACTTAGACGTTAAAGCATTCTAGACTTTCAGAATACTGATCTGTACGTTGGTTCGAGCTACCAGACTGTAGGAGGTAATACTCGGAGGTTCCATCCCTCAACTAATCGCTACTTAGCTAAAGAAACTGAACCAGCCTGACTTGGGGAACTTGACGCCGTTCTCCGTGAGCTTGACGAAAGCCTTGGAAAAGTCCTTGAACCACAGTTCCTCGTCCTTAGCGTACAACTCGACGTACTTCTTGAACTCTGGGTCCTGAATCATCACAATGTCGGCAGGTAGCATCATAAGCTTACCCGTCGGGTCCTCGTACTGCATGGGGCCATCCCACTTCTTAATCGTCCACTTGTTCTCGATCAGTTCACGGAAGAACTCGTTCGAGAATGTCCACTCGGCGTTAGTCCATGGGCCACTGTAGCCACTTCGTGTCGGGTAGCAGCGTCCAATAGCGTGTGCGCCCACGAGCGCCACGATGTCGCGGTCGTTGAAGCCCATGCGGTAGAATACGTCGCGCACGTGCTGCGTGGTCTTATCCTTGCTACCCATGTCGGCGTTAGGCAGACGGTCATCGGGAGTCTGCGTCGGCTCCTTGCCGCTCTTGGCATCCGGACGGCCGAGACGGAAGGGGATCTCGGGGCCTCCCATCTCCTCGATCATCGTGGCACCGGCCAGGATGTACAAGTCAGCGTACGTGATCTCCGGGTGGTTCTTCTTGACCTTCTCCAGGGCCTTGACAGCCAGATGCAGACCAGCATTACCGCCGTGGTTGATCTCCGGGTCAAAGCGGATGGTGCCACCCGTCGAGCCTCCGCTGTTGTCCTTACCCGAGTACGAGCCGCTCGAGTGCCACGCGAGACGCACCATGGTGGGGCCCATGTAGTTGTCCTCGTCGAAGATATCAATGATCTCCTTCTTGATGGCGTCCAGGTCCACGGCCTTCTCGCGCGCGTTCACCAGGTCAGTTAGGGCCAGGCCGCTCACGGCGGCGACGCCTGCGGCGGCGAGAACGATAGCGCTCGGCTGCTTCTTCTTGTTGGCTGTGCGCAGCTGCGAGGTTGCGAAGCCACGCGTCTTGGAGACGGCGGACACCTGGGCGGCACGGATAGCGGCACGGCGAAGCATTGCGAGGTTTTACTTGAGCTCTTGCTGGAAGGATTGCGAATGAGGAGGTCCCGGGGAGTGGTGGTAGATTCTAGGATCGTCGATGGTCGGACATCAATGCCAAGGGACGCAAAGACGAGTAAAATGATTGGGGAGTTCGAAATGACTTGAGTAAAGTATGCAGAAGTGAGGATTCCGTGAATAATCGAGATGATGGTGTCCCACCCTGGACCATCAGATTCCGTGGGTGCAGGCAAAAATGGCGGGTGGTTGGTTACCAAATTGGTAGGGCGCTTCGTGGCAGCACACCTACAAAGTAGTGCAGCTTTCTGGCTGGCGCATCGGGGCTTTGAATCTTTGGTCTTGGAGTGTTTAAACGTGGGTTCTGTTGATCGGCACATCGGTGATTCGTCTATTGCTCCGCTCAAACTACCTCCATGGATGCCACAAGTGTTTGATACAAAGGTGGGGCCTGTACTACTACAGACTCTGTTGCGTCAGGCAACTTTCATGTCCGGCATAACATTTTACCGAATTTGTTTTTATTAATTCCTTACCTATGATATCTTTTTGGACCACTTCAACCTGGGTCTATCCAACTTCAAGTGCGTAGCCGGGATGCATCGAGCAACTTTGGTAGGACGACACTGCAGTCCTACCAAAGCGCAGTCATTGCGCTCACTTCCATTTTTCTTCTTCCACTAAGGCGGCGACTACGCTATAGCTTCGGTATGTCCACTCTGCACTTCCACCACAGCGTACATTCATACTTCGAAGTACGTGCTGTGTCGTCTGGAGTGAGCTTTGCGAAGCCCTTCGTCGGAGACTTCAGCAGCCAGAATGGGGCAGTCCCATTCTTGCTGTGAAGGAAAAAATGGAGGGTGACGCTGTATGCAAGTGTTCTACGTGTCGTAGAACACTCGTAGACTACGACTGCAATGTAAATCTCTTCTACTTGATGACGAGTTCGTGGTTCCGATTCTGGAGATGCGATGGCGTTTTGCGCTGCGTTGCCGGCGAAACGGTTTCTGCTCCTGTGAAACTTATCATTATCGTCTCCACATGATCGCACAATCATGCCCTCAATGGAGAAGACCAAGATGGTGTTCGTGCCTGCAGACGCCTTAAGAACTGTCGTGGATGGAGTTCGCGAGCAGACTGCAGAGAAACAACGTCTACTGGCTCGTATCGAAGAAAGTCGCAAGCGTGTACAATTGCTTCGTAGTCGATCGGCAGCGTTGGAGTCACGACTTTTAGATCATCGGCAAAGTACTATTGGGCACAGTGGTGGTAGCGCCATATCCATCAAGATCGAACCGACTAGCGGCGTCAACTCACCGGCAATGACATCTCCCGCTACAATGGTAGGAGTTGATCAAAGTTCTGGTGGGATCGTGACGATGCAAAAGCGCGTCTCGCAGCTAGAGGCGCTCATGATCATCGCCAAGGAGGTTTCTGCCCAAAGTAGCTTCGAGAGCGTCGTGGAACGCACGCTACGTGCTGCAGTGCAACTAGTACGCGCCGACAAGCTCACTTTGGGTATTCTGCACGAGCGTCGCAACGTCCTGGACGTATGTTCCACCCTACGCACCGATAGCGACGCTGAGTTAGACTTGTCACTCTCGAAAGTTGATGTCATAAGTGAAGGCTTCATGGTGCCTGACTCCCCCACAGTTTTTGGACGTGTGATCATGACCGGAAGACCGTTTACAATCACCGACTCCGACACTGATGTAATCTTCCAAATTCAACGCAACCACGGTGATAATAATGCAGTAGAATACCCACAAGCATTGGTTTGTCTACCAATTCGTAATGCTCATGGTGCTGTAGTTGGCGTGCTCCAAGTAAGCTCTAACAAGTCATCAACAGATAAACGAGTGTCGTTCACCGATACAGATATCGCGAATCTGGAATTCATCGCAGTGGTGGCTGGCGCCACAATCTGGAACCTCGTGCTCTCACGTCAGCGTCAGACTGCTCAGCATCGTATCGAAGGCTTACTCAAGCTTCACCGCAACTTTTCCATGGAGACTGTGTCTTCGTCGGTAGTTCTAGATCAGGTGCTCAGTGTTTGTCATGAACTAATTGGCACGGAACGTATCGGTTTGTTCATCAAGATCGAAGGCGAAGATGAGCTGTACATCGCATCAGCAGCAGATATCGTTCGTGGGGAGTATGTCCCGATAACAAAAGGCATCGCTGGATACGTGGCCCGTACAGGTGAGACTGTCATCACGAATGACGCGTACTCGCATCCTCTGTTCGACTCGACCTTGGACCAGAAGACAGGGTTCCTCACCAAGAGAATATTATGCCTGCCCGTCAAGTCTCCAGAGGGGACGATATTAGCTGTACTCTCGGCAGTCAACAAGGTTGACGGCATGGATTTCACCAGTGAGGACGCTATTTTTCTGAATTACGCAGCTGAAGCAGTGGGTACTTCACTACACAAAGCGAGTTTGCATCGTCAAGTCAGAACGTCACAAAAACTGATTGAAGCACGACTGAAGCTCACGACGTTCATATCGGAGAGCACCGATATCGCGGAGTTCGTCAACATGGTCATGGATATAGGCAAAGATATCATGGATTGTGATCGCTTTGGGCTGTTGCTTATCGATCATTTCAAGCATGAGCTTTGGATCACACCACGGATCGGTGGTGAGAGTATCCGCTCGCCAATCAATCGAGGGATTTCAGGACTTGTAGCCACTACCGGGCAAACAGTTTGTACTCGTGACGCCTACAAGCACGAGCTGTTCGATCCGAGTGTTGATATGAAGACAGGGTACCGTACTACGAGCGTGCTTTGTATGCCTGTGTTTGAAGACCACTCGGTCACAATTCCTCCTAAGGTGGTAGCTGTTGCAATGTGTATCAACAAGAAGGAAGGTGCTCATGTCGTGGCCTTCACACAAACAGACCGTGAGATCATGAGTAAATACTGCGCAGAAGTTCAATTTGCACTTGGTCGGTTGTCTCTCGACGTCTCATACTACAAAGTAGTGTCCGACTGTGTTGCTGTATCTCGCACGAGTGTGGACTCGAACCCAAGGACCTTAAAGCGAATGTCAAGTAGTAGTCGTCTGGATAATTTCTCCGAGACAGACATCATTTCCTCCATCGTACACAAATATTGCCACTCAGGCGATGACGCTGCGAATGCAACAAAGAAAAAAGGGATCCCCTCTTTCGCTGCGCTGCTACCAGCTATCAAGAAGAAGAGCCAGGAAGACGACGAAGTGCCGTTTCCACGTGAGATTTCCTTTACTCATGGTAGAAACGAACCGCTGGATCATTGGGACACCGAGACTGTGGCACTTTCAAGCGGCGAAGTGTCGATGAGCTGTGGTATTATTTTCCGTGCGTACGGGTTCATGGACGCCTTCCGCATATCTAGTGATAAATTCTCAGCCTTCTCGACAAACGTGGCTAACTACTATCGTAGCAACCCTTTCCATAATTTCCAGCACGCTTTTCAGGTTATGGTGGCAATGCACATCATGTTACGCACAGAGTGTCGTCGATATTTTAGCGGACTCGAGATTTTCGCCATGCTGATAGCATCGCTTTGCCACGATATCGATCATCCCGGAAACAATAACGACTTCGAACTGAAGATGTTGAGCCCCATGGCGCTCACACACAACGACGACGCAGTACTGGAGCGCCACCACTGTCGGGTAACTTTCATCATCCTTAACCACAAGTCGGCTAAGATTCTGCAACATCTCGACCATGAACGCCACAAACGAGTGCGTCACCTTATCATTTCGTGTATTCTGGCAACCGACATGTCGAAACATTTTGAGAAATGCAAAATTCTTGAAGGTCTTACACGTCGACAACTGAGCGAGAAGCGTCTTCTCCTCATGGGAATTCTAGTGCGTGCTGCCGACCTATCCCACTACTTGCTAC
Organism: Phytophthora infestans T30-4; assembly: GCF_000142945.1. NCBI lineage: Eukaryota > Oomycota > Peronosporomycetes > Peronosporales > Peronosporaceae > Phytophthora > Phytophthora infestans. The sequence continues at coordinate 2,537,422 of NW_003303758.1, read as the reverse complement.
CATTTTCTCAAGCCCAAGAGTGGGGTGCTCGCTTGCTTGACGAGTTCCAGAACCAAGCAGCTACTGAAGCTGAACATGGAGTACAAACCGACTACTTTATGCGAAACCTCGATAATAAATACGTTCGGGTTATCGTGCATCTCAACTTCATCAACTACGTTGTGCGGCCTATTTGGCTGCCACTGACTTCACTTTGCCATCATCTGCGGGTAAGTTTCTTGTCGCCATTGTTGCACTGTCGTCCATACTGATAATGTGATTGCTGCAGTTCTACACAGACTCTTTGGAGAAGAACTACGAATTGTACAGGCAACAACTGGAAAAGGAGAAGAGCGAACCAACGAGACCTTCAACATCAATGCTACCAGGTACACCGCAAACTACCAGTAGAACAGGGCGATCTTCTTTTTCTCGCAATGCCTATAGTTTCAACCCTGAGAAATCATAAATGAGTTGGCAATCTTTTGATTGAATCGTGCCTTTAATGGTTTAAAGGTTGCAAGTTGTACAATCCTTCTTGGTCGTCAAGGCTATTCAGGCGCCTGAATTCACTCTAGTCGAAGAACAGCACAACCACGGTCGTGTCATCGTGACGACGACGGCGGTGACTTCCCGGTGGCAGACTCAACAGCTCCTGGTACGTCATTCCGTATCGCTTCGCCGCCTTCTGAAGCACACGTTCAACCAGCGCACGTCCAGCCAGATCGTGATTCCCACACGACGCCTGACCGTTCACGATTTCGACGGCCTCTTCGTTACTGAGATAGTCCCATAGACCATCCGATCCGATGATAAGGAACTTGTCTCCCTCCGAGAGCTTGTGCGACGTAACCTCCGGGATAGCCGTGATGTATGGTGGCGTGTACGGTGCCGAAAAGTGGCGACCAGCAGAGCGGTCCCCGTTCTTGTAGGGCGGCCCGTTGAACTCCGGATGCTTCAGGGCAAAGTCACCGAATGCGCGGGTAGGCTGCAGTGCGCCCTTCACGTAGCACGAGTCCGGGTGGCGGCACGTGAAAGCGTTGGCTTCACCCGGATGCTCCTTAATGAGCTTCTCCTGCTCGATTTTCACCATAGCGTTCTGGTCTTTACTGAGTGGCTCAGCTACTACCGTGTTGGGCTCCTTTCCGAGCTTACCCAGTACTGCACGGATGTCACCAGCATTGGCAACGTGCACGGTGCCTTCGTGCACGTACGCCAGACATGCGCACGATCCGCAACGTGCAACAGCTCCGAAACCCAGCTTGAAGGCCGATGCCACCTCTGCCATAAGGTCGCGGTCTGTGCGACCAAATGCACGTTGAATAGCAGCAGCTACGCGGTTGTCCGAGACCGCCTCCTCGTCACCTTGAGCCGGCTCAGACGTCCCCGGCTTGTACAGATAAGCCAGCTCCTTCTGCACGTTGCCAATCAGCGTCTTGCGAGCATATTCAGACACCTGCCAGCCACCTACAAGTATCATACAAGCAGATCAGCAAGGGGAACAGATCTCCAGACAAAGTGACGTGTTTACCATGGCCATCCAGCACGGTTGCGAACACGTCGCCCGCGTCTGTCGTCGCCACTGCGTACTTGTCCTCGATGGGGAAATTTGCCTTATACGATGCGCTGCTGACTCGTGTAGCGCGGGATTTGGTGATGGGTGCGAACTCCTCGCGCTCCAGAGGCACAGAGAAGGCCCCCTCCACCTCGGGCGGGGCGTAGCGAGCGTCACACTGCGCTTCCATGTGCGCAGAGTGCACGTCCGCCATCTCTCCACGTGCGAGGGCTAGCATGGACAGTCCCAGGCCACTTAGAAGTAGCGCGTGACGCAGCGTGGGGCCATGGAACTGGAGCAAAATACGACAAGCGAGAGGTGAGATCGAAGTGATGATTATGAAGCTTCTAGGGGGGTCAAAAACGACGGAAGAAACGGCGAAAAGCAGCAGAGAGATAGGTAGCCTAAGGAGGATGAAGAAAGTTCTCACCTTGTGGCTTTGTCCTCGTGCCAAGCGGGCCAGGTTCCGTGCTGCAAAAAGCCGCATTTCTCGTCGTTTGCTCAAAGCCAAAAAGTAGGGGACACGAAAAGTGCTTGATCATTGGTCAAAAATGTATCGTTGCTACGTTGAAGTGTTCAAGTTGAAGGGGGCAAATAACGGAGACGAATGCATTAAACCGATAGTGAGATTAGGTTGTAATTAACCACAGGGCTTCGCCTCTATTAATGCTTTAGCGCATGCTCAATATATGTACGTGGTAAGCACTTGGTCCACCTACCGCCGGTAGGCTACCGGTAGGCTAGACGCTTCCCAGTCAGCTCTGCATGGGTAGCGTCTCTCACGTCGAAGTCCAGATGTAAGTCTCGAGAGAAAAACAACGCATCAACCGAGGATGGTACATGTACTGTACGTCATTGCTGTGTTTGCATTAACGGCCACGTAAACTTGCTCACGAGAAATAGCGACACCCACGAAACGCTTGGCGCTGAGCTGTCCACAAGAGTTTAACTGATGACGATACTGGTTGTGTACATACGCTGCAGACCGCCACGAAAAGATGGCAGCTGCGAAAGTTAGAGGAGGCTGTAGCTTTCATGACTCATCGTTAACTCAAATCCGGAGATGGTGCACAGTAGCACGTTCGTTGGTCCACCATTTCTTTTGTGTGTATCGTCAACCAAGAGTTTTTTCGCTTCCTCGTACGGCGGAATATCGTCCAGAGCTCCGTCACGAAAAAAGGCAAGCTGGTCACCGCGTCGCCACCACGCCCTGTGTATGTTAGTGATACTTTTCTGCGGAGGAACTTTCTAGGCTGGGTTCACTTGCACGGATCGTACGACGCGGTGTTAAATTGCATACCTTGTCATTCCGGCTCCAGGGATTTTTATTCGGGGTTTGGAGGCCTCCATATTCTTGATTGAAGCCCTTAGCGTTCTCCGACCAGCGTTGTTACGCAAAAATGGAGGTCGCGAGCGTTGGGCGGAGGGATGAATCGAAAAATAACAACAGCTACAAGCCAGAAAAAACGTGCCGCCACTTGCCCCACCGCCGCTCAAGACCCACGGAACTCCAATTGCTCTCCACTTTACGATTTTTTCTTGCGTTTGCGTGGGGTCTCCGACTCCTTCTCGCCCGGTCGGCGAGTGCTGGAGGCGTTTCGCTTCATCGCCGCGTTGCCAGGGCACTCACTGGCGGCACCAGAATTCATTTTTTCCCGAACCAGAGAAGTGCGTGCTAAACATACCGCTCCTACGCCAACGCGTATTCTTGAAGCATCGACTAGCTAATCTCATCCGCCGTCTCTAAAAACACCGAGTCAAGATGGCGGCCGACAACCTTTTCGTGTCGCACCTCGTGGATTCTGCAGACTGGGTCGCCGACCACGAGCGCAACTTGTGCTATGTCTGTACCAGACCATTCGGCACCTTCCGTCGCAAACACCACTGTCGTATGGTAAGATTTACATGTAGTTGATGCTACCGACGCTTTCTTTTGTCGTGGTTTCTGACGCTTCCTGGTATATCGCAGTGCGGAGAGGTCGTATGCAAGAACTGCACGCTTTATAAGGACGCTCATGTGGATCCGACGATCGGCACCGCACGCGTTCGCGTGTGCATGTCGTGTGTGATCAACAACTCAAACAGTCGCGCTGGAGGATCCAGCAATGCGGCTTCACCACTCCCCAGCGTGACGTCGGAGGCGTCTCGCGTGTGGCTGCAGAACCATTTACACTCTCCTGCATTCGGTCCATCGTCCGAGCCAGACAGTGAAGAAATGCTTCGCTCACTTACTCCCAAGGCACGCCAACATTTGGAGCTAAAGGAAGGCCACTTCAGCGCGGAAGGTGAGTCTAGAAGCACTAAAAAGAGCAACCTTCAGACAGAACAGCAGAGTAGCGAATCTTCGTCCGAGTGGGCCCACCCGTGGCCTTGTCCACCTCTAAGTGCTGACGAAGGAGACCGACTCCGCGCCTTGTACGCACTGAAAATATTAGACTCGGAATCGGAAAAGCCGTTCGATATGGTCTGCGATCTCGCGAAGGCGCGTTTGTCGTGTACCATGGCTGCAGTAAGCTTTCTAGATGAGCACCGTCAATGGTTCAAGGCCAGTGTGGGGCTGGCGCACAAGATGATCCCACGCAAGATCGCATTCTGCGCTTATACAGTGTATGCACGCGAACCGATGGTCATATTGGATACACTTCAGGACGATCGATTTCGGAAAAACCCTCTCGTCGCGGGAGCTGCCGGCGTTCGATTTTACGCGGCTGCCCCGATTATTGACCCGAACTCTGGCCACGCTGTCGGCAGCGTCTTCGTCCTCGACACACGTCCGCGAGAATCGTGTGATATTTCCATTTTGGAGCGACTGGCTTTGGCAGCAGGTGAGAACCTTACGGAGATTGTAGCTTCAACTGAGGGCGTCAACCAGTTAAAGCCCGAAGACATTACTGTTGATGAGGCTGAGAAACCTGAGGACAGTGACAAAGCACATGAAGTCACGGGAGAGATCCAAGATGCGGCTCAAAGTGAGCTTGATAGCTTTAGCAGAAGAAAGATCGGGACGCCGATATCTCCTTCTACGTCAACGACAGCATCGTCAATGTCATCGTTTGGATCGACCTCAACACAGTCGTCACTGTCTCCGCCCAAACTGGACAACAACGACGGAATCCAGGAAGAAGACACATCAATGGCAATGACACAGCTTTCCATGGGGACAACAGCGGCGGGCGAGCAGATGGAGGTACTCCTCATGCGACTGCTGACTCAAAACACCGAAACGCAGCAGCAACTGGCGGTGCAGCAGATTTCACTGTCTACCAAGCTAGGACAGCACACGGATCAAATCAATAAGCTCATGACTGACTTTGCACGAATGGAGGCAAGGGTCGAGGCAAAGGTCGGAAGTGGCGGATCAAAGTGAGCCGTGTAGCAGCACCCTCATCACTTTTGCGGATGCGAGCGCAGCTGGCAGCAGCATGGAGGAGATTCTGCACTCCAACGCGTCGAATCCATATATGCAGGTCTCGCATTTTTTAAAGGCACTGACAGCAATCTCGAGTAGGCGCTGTCAGTGTTGTAACTATCTATTCAATGAACTTACCTGGAAGTACAGTTGACCACATCTCGACTGTGGACTGGTCCTGCTATGCGAAACTTTGCTTAGCCCTTGTCGTGTACGCAGATCTTCACGCAGGTAGCCAAATGAACCCACACAAACATGTCATGGTCGTCTGTTAACATTTCATGAAAACTATTACGAAGTTATCAGCGACTCAAACGTGAGCTGGCATCGGGTCGATCGTCCCCATTTTCCCCGTAGCGTTCAAAACTGCATACATAAACTGCTTGAAGCGGAGACGGATAGAAATGACCCCTTCTCTACTGAGTGAGAGGGGGGCATAGCTACAGACGCGACCTGGCAGCCGCACTTCAAGCGTAGACAGCCTTCTGCTTCTCCACCTCGGCGATGTAGGCCTTCATGGCGTCCTCCGTGGACACACCCTTCTTGGCGTTCCAGGCGTTCCACTTGGCCTTTCCCGTCAGGTCGAACATGCCGGGGGCGGGCGTCGTGTTGTCTCCCACAGTGGCCTGCTTGTAGTAGGCGTAAAGGGCGAGTTTCTCGTCGTTGGTCTGGAGTCAAACAGAGAAATGATACACATCGGATCAGTTGAGTCGTCTCGAGGCGGAAGGGGACACGCTACGTACGGGGTTCTTTGTGAAAGTCTTGGCAAGCGCAGCAGCAGCTTCGAAATCGGCCTTAAGGTCAGACATTGCTATTAATTGGGGAGGAAAGAAGGCTTCGATACACGTGCGAACGTGGGGAGTAAATGGAGAATGACTGCTAGTTGCGGTGGAGGAATGCCATCGGTATAGACAGGTAAGTTGTGTCTCTTACTAAATCCAAGTGGATTGGTGACGCACCCACTTTGAATTGTTGACGAGTGACGTGGCGGACCAAGAATCTCTGCTGTCATCCCCATGTCGTTCCACTTGCAGTTAGAACAACAACGGCATATGGAATGACCGCTGTTCAGACTGAACTTCAGTGGCGGAGCAACCGTTACGGACTTTTTCCATGAGCATGTCCGATACCGTTTGAGCATCAATATGACGCGTGTTTACGGTTGGCAATTACAGCGATCGAAGCTCTAGCCGTTTCGGCCAGGGTAACGTCGATACATGTACATGCATTTTGTGCTTGGAAGCTGTATGATATCCAAATGCATGTACTTGAAGTAATAGTGATCCGCTGGCAAGCTGGGACGGCGCTACTGCAACTCGTCAACGACAAGCTCTTATAGCAACGCAACAGACCACATCGACACAAGGAGAGCCACCGAGAGCAACATTTGCTAAATAAAATACGCTCGTGGCGTAATAAATTTAAAAGAGATAAATGACGGGAGCCGTAAAAGTTTCTGGCCCCCTATTGTGAATTTCTTAGTAGATCGCAGTCGAGCGTTTTAAAGGAGACAAGTATGAGCGAAGACGACATCAGCCACGCCAACCTCCTTAAGAGCGCTATGGCTAGTCATTCAGCGCCTTCGGGGTATCTAGAGCTAACTGCAGCTCGCCGTGGTGAAGCGGAGACTCTTCAAACTCACCAGGCCAAGCTTTGCCAAAAGCTGCTTCAGTCCCGGCTTCAGCAGGTTGAACTTATGGAAGGGAAGCTTAAAAAACTGGCCAAGTACACGGCGAAGCTGCTAAATGCGCACGATGAGCTGACTACATTGATCTCACTCGAAAAGGAGGAAACCACCCGCATTGCAGCCGTGACGGGGGTTCCTATTCGCAGCTCAAAGTATGTCATGTCTTACTCGGTTGTGTTAAGGGAGTGTTGCAGCTCAATGTTAGGCCACACGCAGCATTGAGAATTTGAGGACCAGAGTGGGGTTATTGAGTAAGAAGTTTACAATTAATTGGCTTCCGAAACACAACATGCTACGTCTTAATTGTCGCCAGTTATTCCAGATCTGTGTCTTGGACCGCCTTCGCTACCTTGTTTTTTCTCGTGGTTACCTCGGGTTGCCTTAAGATCATCCACATAATGCGAAGACGACGTCGTCATGGCTTACAGCACATCGGGTAAATTGCAAGCTATTTTTAAGAATCGTATACACTTGGGTGAGAACTAGCACACCGCAAGAGGTTCCGTCGGGCTGCTTCGGTCCGGAAAGCCACACGGTCTCCTCTACGATTGAATATGGCTCTCCCAGCATGGTGGAATCGTGCCAAAATCTTAAAAACTCGGCCACTATTGCCTCGTAGGTGTGCTCAAGAGTGTCGTTGTATGACGTAGAGCACAATGGTTCGTAGAAATTCGGTGTGACTGTCGCCATCTCCGTCCGGTATGAAATACTGACAATAATCACACCCCAGTGTATGTCGCTCAAATGGACAGGCAACACAACGTCTTTTTAGCTATCAATAGGGACTTCTGGTGGCCTCGGACAGCTCAATGACGGTGCGAATGAGTCCACAGCATAGCAGCTACCAATCGATTCGCAAATGCATCGAATTCTAAAGTCGATAATCGTATCACTCAGCATACGATCTCGGGCAATCATGCCAACCATTTCCTCCACCATGACGGTTCCCTCGCCACAATCAAGCCGAAAGATTGAGCTTAGACAAGCGCTTTCCAGCACATGCACGATGTCGTCCGCCAGTTGTTGATGTCTCACTGGAACAACGTCAGGCATTAGAGCAGCAGTTCCGGTCTCCTCGTCGAATATCTCCGGGTGTGCGAGGATCTTTTTCCACTTTGTCGATAACAGCCACTTCACATCTGCCATCCATGAATTGGACTTCTTGACAAGACTGAAGTACTCAACCATTCTGAAGACCCCACCACTAGTAACAACACAGAAAGCAACACACCCCGTGAGCAACACATCAAGCAACACAGAGCTCCAGCAGCACATGAAACAGCACATGAAAAGCACAAACCTAGTAAAGCGCGGGGTACCACCAGGAAAGAAAGCTAAGACTTCGTTCGTGGACCCCTCCGGATGTTCGACATCTTGATGCTCATTGAAGTACTTTGATACTTGACGTTTCTTCTTTTCGACAGCAACCACAGCGTTCAATTTAATGACAAGGCTCTGAGGAATCACGAAATTGTAGTCATAGTCAGCCGTACAAACTAATTCACGACAGCTGCGAGGAGTTGGGGCGCTCATGAGATCGTCATCCATGATCACAGGGTAGTTTCCGAGTATCTCGCTCACGTGATACGGGTCAGTCGTGTGGTTCGCCCATTCCAATAGTCGCGAAAATGACGGTACGTTTTTGTCCGGAAGCGCAATAGTAGCCAGTTTCTGGGGCCTTTCGTGCTTTACTCATTTGCGCTGTGTCAGCTTCTTCCTCTCATTGTGTTGAGGCTTGGGGTGAGGGATACGAAAAACTTCGAGTCCGCAGTTAGCGGTGGCTTTCGCTTCACTGCACTTCCTGGGTGCATGTGCAGCCGCTTTAGTTGGCTCATTGTGAGCTTCGAGACGCGTATAGGTTTGGTGGTCGGCCGACGGTAACGCTACTTGGGCCTTCAATGTTTGTGTTGCACTCGGTGCTGGTCCTTTTGTCATCGTAAATTTGTGTATGGCTCCATTACCCGTCTGAGGTGAATTTGGCGATTTCATCTGCCGGATAAAATCCATAGTATCAATAAGTTCTGTGGGCTGAATTTCCGATGCGGCATCTGATAAATAGGAATTGTCGGTTTCGTCGTCCTCTTTCGGCAAAGTCGTTGTATCTGATACTCATCCAGCTCCAACACCTTCACGTAGCTCACGTTGAACCAGTACCTTCCAGGCATGCAATGCTGTGCAGAAAGCAGGACTCGACAGACCTGAGAGACGCTCCATCACGGGCTCGAATACTGCTTTTGCATAGCAGTACTTCTCCTCGGTTGACATAACAACAACATTTGCTCGCTCGCGGCGACGCAGCTTCACGTAGATGATTCGGCTTTTCAAACTAACGCGCAGTCTTGTCGTTTTGGTATCTCCTAGCCCTCCTTTCACTTGTGTTGCTTCATGTGTTGCTTCGTGTGTTGCACCACTCGGTTGTGTAGCGTCCTGTGTTGCACTACTCGGTTGTGTTGCTGATAATGTTGATGCAGAATCCTGCGGCTGGACCGCGTCGAAGGCATCGCTGGCTACTTTCATCGAAGTTTGAGCGTCATGAAGGGAATAGATACCCGCTTGAAACGCCTTTTTCATTGCCGCCATTTCCAGCATGTCCCAGCGTGGAGCAATCGTCAATGCCGGGAGATACTCGAACCGGTGGACGCGGTCAGCAATGTACATCAAGTGTTGACACGGGAGGTGATTACTTCGATAGAATAGGCATGTACACGTCCACTGATAGTCATTGCAGCGATATGTGCGCACCTGCGTAGACAACATCCACTCTCCCACTTCCACGTTTTCTTTCTTGCACGTAGCTTCCGCCAGATATACCATGAAGTGCTCCCACTGAGTGCACACTTTTGTAGACGAAGAATCGCTCAGGTGCTTTGCCACAGCTACAAGGAAGGCTGGGACAGAGTCAGGTTGCCGCGAGATCACGGAGTGCTTGCGAATTGAAGCAAGTAGCTGTCGAATAACTGTCGTTTGGCGAGCTAGAAGCCCTCCAATCGTCGCATCAATACGGGGCCTTTTACCAAGGAGCAGCTTCACCTGATTCCAGTTGGACTCAATTCGATTGGTGGTGGTATTGCCTGCAGAAAAGTACGCCCCACGGAGATAATTTGCCCACATCGAATCGCACGTTTTCCAATTCCGCGAAAAAAGGCAAGTGGCTTACGGCACTTCTCCTCGCACGTTCCTGTGAATGCTGCCAACTCTGAATTGAACGCTATCTGCGTGTTGCTACATTTCGCACAACATATTTAGCAGCACAACAAACCGAAATATTCGGCAACATTTTTATAATCAACACATGAAGCAACACACAGAATCGTACCAGTAGATTAGCTTTGCAAACGCGTCCTCCATCCTGTCGCGCTGTGACATTGTCAGGTCAAACTTGGGACGACGAAGCACTTTTCTACGTACGTGAGCGCGTGGAATTGGCACAGAAAAACCTTTGTGCCGGGAAATGCTCTTTCCAGGACCCGCCACTCCACGAAATCTTTGTCGATAACGATAGTCTGAATTAAATTCCAGGACGGGTTATTCATTTTGAAGAATTCAACGATGCGGTCCATTGTTTGTGCTTTCTGGTCTAGCGCAAGAAAGTCGATTACAGGTATGCCCCGTCCTGTTGCCGACGTGATCACAAGACTTCCTAAAAAGGCAAACAAGTTAGTATGTGTATGATCTGACAATTAAATACGATGCAACTTACCCAAATGATATCCGAGGTTATTAGTCCCGTGCGTCCAGTCCATCACCAGTGTGTCACCCCACTGACGAAAACACTCCTCCTGAATGGAGGTTTGCAATGCAATGACACAGGTTATATCCATTTGGTCTTGCACCAGGAGAACATCATCTCCTTCTTCCGCGACAAAAGCACCCAAAAGAGACTTGGTTCGTTCCAACGCTGATGATCCCAATAGCACCCGTAGCATATTACGTGTTTGCTGAGGTGTAATAGTAATATCTGCACATAAACAAAATGTTGTTAAGCTTGATTAAAACTTTGAATGTACAACGATTCTTAAGGTTTACTGCGGTCACCCTCCATTACCAAAAGCACCCACCTAGCTTGTCCGCCAGATACCGGTTGACAGCAGCAGTTCTGGGCTTCACCTCGTCGAGTAGACCAAGTTCTTGTCGAACTTTGCGCGACAAAAGTAACTTCGCACTACGATACGAATCGTAGATCACCTTCGTAGTGGAGTGGTTGTGCATCGATATCTAAAAAAAATTAACAGTTAGAACTACAAATATGCGTAAAAACAGCATCTTACGCACCTCTGTGGCTTCATCAATATACACTTTTCACGATGGTTTACCGGCCTCAACTGAGTAGACGGAGCGCACAACGAAGCTCGCTTCACATCCTGTAAAGCGGCAGTCGTGTTCACGGCGCCCACGCCCTCGGGGGGCCTGAGTTGCAGCATGCGTACACCAAACTCGTTTGAAGCTGTGGGTCAAATAATCAGGTATCTTCTTAGCACCAGGAAGCTTAAGCAACACTCAAAGCAACATAGCAGCAAACGACATAGTGAGACAGCGACATAAACGTCAATATCGGTATCGTGCCTTCACCTGTTGTGCTTCTCTCTTGTCTCAGAGCTCCGAGTTTGATAGCAAAGGAAGTGCTCGACTTCGTAATCTTTGAGCACTTTCTGATACTCCTCCCACGTGCTGAAGGCCTTTTGCGGTAGCCCTGGCTTGTCGTTGATGACTGGGTTTAGCGTTTTCACAATCTTCTTGCGGTTATCCGCGTGTTTGGTTTGGCGACGCGAGAGATGATGTGGTCGACAGGCCGACCCTTCAGTGGATACTCGTACCCGCTTTGGTGGAGGCTCAGGATCTGGGTCATCTGCAGTCGATAATCCTAAATTAGAAAGTGTAAATAACATTGTAGACGACTCGTACCTGAATCTGATACTTTGTTTTCCGTATCGTTGGAGTCCGCTAGGGTAGCTGCGGCGGCGTTATCCTTAATGTTGCCCTCAACGTTGCTCTCCATGTTGCCCTTAGTGCTGCCCTCAATGTTGCTCTCCATGTCGCCCTCAGTGTTGCCATCCATGTTGCCCTCCATGTTGCTCTCAGCGATAGCGGCCGGCGAGTCAGCTGCCACCTTAGCAGTAGCGTTCTGGGAGTGTTTTACCTCTTTTTCATGAGTGTTAGCCTCAGCCGTGGTATCCTGTGTGGCGGGGACATCCTCGTCCTGCGTGGCGCTCCTCGTGGCGTTCTTCAAAGCGGGAACATCCTCGTCCTGCGTGGCGTCCTGCGTGGCGTCCTGCGTGGCGTTCTTCGTGGCGTTCTTCGGGGCGGAGACATCCTCTTCCTGCGTGGCGGTTTTCGTGGCGTCCTGCGTGGCGGGGATATCCTCTTCCTGCGTGGCGTCCTGCGTGGCGTTCTTCGTGGCGTTTTTCGGGGCGAAGACATCCTCTTCCTGCGTGGCGGTTTTCGTGGCGCCCTGCGTGGCGGGGACATCCTCTTCCTGCGTGGCGTTCTTCGGGGCGTCCTGCGTGGCGGGGACATTCTTCGTGTAGCCGCGTGTCAGACCAACGTAGTCACGCGGGCGCAAGGTGGAGCGACGTCCTACACACATCAAATCAGTTTATATCCATCATAGCGTAGCTTATAAGCGTCATACCTGTGTTAGCGACCAGCTGGACGTGCGCCACACCCTCTTGTTTCGCAGCCCCCGTACTGGGCGCTCGCATCTTCTCGTCCTTCTTCGCCATATCACCGTTGTAGGTTTCTCCCGTTCCTGGAAATGTCGTACTTTGTCGACCACAAGATTTTGCAAATTTCTAGTCTAATTGTTTGGTTTCAAATTCACGGGTAGATAAACTCGATAAATTACCGAACAACACAGCAAGCTGCTGCGTTGCTCTAAACCACCTATCATGTAATTGTGGTAAAGTTGTAGTAACGACTCCGGGCAAGCTGCATGCTTGTCAACGAAAGTATCCGCTGCCAGAGTGCAGCTTGTGTCTTTCTAAAGTTGCTGCAAACATAGAAGCTTACGTTGCAGCCGTGATTTGCAACTTATCGTTTTGTTCTGTCTTGCATTGTACCCCCCCCCCCGCTGGATGTCACTGTACGCTTACCTTACTAAATCTAAGTCATTTCTTCTGAGCAGGCTGCTGTCCAGTCAAGTTGAGCATGGCAGCAAAACATGCCACACAGCTTGAATTATGAACGTACTCTTCGATTGGTGGGTTCCGGTACAATCGACATGCCCTGCACATGAGCCATTTCAGATCTAGCGACTCACAATGCCGGCCGACGAGCTTGAATTTCACGACGTGGTTGTCATCGGCGCTGGTGTTGCCGGTTTGCGGTGCGCCAGTCAGCTGGTGCACGCCAAGGGCGTCAAGGACGTGCTGGTCGTGGAGGCCTCTGAGCGCGTGGGCGGCCGTGTGATGAGCAACACGAGCTTCATCCCGGGGCTCAGTATTGAGATGGGCGCTGAGTTCATGCACGGTGCTAACACGACACTCACTCGCATGGCTGAGGAGTACAACATCGGTTTGCGCGAGATCTTTACTTGGGCTCAGGTGAGGGATACGCTTCAAATTAAGTGTGTGTATTTAGCTTGTAGTCGCATCGATTAATCAGCCACTGATTCGCTCGCAAGAGCAATGAAGTAATCTTCTGGCCTTCATACGAATGCAAGAGTGAACGTCAGATCATGTTTCCTTAATTAGCATCTCCAGGGCGAGTTTTGTGCTCATTTGCGTGCATTCGACGGCACAGTTCTTGTGTCGTTGAGTCTTGCACGTGTCCACCCGGGAGAAGTCAGTCTGGATTCATACATTTCAAACACGATAAATGTATTACGTTGTATTAAAGAAGAAACAAGCAGCAACACTTACGATACATTGCATTAATTGCGTATATAGGGCGATGGCGGTCCGACTGAGGCAGCTCCAGATGGAGGCATCGGCTATTACTACATCGGTGACCAAAAACGCATGCTTAAGTACGACGATGAAGACGAGGAGTTCGTCAAGTTTAACGACTCCGTGTCCGACTTAAGCGACTTAGAGAACATTGATCAGATCCCGCCTCAAAAGTCTATGCGGGATTATTTCAACGAGATGGATCTATCTCCATCCATGATGAAGCTGTGTGAGGCTGGGTATGCTAACACGGCGGGTGGGCCCTTGGAAGACATTTCCATGCGCATTACATGTCGTTACGAGAAACAGTGGATTGAGCTCGAAGACGAAGGCGACTACCGCGTAGTGCCGAGCTTTATGCGCTTCGTTGATCACTTCGCCAATGGCGTGACAACGCGTCTCAACTGGCCTGTTGCTAGCGTAGACTACTCACGGAACGACCACGTCATTGTGACCAACACAGAGGGCAAGCAGATCTCATGCCGCACACTGGTTGTGACTGTGTCGACTGCCGTGTTCTCGAAGATCGCCTACATCCCGGTGTTGCCTCAGGAGAAAATCGATGCTGTGGCATCTTTTGACATGCGTCGTGCAGGCAAAGTGCTGCTGCACATGTCCGGTCGCTTCTGGCCCGAGGACGCACACGGTGTTGTATGCTCCGATTGCTTCTTGCCCGAGTTCTGGATCAACAGCACGCAGGGTATTGGCCACTTGAAGTCCAATGGCGACGAGCTGTGTGCTGACATGGAGACCAAGGGTAGTGAGGCGCAGTACCTCATCACGGGATACGCCGGTGCGTTGTACGCGGAGAAATTTGTCGCCGTGGATCACAAGAAGATTATTGAAGGCTTTCTCGACCAACTCGATATGATTTATGGCACCGTGGACGAGCCGTCTCCTGCGCGGAAATACTACGTCAAGGGAACGTACAAGGATTGGGGTGACGAGCCATGGATCCGCGGAGGCTACGCTTTCCCTCGCGTGGGCCAGTCCGACACGGCGTCATACGATCTGGCTGCGCCTGTGGCCGGCCGCATCTTCTTCGCCGGTGAAGCGACAGCTTTTGAGCAGCCCGGCATGTCGGTGCATGCCGCCGTCGACACCGGAGCACGCGCGTCGGAGCAGGTGACGCGTGCGCTGCAGGAGTTGTAGATGATAGCTAAAGAGATTGCTATGTTGGCATAGAAGAAATATTACGGGAATGCTGAGTGGGGAAAAAAGCCTTCAATTCAAAATGGAACCAATTGATTGAACCTGTTTATTAATTTTTGGTGATGGCCCGTGTATCGTACGCTCAAACTTGGTTTCTGTCATAATGCTGTGGCTGCAGCTTGTCTTGAACTCAAACCGGCGCGTGTTGAACGATCAGCTTGTCGTTACGCCGCAAAATATTTATATAGGTAGTGTAGGCGGGCAGGAAGCGCAGGAGCATCGTGAAGACTGCTGTGTTGGGCTCCGCCTGCATCAGAGCCGGTAGTTGCAGTAGTGGGGTGGTCTCCAGAGCCGTCTACTCAATAGTAGGTCGCCTGCTCCTCGCGCTCCAGCCGGCTCAAAACGTGCTTCCCAAATGTGAAGCGCTTCAAATAGTCCTCGTTGTGTCGAATAATACATATTATGCGATGGCGGTCGTGGTCATCCGCACGCTCCAGCAATTTCTGCACCACGTAGTTGCCGTACATGTGTTTCATCATGGGAAGTAGAGCACAGGACGCGCCGCTTTCGTCACACTGAAGAATGAAGTCAACGATCTGGCTGATCTCTTCCTTCGTCGCATGCTCCAAGCAGGATTCCACGACGTTGCTGGCGTACTTGTGCTGGCTCCAGCGAGCGATCTCAGGAAGCACTGCTTGCATGACGATGTTGCGCTGATCCGGCTCGCCGTGGCTGATAACGTGTTGCACGACGTAGTTCCCAAACTGGTCTTTGACAAGGTCGCGGCACTTGTAAATAATCTCATCCAGCAGCGGCCGGATTTGATTCGGCGCGCAGTGTTCCAGTACGCGCTGGATCACGCGGCAGCCGTATGAGTGAGTAGAGAGAGATGCAGCTTGGCCGACGAAGCTGTCGATGATGAACTGGATGTCCTCCCCCGTGACGAAACGCTGGGGTCTCAGTCCCTTGCACTCAGCCGCTCTCTTCCAGGATGCCGCCTCAATACATTTTTGAAGCACGTGGTTGCCGTTCTGGTCAGTGACACACTTCATCACGTGGCCCTTGAGCTGTCGGATCAGCGCGAGTTGCTCTTCAACTTGAGTCACCTCCAGAGCACGCTGAATCACTCGGCATCCGTATACTTGCAGGGCCAGACTGATCATGTTGCTAGTCATCAACTCTACCAGCAGCTGCTGCTGCTCCAGTGATCCATACTCGAGGAACTTCTGGATCACGTAGTTACCGAACACGTCCGTCATCAACAAGAGCGAGTTCGGGAAGATCTCGTTGAACGCGTCAGCCTTGACACGTTCGTCTGCCTTCTCCAGCTTCTGCTGGATGAATCGCGAACCTGTCTGGTCTTTCGCGAAGAGGAAGAGGTGCCCTTTGATGGCGGACAATCCCCATTTCTCCGACTTGGGCGCCGCGTTGAACTCCTCCAGCAGACTGTTGGACGAGTACGAGTGAGCGATCGGGTGAAAGTACTCGAATTCGCTTCGGCGAGGCGCTCCGACCTTGGATCGGTGCAGCATCTGCGGACGAGGCGCGTACCCTCCAAAGTCGTGACGCTCGTACACCAAATGGTCAGCTACGGGATACGTTGGGCGAGCTTTGAACATCTTGTCGGCGGGCTTCATACCGCGGTATTCGCCAGCATAGCCCACAGGGAAACCAGACATGGCAGGGTTGTAACTAGGGTGCAAAGTTGCGACGTCCGCTGGCACAAACCCGAAAGGCGACGCTGTAAACGAGTGCCCGTCCTCGTTGGCAGCCCATCGTGACTTGCCAGCACTCATCATGATAGGGTAGCCCTGGATGCCTTGACCACTCGTGGCATACGGCGACGCATAGCCTTGTGCCATAGCTCCGTCGTAAGACTCACCAAAAGGAGGCTCGCTTGTGCTCCTACCGAATTGGTGTCGGTGGCCGTTCATTCCAGCAAGTCTGGGGTTCGCAGCGTGATGCGGCATCCGAGGTACATCCTCAAAATCGTGGCCAGAACGACGGACAGAATCGTAGGGCAAAGCTGAGTGATAATTACCCAGTCTAAGCTGCCCCATTCCTTCGTCGATTCCGAACATTGACTGCCTGTGCTGGTCTCTTCCGCCAAACGAAGGTCTGCGAGCAGGCAAACCATCGCCCTCAAATTGCCCGTACTCAGGTGACGGCGTACGGGGGAAGTCCTCCTGAATTCGATCGATCAAGGACAGTCCAGGAGGGACTCGGCAGCCCGCAGTCGTGCTGTCACCACGAGACGATCGATTTGGGATAGGCCTCGAGGTGGCAGCACTGGAGCGTGGAAAACTTCGCTTGATCGGCGACGTCGTAGGGCTCACCGCTGACGCGATGTCTCCATCCTCAAAATTGTTGTGAGGGTTCGTCCAGATATCCACAGCGCGGGGATCATTGCTTCGAGACAGAGGAGCTTTGTCGTGGTCATGCAGCTGCTAGAGGTAGAAGAAAACCGTAAGCTTAAAGCTGTTTCAACCCAACGAGGGGATTCCAACCGAAACGTACCAGGTTTAGCGACAGCACATGCGACTCAGGCTCTTGGTTGTCCGTCGGTTGATTTTCCTGCACAAGCAGATAGGAGAACCCATCGCATTAGAGTCATTGGCTCGCAAAGCCCAAGAGAAAAGAAACAAGTACCTTGCTTGAGCGTTTCTGTGTTGTCGTTCCCCATGATGTCGGCAGCTTTCCGGCGTTCTCAGATGAGGCGTCGCGTTGACCTTCGTCTTCCTTCTGGTTGTCCACCGCTGCCTCGCCTTCATCCGACTCGCTAGGCGGCGTGGTCTGAGCACTGTGCACGGAGCGCGAGTCCGTCTTGGACTGCAGCCGCGGAGCACGCAGCGCGAAGCTGGCCGGTCGCTCGCTCAGCACCTGCGAGGCGGAGAAAAGCAGCGACGATCTCGACTTGAGGCCTTCCGAGGACCATAGCGTGTCCGAAGGGTACCCCACAGGGTCCTGCAGCTTCACGCGCACTGGTTCGACAGGGTTGTCGTGGTGGACGGGTTTCTCCAGCATCGCCAGGTCGACCCCAGCGTGGTTGCCGTCGCGCTGTGGTGGCGTGATGGGGGAAGGACCACCGCCGCTGCCGCTCTTAACAGGGCTCATCGAGTTGCTGTGACCCATGGAGTGTGGGCGGTTGCTGGGTGTCGAGTGCCGCTGAAACCTCTCCAGATCGGCAGTCGTCCGCTTGAGCAGGAGACGGCAAATTGGAGAATGATGCCGCTGTGCATGCGGGCGGGTGGGTCGGAGGTTATTTCGCGAAACGGGCTATGTGACAGGTTGCCGCGTTCACTTAAAGCGAAAGGACCCACCCACGCCGGCGTGCAAAAAGACGGAAACCCTCAACGAAGCTGAGGGTGGGTTTAGCAATGGCTTGCCAGAGATTGCAACTTGCAATTGAATGCTGAAAACCATCTCGCGCCGCGAATTTTCAACGGACGCGCCCGTGTCGGCGCGTCTGAGATGGCGAGTGTGTAACATGACTGCTCAAAACTGTGGGACTGACCCCTTCGAGCAAACAAGGAGCCCCGTAGGCGGTAGATGGCGCTGCCATCCTACCACGGGCGGTGGTCTTCTCGCATCGGAAATTTCATATTGCTCCGTCGTCATGCATGCGGTTCACCGCAGAGGCAGTTAGCTCGAGGTTGCCTTTCATGGAAAAATCCGGAGCACGCATGTGTCGAGGTGTGATGTGACTTGACTGGAGCGGTCGTTACTAGCTAGCTGTATGCACTGCTGTTGCCAACAGATTGCCTGGGGTTTCCTCGGTCGATAGCGGGGTCGGAAGAAAGGGTGGAAGCCGTGCGTTATGCTAACGGCAAAGTTGAAGCGACGCGGGACAGCCTGGGATCGTCGACACGCGTTCCAAGAAGGGGCAGTGACCATCACTCCGGCTAGAGGCAAGTTGCCGCAAACACCAGCTGGCGCTTGCCACTCGGCAACTACACATCTTGGTGACAGGCAAAACAACGGGATCACAACGCGGCGGCTATGACTGTTCGGGCGATGGAAGGCCGCTGCCAGGCTCGTGGAAGGCGTCGAAATAGACAGGCAAGCCGGTGAAGGTGGCTCCATCGGCGCATGCGAGATCGGATCGAACGCAGGCAGCAAAGGCAACCAACCTACGTCAGTCTCCGTATTGCCCTCCCCTTTCGCTTTTTTGCCATTGCATACTGCTGTGCTGCTTTAGGTTGCAAAAGGAAACATTGCCGCTAGCAGATACCCACTCTTTCAACAAGGACCAAACCTTCTGTCGTGTATTTGCATCGCTGGTGTTAAAGCGAGTGGACGCGAGTTATACGGCGGCGCAGAGCGTCAAGGACGGTCCTCGGAGCGCTCACGTCCACACATCGTGCGATCCCCTGTCCCAGTCGCAGCTGCTGACTTCTCTGATTGAAAGTGCGCCCTGCTGCCGAAGCCCACTGGAGACGATAGCACCGTCGCTCGACTCAGACGCCAGCCAGCCAGAGAGCCAGCACCCGAAGTTGAAGTGGCAACAAGAAACACCTGCACACCAAGTCGCTGCTTAAGAGCTCTTCGGCTTCAGCGCCAGCAGTGCCACGGCAGCCACGCCAGCCGTCACCACCGAGGCTGTGGCCAATGCTCGCGTGGTCAAGTACATGTACCAGGGCTCGCCCTCGCTCGCAGTAGTTACTGCAGTCTCCTGCTTCTTCTTGGACTTGCGCGTGAAAATGGATTTCTCCTCGCTGCTGCCGCTCTTGCTAGTCGTCGTCTTGGCAGTCGTCTTGGTTGTCACGGTTTCGAAGGTCGACGAGGATGCCTCGAGACTGTCAAAAATACCGCCCCAAGCCTTCTTCTCGTCGCGCTTCTGCTTGTCCACCAGCTTGTTCACCCTTTCCAGTAAAGTGCGGCACGACTTATCCCGAGGGTTCAACTTCACCGCCAGCAGCAGATCGTGCTTGGCGTCTACGTACTTTTCCAGCTTCACACACGCCTGTGCGCGCCGGAAGCGCGCCTTGGAGGGCCAGTCCTCGAACATGAGCTGCTCCGACATGCCCAGACGTCCCATCCATGTGACAACGTTGCCCTCGCGGTTATCGGCCAGCACCGTGAGAATACTTAGGGCGTTGGTGCACGCGATCTCGGCGTCCGTGTACATGTCTAGCTTCAACTTGCACGCGCCAATGTTGAGGTGGCAGCGGATCATGGTCTGAATGATGGTTGCCTTCTCCTTGTGTGTGGCGTTGTCCTGGTCCACACGCTGAAGGAAACCTAGCGAGCGCAGGTAGCTGTACACGGCATCCTGAAGCTTACCCTCACGAAACTCCTCGTTACCAGCGTCCGCGAGCTTGGTGGCTTCGCTTATCAGATCCTTCGTCGTCATCTCCGAGATGTCCTTCACTGGTAGCTTGACGTCCTTACGCTGCATGAACATGTGAGCATAGTCGGTTTTGACGATCAAAACGTCGTCGTGGGGGCGGATCTCCTCTAGCACACCCAGGCCGTACGGAGTCGACACCTTCATGTGCATACGAAGGTGTGGCTCTTCAGACTCTTCCTTCACGACATGCTGGCGCAAGTAGGCAATCGTGTGGTTCTTCGACGCAGCATCCGTGTCCATCTGCACCACATACATCTTCGTCTCTGGCCGGAAGGACACCACCACGCCGCGCCCAAACGGAGTCACAATGCGAGTCTTGTCCGGGAGAGGTGCCACACTGACCGCAGCCGGGTGGTATGCATCAATGTGAAATTTGTTGCCTGGCAAGTAAAGCGCTGCTCGTGCAGTTTCCTTGCCAAACGCAGCAGGGTGTCGCACAGGTGCATTCACCAATCGCGCCGTAGTTTTGTATCGCTCGATATCGTCATCATTCTCACGTTTATTTTGTCGAAGCAAAGCCACCTGACGTTCATGGCGCTTGCGCTCAGAGTACTCGAACGTGAGGCGCAGCAGCAGCTTACCAGTAACGCCACTACTTGCGGAAGACGCTGGTGCAGTCAAGTCGAACCACTTTTCCTGCGGCATTTGGTCCTCGTAATCGGCGCTGCGAAGCTCCAGCTCTCCGAGAACCACATCTGCAATGACCTCAGCGTTGCAGCTCAGCGAGATCTTCACGCCGAATTTCTTGGTCTTAGCGCCTTCATACACCAACGACTCTTTCCAGCTAGCTGTTGCGTTATCTACAGCTGGAACGCTGCTAGTGCGCAAGTGCTTCTTCGCGGTTTTCTCGAACGCTGATAGCGGAGTCACTTGCGTGGACACGTACAGCTCCGGCTGCGCATTGACACTGACCGCCTGCACTGCTGCGTTCTTATCTAGAGCCAGATCCTTGGCTGCAAGTACTTCGATGATTACGCGTCCTGCAGCTTTGCCAGTGTTGGCGTTCACATCCACTCCGTTCTTGTTCTGTTTGCCATTAGCAGATGCTGCGGCCACCTCCTCAGCGTGCTGTAGCTCATGCTCCAGCTGCACCGACAACAATTCCAGTGGCGACAGTGCAACCTTCTCCCACATAAGCGAATTGCCAAGCCCTACGGACGACGATGGCGAATCACTGAGCGATTGCACGTCGCTCATGCCTTTCTCGGTATCGACTGGAGATGTGTGATGGAGATGAAGCTGTCACTCAAACGCGGTTCTGGCCCGGTCAGCTCTGTCTGATCCTAACCGGTCCATCTGATTCAATCAACCTTCAGATGACATACACCTGATAACCGTCTGATTCAAAATAGAATTTTACCATAACCACGATGCCATAACGCAATTTCACACAAACGCAATTCTACTCGCAAGATGCGGATTCAGGCCGAGGCTGTGGCGGGGCCTCGAGTCGACGCAGAGGACGCAACCCAGCGTCTGCGCGTGATTCGCGTAGACCGCAAGACGCTGCTGGCACGAGCGAACGCGGCTCAGCGCCGTCGCCGTCGTGAGGAGCGCGATTCGCGTCGACTGGGCAATCGTCGACGGTCTTCGTGGCTGTTCGGCGGTGCCAAGAGACCACACGACGATGCAGTGGAGCCGCCGTCTCCCTTCGCCAGCAATGTAGTGGTGAGCGCTAAGTACAGCCTATGGAACTTCGCGCCACGCGTGCTTCTTGCGCAGTTGCAGCGACCCTCGAACGTATATTTTCTGTTCATCGCTGTGCTCCAGACCATCCGAGAAGTAAGCAATACAAGCGGCATCCCAACTATTTTGCTACCACTGGCAGTGGTTTTCGTGTGTAGCGCAATTAAAGAGGCATTAGAGGATCGAGAGCGCCATCGAGCTGATCGCGTGGCGAATAGTAGACCGGTATTGGCCCTGACTCCCTTGGGCAGTTGGGAGCAGCGACAATGGGGAGATCTACGTGTAGGCGACATTGTCAAAGTGATGAATGACCAAACGATCCCTGCGGACTTGTTTTTGCTGTCAGCGGAAGCAGTGGAGCATGATGACGATGGTCCGATGCGAGAGCAGATGCAAGAAGCAAACTTTCAAGGCCCAACAGACTTAGAGGCAGGAAAAGAATCTGGAACAGATTCCTCTGTCGACATCCGAGATGACCAGCGTCCAGCATCACCGAAGCAACAAATAGCGGAGTTTAACTTAGCGTACATTGAGACAAAGTCTCTGGACGGCGAAACTAACCTAAAAATCCGCACGGCGATCCCGTTGGTGGCTGCGCTGTGTCGCGAGTCAAACAGCAAAAGCCGCGCAACTGATGGCGGAGAACACAACGAACTGCGTGGTATGATGGTGTGTGAGCAGCCAAACAATCGCGTTACCAGTTTTGAAGGCACGTTTTCAGTAGTACTAAGCCCCGCTCAAGCGCAGACGCTAGGCGTAGTTGCCGATAACCCAAACAGTGCGCAACTGGATGCTCCAGTGCAGACTGCAAGCCTAATGCAGACCGAAATGACTGGAGATGGCCTCGTGCGTGTGCGTGTACCGGTTACGGCAAAGCAGATGATGCTGCGGAGTTGCGTGCTCCGCAATACACGCTCCGTCACAGGGATGGTGATATTTACGGGCCATGAGACCAAGGTATTTTGCAGCAACACAGAGCCTGTCGTGAAGACCTCGTCAGTGGAGCGACGACTCAATCGACTTATTATCGGGATCGTATTTATCCAGCAGCTCGTCTGTTTTCTTGGTGCGTTGCTCGGTGCCCATTGGATGCACACAGAGGGAGATTCGTTCTGGTATCTTCTCAGTGCCAGCGAGCGGCGGCATCACACTCTCACCGGTGTTTCTACTTCTCACCCATTGGCTGAGCTGGCCAAGTTGCATCTGCGCTACTTCATTATCATGCAAAACTTTGTTCCAATTTCGCTGAATGTGTCGCTGGAGTTCGTCAAGTATTGGCAAGCCTATTTTATCGAGCAAGACCTAGAAATGTACGACAAGCTGTCGGACACGCCGGCAATGGTACGATCCTCAGCTCTGAATGAAGATCTGGGTCGTGTACACCATGTATTCACGGATAAGACTGGAACTTTGACAATGAATCTCATGCTTTTTCGCTACTGCACGGTGGGAGGGAAGCATTACGGTGGTCCCATGCAGGATAAAGATATGGAGGCTGAGATTCCTAGCGATAATTCGTCTTCCACCGCTGCTGAACCAAAGGATGGTCCGAGATTTGTTGACTTTGACCCGACAGAGCTATTCGCTGACATTTGCGCTGGAGGAGAGCAGGCGGAGACGCTGCGTCGCTTCTTACGACACTTGGCGTTGTGTCATACGCTGATTCCCACGAAATCCCTAGCTGAGATGTGCAGCACGTCGTTCCCAGAGTATTCTGCGTCGTCACCCGACGAGCAGGCCTTGGTGTCTGCAGCGGCGTTCTGCAATGTCCGCTTCGTGCACAGAACGCCCACCGCCGTTATGCTCTTGGAGCCAGGATGGACGTCGCCTAGCTCGTATAAATTACTGAACGTGCTTGAGTTTGACAGCGACCGCAAGCGCATGACAGTGGTCGTGGAGACTCCAGATGGGACGATCGAACTCCTTTGTAAAGGTGCCGACAATGTCATTTTTGAGCGACTTGCTGCAGATCAAGCGACAATGCCAGGTGGGATGTCCTATGAACAAGCTTCGGACCAGCTTACACTGTACGCAAAGGATGGTATGCGGACACTTTGTCTCGCTTATAAAATAATCAGTCGGCAAGAGTATGAGGACTGGAACGCACGTTATACGCAAGCACATGCATCAATGGAAGAGCTAGTTAAGCGACGGCAAGGTCGTGCGAATGCCATTGACCCATTGATGAACGAGATTGAGCGTGATCTGGTTCTTCTGGGCGTAACAGCAGTTCAAGACAAACTGCAGGCTGGTGTACCTTCGACGCTGCGTCTACTGCAAGAGACGAATATTAAGGTGTGGACGCTCACAGGCGATAAAATGGAGACGGCGGTGAACATTGGATACGCCAGTGCGCTGCTTTCTCATGACATGGACGTACAGCAAATTGGAGGCGATGATTACACGTCGACTGCTGCAGCTCTGAAGGAGTTATCTCAGCGTGGCGATCAAGCAGCGAAATGTTCTCATCCATCGCCATTTCTAGCTTCATTGTCTTCTAGAGCTAACGGAAGTAGAAGAACACGACGTCGTGATGGCAAGCGGAAAGCTTCGATCCAAACGGACACGTTCCTGGGAAGTGCGAAGGCAGCTGTCAGTGATTTTCTCTTTGGAGCGCCAACAAAGCAAAAGCGAAAGCAAAAGCGAAGACGTCAACGAACTCGTCGAGCGTCAAGGATGTCGTCAGCATTCAGCCAAACGCTAATGTATTCTTCAGTTGCGACGGATGCAGAACATTCCGATAGGTTAACATCAGACGAAGAGTCTTTGTACGACGTCGGGATTGAGGCTGATGATGAAGCTATTCACACGCCCGCATATGGTTCTCTCGCTGGAAACATACACAGCAGTGGAAGCCGTCAACAAACTGGCTCAACGCAGAAGCTAGCGCTCGTGATTGACGGACAGGCTCTTGAGTACGCGCTTCGCCCTCAGTTGCGTACTCTATTCTACCGAGTCACTCAGCAGTGCGCGTCAGCAGTCATTTGTTGTCGCGTATCCCCAAAACAAAAAGCAGATATTGTCGAATTCGTTTGCGAGTTTGAACCCGATAGCGTCACACTTGCAATCGGCGATGGAGCGAATGATGTAGCGATGATCCAGGCAGCACATATCGGTGTGGGCATTTCCGGTCAGGAAGGAGCACAGGCAGTGAATGCTTCGGACTATGCACTAGCTCAATTCCGCTTTCTGCAACGACTGCTGTTTGTTCACGGTCGTTGGGCTTATCGTCGCGTGGCTAAACTCATGAGCTATATGCTTTACAAGAACGTGACGTATGTGCTCACAACGTTCTGGTTCGGATGCTTCTGTGGGTTCTCCGGCCAGCCGCTTATCTTGGACGTAGCTGCACAAAGTTTCAACGTGCTGTACACGAGTGTGCCGCTAGTTCTCTTTGCCGTGTTCGACCAAGATGTATCGTCCACCAGTGCTGCCAAATTCCCGTATCTATATGCACTTGGACAGAAGAATGTCCTCCTCGCTCGTCGCGTATTTTGGCCGTGGATTTTTAACGGGGTGTGGCACTCGATCGTCATCTTTTTCGTTTCTGCTTGGGCATTTGAAGGCTTCGGGCTCGGTATCCGTGACTTCCCCGTTATTGCCACTGAGACCGGAAAAAGTGGCGGGCTTGTGACGCTGGGATTTGTGGTATTCACGAACCTGGTGATCGTCGTGAACTTAAAGCTCTGTCTGGAGGCGTTCCTGCTTACGTGGCAGTTCCTGCTCACAGTGACTGTATCTGTACTGTTGTGGTTCGCTGTTGGGTTCTTCATCTCGCTACCAAACACGGGATTCCCTCAAGCCACTGGTGAGATGGAGTATCTCCAAGAGCTGCCGACTTTCTGGCTGGTTTGCCTTCTTGTGCTGTCGTTGAGTCTGTTACGTGACGGCTTATGGAAAATCTTCCGCCGATTCTCGCGCCCTTCGATGTATCACATTCTCCAGGAACGAGAAGTCATGGGCTTGCCAAACTCGCCGCGACGCATGCTACGTGAGCACCGTCGATCTGTATCAAACACAGCGTGGTCAGATGAACCAGCTACCGTTGTTGACTATGCAAAGCTCTTCACCAGAGTGGAGAATCCTGAGGAAACTCTGATGCGTTCGTCTCCTCTTGGTGAGAGATTGATTGCGTCCCCGTTCTCCAGTTCATCCAGCGGCGGAGATACCATCGATCCCAATCAGCTGGCAGGATTTCAAGGTCGAGAGAAGAAGCGCAATATTCGTATTCGAGGATCATTTCATTCTATCGGCAGCTTTGATAGCTTTGATGCAGGTGTGGAGCCATCTTTCCTGGAAGCTCCCGGATCGGTTGCCACAAGTACAGCAAACGCTGGCGTTGGGGCTCGTTCGTCATCTTTTGTCGGCTCGTACCATGGCTACGCGTTTTCCGAGGACGAGAATGTGGACAGCGACGTGGAAGCAGCGTCGTCTAGGACAACTCGAAGCGATGTTGACCAAACGAAGTCGGCATTTGGAACACACGTTTCTATCAAGAAGGTTCTCAAGTCAGTTCGCGGTAGAAAGAATGCATAAGCTTGTTTTAATGTACAGATCACAGTTCTGGAAAGCATGGAGATAACGTTGCCTGTACGATGCTGTCAGCCGTGTCGCCTTGCTTCTTGTATCGTGAACACTCTAGAGACGCGTGTAGATATCTGCGTTCGCTGTATGGGCGTGGAATGATCACAGTTCCGCTGTGCCCAACAACAGAGCGATACGGTCGAGCAATGCGTATTGGCTGGAAGTGGTCGCTAACAACTTGCTTGTACGGGCGAGCAAACAACACTCGCCCAGGCGGAGATGGTGGAGTTGTAGGATCAAAAGGTGAAGGTAGAGGCGTTTGCTGTGTTTCTATCGTCGGGCGTAGCAGGAGAATTGAATGGAACATGTGCTCCTACATATTATCGAGGACACGGAGAATGAAAACAAGGACGAGCAACACAAAGATATGATGATCTTACCTGCTCCCAGCGGCAGTCACCGTCGTCATAGTCAATCTTCACCGCTGCAGGTGAGGCTTGAGCTGCGCTGATAATACCGTTATACCATTCTCCTTCGTCAGACCAATACACTACCGCCCTTTTGCCGATCATGGCCCGTGCGTCGTGTGCATTCAGCGGCAGCATCTGCTGGAGTTGAGTGCATTCAGCTGTGCCAGCGATCGAGACAGGAAACGGGCGGATGCATGATAGACACTGCAGCTACAAGTCATTAATATCTTTGTCTTGGAGCTGCATGAATAATCTGTGAACACACCTCCCATTGCTGTTCGCCGTCGTCGTAGTGGACGTTATAGCACGGTTCATTGCCCTCCTCGACGCTGCGGATCACTCCAGCAAACCACTGGTTCTCATCTCTCCAGAAAACCTGTACGCGGATCCCAATTTGCAATTGATCATGTCCCGTAGATCTAACGACCGCAACAGCAGCGGATACTTCTGGTTCGGTATCTTCATTGTCCAATTCGAACGAGTCCGAATAGTTGTCGAAGTCGTCCTCGTCGTACTCCTGCTCCTCGGAAGCCGCACTGCATGTAGTAGAGCCGGAAACAGCAGATCCGGGCCCCTCGAAGTCCGTGCTGCATTCACTGCTGCTGGCCATCTCGCTGGGCTCGCAACATTTAGCGTCTTCCACGCTCAAGCGCTACCTGTTCATCGCTGTTACAGAAACCGACTGGAGCTTGGATAGTTCGCGTAACTCCCGGATTGCAGTGACAGGATGCGACGACGGCCATCTTACAGCCACGGTTCAACGCCATTGGCGACTTCAACATGTTGCATACTTGTTGCCTTTTTTGTCGTCTCGGCGCTCGTCGGATAACCAGTGTGGATGTGCATCTGCGGGTGGGACTGGACGACGGGGGAAGCCAGTACAATTGTTCGCCTCTCACTGTGTTTACTGCGTGTGGTGCCAGCCTTTAAGACATCAACGGAGCTGTCGGATTGCACCGCGAAGGAGTTACATCTACATTTATTTGGACAAAAGCTCGGCGTTTCGGAGTATCATCATCGTTGCACCTGCAATCACCGCTGGCGGACCTGTAGGCGGTCTTATTCACCATAGCCGGGCAAGGTGGTGCTAAGCCTACAAACTGCAACGACTTCGAACAATTCAGTGCACTGCACTACAATGCACATGTATACGCTGTATAGCAAACTGCAGCCGTTAATCCGCGTGGACGCGATATTATCTTAAACATCTACTGCAGCAACCTGTCTGTCCGTCACACTAAATTGTCGTGCCTGTCACGCTTTTCCGGACAGATCATTGGATAAAATAATTTAAATATTCCTACTGGCTGCCGAGCGCAGCGAAGGTGGCCTTAATTGGTTAAAACTAGAATGTGTAGTTGACATCAATAAATGCATGTGTTTCCCAGTTTACATATGGGGATTTGCACAAAGCTAATACATTGTCCGAAGGCGGCATCGTTTTAATATTTTATACTTTTTCATAATGCATTGATATTTGAGTACTAAACGGAGGGCAGGGTGCTTAGCGTACACGTAAGCATGCGTGTTTCCGAGGACATGGTTTAAGTATACTGTAGGATCTGCGAGTTACACTGACTAAAATGATAATTTCAATTTTTTTATTGTAAAGATATTAACATTATTAATAATAAGTTATCTGAGTGGGTTTCTGGTATTGCTAAATCGTACATGTTACATGTACAGCAGTAGCCGGTCGTGTGGGCTTGCCGTAAGAACAAAGCTGTGCTTATAAACGTTGTCACTAGATCCACAAAGATAGATAGTTTAGATTGACGTGGAAAAGAAGTAATATGTGCTGATGACAATTACTACTGTATTGTTTCCTAAGCGTTTATTTAGACAGCAAGATTCTGATACTTCTTAATAGGCAGACGCGTTGCCGACAAGGCGTAGAATAAGGTTTTACATGCAGCGGTAAGATAACAACACAACATGAGAGGTGTAAATTATGGTTATTATAAGTAGGCCCGTAAAGAAACGTTAATCAACTTAGAGCCTAATCTACGTTTAACCATCCTGGAATCATCGTTTAAGTATCAAATAAAAATACCGCCGTCAACAAAAGGCGTCGTGCGACGCATCGTTATATCCAAAGGCTACAGTATAACCATAACAGGCACAGATTGGAGTGTCTAATGACTAATTCTGAATCAGCACAAAATGAACACACTTCAATGCATAAGAAAATGCTACAGCCTGAATATTTTTATTAAATATTCAAACTGTTACACTTTTAATTTTCTTTCAAAGTAGCGAGTTTGGTATGCGAAGTGGTTAATAGTCAGTTTATTACAAGCTTAACCAGGCAGTACAAGCGGGTATTTGATGCAAGCTGGACAGATATTCTTTGCATTGTTGCAATCTAGGTTTCAGAAACGGCCCGTGAAATCGATCACGACGCTAAACTAAATATATTATTTAGCGTTTTTAGACTGAAGTGCAGGTGCTTCTGGGTGGAAGATTAAGGTACAGTGATCGCCAACAACAACAAAGAGACTTTGCCAAGATCACTAGCGTAATCGTTTATGAGCATGGTAAGTATGATGCTAGGGTCTCAGTCTTTTGTACCGGTAGAAATATTTACACGGCTTACTGGGAGCTCAGCAATTTGTAGCAAAAGAAACGCAGATTTATAAAAATAAAGAAGTCGATTTAGGCACATGGGGGACTCAGAGGATTTGGACTTATTATCCCGCCAAAGCGAAGCGAAGGCGGGAAGGCAAAAATCTAGAGTAAAACCTAAATTACCGCCGCGTAGCGGCGGCGCTCGGCTAGTATAATAACAAGCGTGAATGTTTCTGCCGTCGTCGGCATTTCGAGCGGGTCGGAAAAGCAGATCGTCGCGTTGCAGGTGCTGAATCTTGCAGATACCAAACTATTTTTTGAGAAGAATCTTGACGCGCGTTCACATCGCCGCTGCTGGCCCATGGCACAAAAAAAAATGGTGCGACAGCAGTGAGTCGTCTCACGTGATCTACCTGCCACCTTGCACGAAGCCGCCAATTGCAATTTTGAAGTGCATCACCGAACATTCTTGGCGAAGATGAAATTGTACGGTTCACTGTCTGGACCGGTTAGGGCTCTGTCTAAGGAAATCGCTGATTAGTCTAAAATTGGATCATGAAGTGATTACCTATTGGCCAAAATCTTAATTAGGAGATCTAGTTGGTTAAAATTTAACCCGACCCACCGCGGTACCGTACTCTCCCTCGCACAGAGCCGGGCATTTTACCCGATTTTTGGTCTGTTGCCTTCATTAGAGAATTTGCGCTGTAGAGGAGAAGGCTCAAACCAGAAAAGAGAAACAGGTACAGATTACGCAGCTGTTGCATGCGCGCACGTCGCCTCAGAGTCCTCGGTGACGGACACTCGGTCCTGACTAACGATTACTAACATGTGTTTGATTGTATGCTGCGTTTGCTTTTGTGTTTGCAGTACTAAGTGCAGCTGTCGCATTAATCCTATTTGCCAAGAAGAGTGAGATTTATCCTCACACACAAAACAAGTTGCAGAGCGAATCACACACGTCTAAAAAGCCGTTTGTGCACGAGCTCCTTTTGTGCCATTTGTCCCTTCCTACGCCACACACAGGACAGCAAAAAGAAGCTGTCTGTTTTCTTTCTGTGTGTGCCACT
Organism: Phytophthora infestans T30-4; assembly: GCF_000142945.1. NCBI lineage: Eukaryota > Oomycota > Peronosporomycetes > Peronosporales > Peronosporaceae > Phytophthora > Phytophthora infestans. The sequence continues at coordinate 2,507,088 of NW_003303758.1, read as the reverse complement.
TGCTGCCTTGTTGCGCTTGCGCTCTTGCAGTTAGCTGGACTTGAGGAACCGAGACGTCATCTGGCCCTGGGCTTCGATCGATTAACACACACAAAGCACGCACATACACAGCGCTGTCAGTAGATAACTCTGCCACGACATATTGAAAAACGGCACCGTGGCGACGACAACAGAGACCGAGTCCGAACACGAGACGGGAGTGGGCTAACTACTGCACACACAGGCATCGCAGAATCTAGTCGAAATCTTTTTAAGAACGGAGGAAACCAGCGGAACCAAACAGATGACAGCAGAGGGCATGCGTGCCAAACGACGAACCACCTACCAAAACATGCACGAGATCGTCAAGTTGGCCAAGAAATACTCGCCCAAGCTAGTGAAGGGCTACAGCGCAGGAAACATTTCTGTCGTGGATAAAAAAAGCTGGCTGGAAGTATGCGACCGTAAGCACCGGTACGTTCTTCGCGTTTCCTAAGATAATTTAGGAAACCGCTTGCAACTAATGTGAACTTTTTTTTTAATACACAGATATGGAGCAAACTTGCGAGCATATTATAAGGAGTGGAAGCGTCAGCCAATGGAGCCCACAAAGCCGAGCTTCTGGGAGTGGCTGGACGACGAATCTATTGAAGTCGCTGGTGTACCGAGAACGAAACTAGAACGCGAGACTGTGCTGTACTGTGACACGGCGGCTGAACGTCAGAAGTTTGCGCTCTCGGTCCAGAACGGTCAGATTGTACATGATGTCTCGCAAGAGATCGTGGAAACTGGACCCGATGGATGGATATTTGTTTTACGCGATGGTGTTCTTTACGGCTCCCAGAAGGAGACGAAGAAGATCCCTCGAATCCACCATACGAGCTTCGTAGGAGGCGAATGTGTGCAGACAGCAGGAATGATGGTGATCAGTGACGGGGTCATTAAAACTATTTATCCCCACAGCGGTCACTACCGTCCGTCCGAGTATGAACTGCTGGTTTTATTGCGGTTCCTTGTGAACAACGGTGTAGACCTGAGCGATGTAGATGTCGACGTGCAGCGAATCCAGAAAGTGTTCCGCGATACTGTAAACGGCGCACTTGTGAAGAAACTGGACAACGCGCACTTCTGGAACGCGTACCGTGTATGGTACTTCTTGGAGGAGAAGCATCTTGCGTGGAAGATCGGACTTTTTGACGAACTTGTCGAGACGGTCGGTCAAAAGACGGATATGCACGTGGCGTTGGAGCGATCGGAGATTTTGGAGGACAGCGTCATGGACGAGATGAACGATGAGACGTCCGAGATCGCATTTACAGACGGCGGATCTCATTCGCTCTCGCTCTTGCGACCGGCATACGACGCTCCAACGTTCGCAGATGCGGCGAAGCAATTGACCACATGCGAACTACAGCCGTGAATCCAGACCGGGATGATTTTTTTGCCTTCTTTACGCCAAGATATTACTGCCACCACCTCCGCACCTTGGCAGCGGATACAACACACATCAAGCAAGTATAATGTAATCTAGAGTGACAGAGACATGGGAGGGCCTTTCAGGTGTATTGGTAGCTAGCATATTGGTAGCAAGCAGGGAAGACGAAGTCGGAAGCAGCAGCAAAAGTCTTTATTGGAGCGCAGCACGCAGCATTCGGCATCCAGCGTGACTGCACTGGTGCGTTTGATTTTTATTTTATGAATGAGTTTCATGGTTATCCTGTTTTGCTCTTCTTCGCACATAGGTTGGGTCGTTTTAATGTTAATTATGGCTAGTGCTGATGCTGGTGAACAGACGTTTACCTATTTAGAAAATGGAGCGAAGTAGCATTGGAGGATTCAACGATGGTGCTAGGACTGCAGAAGGAAGCGCGAATGATGCTGCAGCTCCGGTACTCAGTCATATCCACGTGTCCTGCTACGTCACTGCAGCGAATCGCGCCACGCCTGTGTTTGAGGTTCTTCCGCAACAAAACTGCGTGAAAGTAGCGAACAAACCTGCAAATGATGCGTCTATAGCAGGGATGCTAAGTACCTCTTCTAGTGGTGGAGCGGTTTCTACGGCCGAATGGACTTTTCATTCCGTGTTTTCGTCGAGTTCGCCGTCACACGCTATCGACTTTTTCACTGAAATCACGTTACCCGCTCTACGAACGGCACGAGATGGCATCAACTCGAACGTTGTCGTGTGGGGTGTACATCCTACTCAAAAATATCGGCTGCTGTTCGGCAAAAGCGTTGGCGGAGGAGGCTTTGCACCGCAACCTGAAATGGCAGTGAATGACGTTGTAGAGCTGTATGGCCAGCTAGTAGGAATGCTTCACGCTTTCTTTGCTCAGTTGGACATTGGATCTCGGCCAGCTCAAAATGAACCCTGGAGACTGGGAATCAGCAGCTGGATTATTGTAAACAACCAAGCGATTGACTTGTTGAAGACAGATAGTAACAGGACGAATTCCTCAGCCGAGCCCATGACGTTTGTGTCGCTGGAAGCGCAATCACTGGCTGGTGCATTTCGCATTGTGCAGACTGCTAAGACTAATCGTATCGTACGCAAACAGAACGCAGAGAATGCACATTTCTTCGTACGATTGGCGTTGTTTCATGGTGGCCAAGTAAGTAGTGTGCATCTTGTGGACCTTATTGACCAAAAAGATTTTCAGGATCAAGTATCGATACAAGAAAAGATCGAGCTTTACAGTATTTTACAAGATTTACGACAAGCTGGAGCTACTTTAAGACAAAGCAGCACTCGTGCCTCAGTTCCACAAGTTTTTACAGGCAAAATGGTGCTATCGAACTTCATGATGCCTTTGTTGACTGCAAACGCTAAATCTTTCCTGTATGCTAACGTGATCGACTCACGCAGCAGTTTGCGAGAAAGCGTGCAGATGCTGAATGCTGTGGCCAATCTGCGAGGCTTTACATGCGTTTGTAAACCCCTTCGTGGCGTATCCTTTGAGCAGCTGTGTTTTGAAGCTTCTCCAAGTGAGCCACCACGGCATGACATTCAAAGTGAACAGGATAGATACATCGTGGAAGCACAGATAAGGGGATCTACGCCGAATCGATCGGTGCTGTCGCCACAAATCGAAATGCCGTCGTCGGTAAATTCTCATATGCTGGAGAGGCATTCGTCCTTCGAGCAACCACCAGCAACATCCTCTTTAAATGGAGCTGAAGAGTCAGAAGCGATGAGCTGGTTGAATGCATTTGCTCAACGAAAGCTAAACATACTCGGTGGATCTATTGACACGATCAGTATAGCAGCTAAAGCATCTGAACGGCCGGGATCGGACACAGCACCTTTGTCTGGCCTTGACAGTCGAGTGGATAGTGAAAACCTTCACGAGAAATATACCACACTAGACACGCGGCCTTCAATTACCGATCTATATGAGCAAGTGCGCGAGTCTTTGGAAGATGTCAAGGAAATCGAATTGGGTAAACCTGAGAATTCAAGAGTATCGCATTGCTCGCTCCATTCGCTGCCTCCTAATCGTTCAATACCGGAGTCCCATACTCCACTACCAATTCTTGACCAAAGCTCAGATCAAGAAGACTTTGCGCACATCGGATACAGCCGCACAAAGAATGAAAGAATTTTGCAGCATCACACCGAGCGATCACAGCACCCAGACGAAGATTTACATTCATCCAATCACGCAGTAAACAATCATCCTGTGATTAATTCTCGCTATCGAGAGGTTTCTTATACTGACTCGCCTGAGGTTGATTCGGTGGAACCCACACTCATGTCAGCACGACTATTGCCCTGCGAAGCCGTTAAGCCAGTGTCATCAAAGCCGGATCCTTTCGAGCTAGAAGCATTTAAAAAGGCTGGTATCTCTCCATGTGTGATGGTGCCTCCGAATGTTGATGGGTTGGATGTCAAGACGGCTGAACGAGTTCAGGCTGCAGATGCTACTTTACTACGGAAGAACTACGAAGCTCTGCTCTCGATTGTGCGGGAACAACAGCAAGACAAAGAAGCAGCAGAAGCTCGAGCAGCTGAAGCAATCCAGGATCAAGAAGAGACGCGAGCAATGTTTGAAGTCCATATTGAGAACATGAAACTGGCAAATGTCGGACTTCGCAGCAAGTTGCGTGCTCTAGAAAAGCGCACGTCGCTTCCTCAAGTATTTAAACAGTACCAACAGGAGCTGAGCACTCTTCACGCCCAAGTGCAAGAACTTCAAACACGAAATGTCGCGCTCGAACTCCGGGTAAATGCCAAAATTCCGCTGGTAATGCGCTTTCAATTATAAGAATATTTATTCACTGGAGTGTTTACTGGACAGGCAAGCGGAGTTGGGGGGGCAGTGATGGGAGCAAGTGGGTCTTCGATTGAATTAAAGAAGAAGTACCGGCAAGTAGTCGAAGAGAAATTAGCATTGGAGCGAGAAATTATGGAACTTCGGAAAAGAGAAAGGTTGGTATTTCTGCAAGAGAATTTCGAATGTTTTCTAAATTCACGGCTTGTATGCAACGCAGACAACAACAAGTCCATAGTAAAATGGCAGGCGAATCTACTCGGCGTGTAGATCAGTTATCGCGGTATGTTGTGGCAAATGTTGTGCTGAACTCGCGTTGAAAACTAGTGCAAGCTAACAAAACTTGTGTGAAATAGGGATCTGAATAAGAAGGAGGAGGATCTGGTGGCTACTCGACTAAGTAAGCAGCGATTGATCGCAGAAATGAACCAGGCACGTGAGAAAGCCGATCAACTACATCATGAGAACGAGAAGCTTTTGCAGGAGAAAGCAGTTACGACCGAAGAGCTTCTTGCCACCAGAATGTACCTGGCCTCCCTCGACATTGTGCGTGAATATTACTACGTGTATAGTAGCATCATGCGTATGTTAAAGAAGATAACTGATGGCTTTCATGTTGTTTAGGAGAAAAAGAAGGCGTCGATTCTCGACCGCTTCGTTGAGAAGCACGGTGACCGCATGAATAAACTCCGACAGCATGGCCCATTCTCAACTGGAAGCAAAGGTGAGAATTGGCGTCGCGACCAGTACGCTCGAGAATGCGAAGACAAACTTCTTGCAACAGTCAAACGATCGCTTCCACAGGCGGTTCCGCTATGCAACAAGATACTTCGCCGTCTCGAGATGCAGGAGTTATCATTACGTGAGTTCTCTGAACGCGAAGTGGACTTCATCAACCTACTCGTTGAACTCGTCTCGGACCAGCCGACAGTCTCACTCAAGCAGATGATCGAACAGGAGATGAAGAAGCTCCAATCGTAAAAAAAAAACAAGGGACAGTAATTGGTGATGGCAAATGCCAAGGAGAGTTGCCACTCTTCCCATGATGTTGCACTACCACACTTAATCTTTCCTTCTCTCTACGATAACAATGCTCGAGATGGCTGTGGCACTTAGTCGACCTGGGCCATGGCGACGTCCTGCTCCGTGAACTTGCCCTTCTCGGTCTCGGACACGGCGCGGTTCTTGCGCTCCAAAATCTTCTTGCGGTCCTTGTCAAGCTTGAGCTTGGTGATGACCACCTTGGAGGCGTCAATGCCAATAGGCACCGAGGCGCCGTTAGCCTTCTCGCGCACCACACGCTCGACGTGGATGACGAACTTCTTGCGGTACACGGCGGTCACGCGACCCTCACGGGACTTCTGCGAGCCACGCACGATCATGACCTCGTCCTCCTTGCGGATAGGCAGGCTGCGAACCTGAAATGTGTCAATAAAAAAGGATGCCATGAGCCTTTAAAGTCACGATCAAAGCTAGAAGTTTGTAGCTGTCGTCCTGGGAGAGGGGTCGACACTTACGGTTCCCGCGATGCCATGAAGTGCCAGACTCCGTAACGAGTTTCTGACATGGACTTACAACGCTGAAAGTACCAGTGTACTAACTTACATTGTACTTGTTCTGCAGCTCCTTGGACAGAGGGGCGCTCATGAGCACACGACGCTGGGTCGAGTGGGCACCGAAGTGGGCCTTACGGCTTTTGCGGCGCGACGAGGACACGGTCGAGTTGAACTTCACTGTAGTTTCACAAGATCATGCACACTCGAGTAAGCACATTATTCCTGATGGCATGGACACTTTCAACAAACACGGCGACGTACTCTTGTTATCACGTAAGAAAAGAGATACTGAACGCGGCGCTGTGGTGTCGGCGCCATCGAAGCCAACCAAAAAGAGGTCGATTATAAGCGGTTAATGAAGACGGTTAGTGAATAGGGGAATTACTGACCGGTTCCTCAAAAGGAGCAATGTACCAATTCAGAAAATTTAATAAGAATTGACAGGTTTGGAGAGTGCATTGATTTTTTTTTATTTTACGGTACTGAGAGACGCGTCTTGTGAGGAGTCTGCATGTTGTTTTTTGCCGATCGACTCGTGTTGCTTCGTACTCTAGTGAGCACGACCATTTTTTGCTTCAAAGCATGCTGTTCGTAGGGCAAGTGGAGTGGTTAAATACTTGTCTTCACTTCAACGACACTCAAGAAGACAAAAAATGGACGTACCTCTTGGATGAGCGTGATGGGCTCGGTGGCAGTTTGCACAGGACAGTTTTTCATGATATCTACTGCACTGGGCCTCCTTGTTGGATCAGGATGCATCATCTGTAAGTTTAAGTGAGATCCCAGTCAGCTTCAATGTCAACCATACCAATAATAAAAAATATGCGGGCAATTGCGTTCCTACCTGTTGAATCATCTCGCTGAGTTCTTTTGAGTACTCTGAAGAAAGAGAAGGCAATTCTCCATCCCGCAGATCATGCCACTTCTTCCCAGCTTCTGGCAAGACCATTCCAGTAGCAATTTCCAGCATCATAATACCTACGACGTCAGAAGACAGCCATGAGTATCTCTGCTACTTTCATAATCATTGAAGTGCTTGAATGTGTTGCAGTGTACCAAAACAAAAGATATCCGCCGAAGGGAGCCGATCGGCGCTGGACAGTAGCTCCTTCGCCATGTACTTCGCATCTCCTTCAAGATCACTTATTGTACTCGACGCTTTGGACGATGTCACCACTTTTCCGGCCATACCGAAGTCCCCAATCTTTAAATGTCCGTCTCCCGTGATAAATATGTTGTCAGGTTTGATATCCAGATGAACAAGACCGTGTTCAGCGAGGACCTCGAGTCCGCTTGCAACATTCCGTAAGATACTCCACAAGTAGTATTCGGGAAGAACTTCTCGGTTTCGTGTCGTAATAAACTCTTGCAATGTGCCTCCCTCGCACAGCTCCATTTGCAAGAAGAAAAAGCCTGTATTTGCACAATTGTCATCAGCACAGAGCCCCCCCCATTTTTGTTCGCAAAAAAAGAGATGTGCATACCATTCTCCTGCCAGGCTTGGTAATATCGCACGATGCTGTCGAAGTTGTGTCGTGACGATGTTAGCTTATCAAGGATTATGATTTCTTGGGCCAACACATCACTGTAAATCGAGCAAAGTTGACACCAGAGAAAGTAAGGAGACTATCGACTATTACATAAAAGCCTGGAATCCGTACCGTTCTCGATCGTTTCGCAGCTCTTGTTTCGACTTTTTGATGGCGAACAGCGCTCCACTCAGTGGATCTCGGACCTGTTAGGGAAACACGAGTGAGTAAGTACTCGCAATAGAGCTCGAGCCAAAGAAAATGAGAGCGACACCTTAAATACTTCTGCCGATACGCCAGCTCCAAGCCAACGAATAGTTTGCAAACTTTCAAACGAAGGGACAAAATGGTTCTGTCCGACAAGGAATCACACTTCAGACCCCCTCACCAGCCGCAAACAGAGGCATAAAAACTCACCGGAGAGTCTGCAACACTAAGTTTCTTCACAACTACTTTCTTCCCTTGCGAGCGCCGCCGCATATGCACAGGACTCTTCATAGACAAAGTCGCTCCAAGGTTTTGGCTCAGCAACGTTGCTGGGCTCGCACACGGCGGTGACACCGATCTACTGGACCTGCTTTCGTCCACATATCAATCCAGACGTTATTCTACTAGCCCCTCTCAATCCTTTATAGTAGCTTACCGTCCGGCAAGCCCCGGTCTCCTGTGCGTCGGAGTGCTCTGCTCTGAGCTGGATCGTCGTTGCTGTATCTTATTGGGTGACAAAAGTACTTGCCGACGATACGGCGGGTCCTGCCTGCCGTACACGCCCAAGCGCTCCGTGCGCCGTGTGCGGTAGCGAAAGGTTCCCCCGACCGCCGCCGCTTTCGTGTTATGTGGACTTGAATCTTTGGTGGAGTTGTTACACTTGCGGTTCTCCTGTTCGAATTCCTCAGCATTTTCGTCGTCATCGTCGCTGCTCATGAAGTCCAACGCCTTATTTACGCGTGGAGATGAGGCCTCTTCCATGGCGGCATGCAACGAGCGCGCTCGCATCGGCGACGCCAACTCCCGCACCATTTTCGCTGCCAAGTCCAATTATCGTACCTTTTTTTTTACCAATCACAGGTAATGCAGGGTTACCGTAGATGACAAAAAAAACACCTGAAGGCTTCAAATTAAGTCACTTCCTATCATAGGGACTAATTTCTTCATGCCAATTCGTCGTTTTACAAGACCGGCATGACTGAGGCAGCACCGCGTGCGCGGATCGTACCTTTATGCGAGCCACCAGAAGGACAAGTTGGAGGGCGAAGATATGCGCATCGTGTGGATTGAAAGAATCAATTTTGAAGCATGGGAAGTATACAGGGACTGGGTTTGCTCGCTTGAAGAGATGGAGCCAATGGTTCAAGCTGTATTTGCTCCGACGGTTGACATACAAACTCGGCGCATTCTCCGTTGGCGGCGTCACGTGTGTTGGAATACGTATTGGGGACCAGGCACAATGAAGTGTTGGTATACGAGATGAGAATCAGTTGGGCCAGGTCATTGTATGAGAACGGGGTTGAATCCGTTAGTGTTGGTAGGAGCTCTGGAAGAGCAGCGCTAGCACCTAAATAATTCAGTCTTCATTTTACCTTCAAAGAGTCACAGCGGTCAGAAGTGTGTTCACGGAACGGAGTTCCAATAGGGTTATGAGCCCAAAAACGAAGCCGCTGAATTACTCGAGTGAAGGAGTGCCGAAAAACTGGAACGGCAAGGATTGGCAGACGTATAAGTGGGCGCTGATGAATGTCTTCAAAGAGCAAGATCTCAAAGTCATCGCGGTCGGTGAATTGACTAAGGCGATGCTTTCTATCGCGAGTGCGGAGAAGAAAGAGGAATTTGAGAAGAAGCAGTTGAAGATCATGCGCTTAATTGGTACTTCAGTACTGGCAGACGTGCTGCACCAAATACGCGACAAGGAGACCGGATCGGAAATTTGAAGTGAGCTGTGTAGTCTGTATGAAGGAAAGCAGAGCGAAGCGATCAAGGCATATACGATTCGTCGCGTAGAGAACGAGCTTTGGAACACGAAGCTTACCCCTGGAAGTGATGCTAATCTTCACCTCTGTAAGATGTTCAACCTCAAGTCTGTGTTGGCCGACTTGAATCATACCGTTGCAGACACCACAATGGTGGATATGCTACTGGAGAGTTTGCCTGATCAAGTTGAGTTCGAACATTTGAAATCTTCTAACTACTATGGAGCGGATCCGAGTGTGTACTCACCTAAGAAGGTGAGGGAGCTGATTCTCGCAGCAGCAGCTCGGCAAAGAGAGTTCCGAGGAAAGCGTAGTGACAAGAAGGGTAATCAGAGAGGAGGAAGTGGAAAAGCATTCGAGAGAAAAGGAAGTTCTCAGGAGGACAAAGTTGGTGGATTCAAGAGTGCCCGGAAGTGTTATTCCTGCGGCAGTGAAGACAATCTGCGTGTGAATAGTCCTGATAAGTCAAAGGTGCAGGTGAATGGTGGAAGCGCTGAGCAGAAGCGCAAGCCACGGAGTAACTACACCGTGCGACAGGAGATAACTATGCCTGTGCAAATAGACCGTGAACAGGATGAGGGTGTCGTAGCAGGACTTGGGCAGTTACGTGAAGTCCATGAAGACCCTCAAGGACGCGGTGAAGCACATGGACAGGATGAATTCGTGCATGAAGATGAAGCTCGAGAAGCTGGAAATCATGTTGAAGATGCACGTGGTCATGGAGTCGTGAGTGACGGCAAAACAGTGAGTGACGAAGACCCAGTAAGTGATCCTGAGGCAGATAGTGGAGAAGCACATCTGATAGACAGCGATCAAGAAACTGGACGGCTTAATGGCGGGTGGCGGTATCTGGATACGGCTTCCAACTCGCACGTCACGGATAATTTTGCTGAGTTTGTGTCATACACGGCGGACTCGGACAACTTGCAGGGTATCCGAGGTGTTACGCCAACCATTGCCTCAAGAATTGCAGGAATGGGAACAGTGGCGTTGATGACAGAGGTAGACGGAGAACGAGTGGTAACATATATCGATGGAGTGTTGTACATTCCTGACGCAGAGTATGGCTTGTTTTCTCCGGGACTTGCCTTTGAGCAAGGTTTTGCTATCGAGTTTAACAGTGAAACCAGAAGTTTTGACATACTGAGAGATGGAAGGACTGTAGCTGTTGCGACGGCGCAGGATGCTATTTGGGGATTTCAGGTAGCAGTTCCAACTCAGAGAGCAAGAGTGATCTCAGAAGCAGCAGCAGTATGCAACCACACCATCGCTCAAGGTGTTGGTTCGCTGAAGCTTTGGCATGAAAGATTATGTCATACATGCCCACAGTATCTGAAGACCATGGTGGACAAGGAGCTAGTGCACGGAATGATGCTGACACAGCGACAGCAGGAAACGTGCGATGCGTGCCACATTGGGAAGCAGAAGATGAGATCACACCGCAAGAAGTTGGATCGAGGACTGAAGAGACCGAACCAAGTGGTCTATGCAGACCTTCTGATTCCGGGCAAGAACAACTCTACTCGGTATGAAGCCGTCCTGGTGATTATGGATGGTTATTCTCGCTTTGTCACGGTGTACCTGCTGAAGAGTAAAGACAACAAGGTGGTGAACAAGCACATGCGGGAATATGTCTTGTGGGCGGAGCGGCAGGCTGGTCGGAGCATCAGCGGAGCTACCCACAAAGTACTGCAAGTCTGGAGTGACAAAGGCAGTGAGTTCTTCAATGGCGAAATCGATGCATGATATCGATCGAAGGGGATTGAGCACGTGAAAGTCGGACCGAAGAGTTCGCAGCTCAACCTGTGTGAGCGCACACATCAGTCATTGAGAGACATGACTCGGTCTACGATGGCACACTCGGGGTTGCCGAGGAGCCTGTGGCCGGAGGCCATGAGAAACGCAGTTTATGTGAAGAACCGCGTGTTTAACAAGGGAACTGGACGAATTCCCTACGAGATGTTGCTTGGCATCGAGCCGGACGTGCATCTCATTCGGAAGTTTGGAGCACTAGCTTATGTCCATGTACCAGTAATTCCTGGACGCAAGAAACTTAGCGATCATGCGAAGATCAATTTTGTGTTGGGTTATGCTGAAGATGTAGTTGGATGCAAAGTTTACTTCCCTGACGAGCACACGGCGAAGTTTGTATCTGATTTGCGAGTTGCAGAAGACGTCATGTACCGTGATCGACATGCAACTGAACTGGGAAAGGATGATGGATCTTTTCTTCTTCTTCATTTCCACTCAACGGAGAAGATTGAATACCCAAACTGATTTTGAGCCGAGCTGAGCACTGTGCCGTACTCGGGAGCTCGAGGGGAGGCAAGTGTAGTGATATGCAGACACAGGATAGACGTGAAGTGTATTCCTGTGCATGTTCAAGTGCACAATGTCGATGAAAATGGTGGTGGTTCAGGCAGTGATGGTCTGGACGGTGTGCGCCATGCCGATGAAAATGGCGGTGTTTCAGGCAGTGATGGCCTGGACGGTGATAGTCAACTTGCTGAGACTGGTCAACTCGATGACAATGCTGTGGAAGATGACAGACATGTCGATGTTGATAAGCAAGGTGATGTTATTGTTGAGAGTGCACGAGATGATGAAGATCAATCACGTGATCTCGATGAAGACATTAATGTCGATGTTGGTGAAATACCTGAGGACGAAAACAGTCAGGAAACGAATGATACTATCGACATTAAAGATGAAGAAGCAGTGTCTGTGGCTGAAACCTGTGGTTCTGAGACAGCTGACCAAGAGCTGGATGAACACGAGGATTCTGGTGGTAATAAGGACATTACAGTGGCAAGTGTCTTTGCTGAGGATCTGGGCAGCGAGGATGCAGAATTGCAGAGTGATACCGAAGAGATGGTATGTACTGATGATGAACCAGACGGAGAAGTGGGAGATGCAGGAACTGTTGCGCTGGTACAGCCAAAACAAATTGGCAAGCGGACGCACCGTGATGAGACTCCTTCAGAGGAGGAACGGGCCAAACAGGAAGCAGATAAGAAGAATGTGAAGAAGGTTCGGACTGGACTTCGGGAGTATCACGAGCGTCGACGTCCTGCATATCTTGATGATTATATGGTGAACGTGACAATTAATTCGTCTCAAGTACTGGACAAGAATGGACGACCCATTCGTACGAGCGAGATCAAGATCCCACGAAATCGACGGGTGATGCTTCGATTAAAATAGAGAGACTTTTTCATTGATGGCAGAGATGGAAGAGATGGCAGCTCTCAAGGTCAAGGGAGTAATTGCTGAGATTCCGGCGAATGAGATGCCAGAAGGAGCAGCACCTGTTAACACAATGTGGGTGTATAACGTGAAGTCGGATCACCAAGGTTATGTGGTTCGTTTCAAGTCCCGTATTGTAGCCCTGGGTAACTATCTGCGGCCGGGGATTGACTTCAAGGAGACGTTCGCACCTGTAGCACGAATGTCGTCGTTCAGACTGTTGTTGGCGTTGGCAGCAAGGCTGGGATTAATGGTGTATGGTGGAGACATTAATACCGCATATCTGAATGCCTGGCTAGCGAGTAGACAGTACTTGAGATCCATTGATGGATATCCATGCAAGATCAACGGATACGTGTATGTCGTGTTGAAGGCACTGTATGGATTGCATCAGTCGGGACGTGAGTGGAACTCAGAGTTTCACAATTGGTTTTAAAAAAAATGCATGGCTACTTGCAGTCGCTGACTGAGCCCTGCTTATACTACCGATTTGACGGAGATACGATCATGTACGTACTGGTATATATCGACGACATATTAGTGGCTACAAATAATGAGCAGAGCAAGAAGGACTTGTTCGAGGAGCTGAATAAGGAATATGGTATCAAGGACCAAGGTTTGCTGAACGAGTATCTGGGTGTGAAAGTGGAGCAGACGCATGAGAAGATCACTATTAACCGAGGGAATACGCACGTGAAATTTTGACCAAGATTGGGTATCAAAATGCCCATGCTGTTGGAAACCCCATGGAAGTGAATCTTAGACTGGCACCACTGAACGAGGAAGAGGCTGCGGACACGAGTTTTCCTTACCGTGAAGTCATTGGGATGCTAATGTACTTAGCAACGAGTACAAGACGTGATTTGGCGTTTGTGGTGGGACAGCTCAGTCGGTTTGTGTCCAAACCGTCAGCGAAGCATATTGGAAGCTTAAAGAGAGTACTGCGGTACGTGGCCGGAACGCTAGACTATGGAATCACGTACACAAGAGCTCAAGAAAGAACGAAGGAAATTGTTCTTGAAGGGTATTGCGACAGTGACTGGGCATACGATCCGGAGCAGCGGAAGAGTACAACGGGCTTTGTATTCACATTATCCGGAGGAGCTATTGCCTGGATGTCACGGAGACAGTCAATTGCTGCACTGTCGACAGCAGAAGCGGAGTATGTGGCCGCGTGCGAGACAACAATGGAAGCTGTAGCAGAAGGGAACATTTTGCAGGAGATTTTACCAGAGCATGAGGTCAAGTTGCGGATCGGAATTGACAATCAAGCAGCTCATGTAATGGCAACGAATCCGACCTACAGCAGACGCACACGACACATTGAACTCCGGTGGCACTTTGTGCGCGAGCAAGTGCAGAAAGGAAACATTAACCTTCACAAGGTGAAGGGTGATGTGAATCCTGCCGACACGTTTACCAAGCCGCTTGACAAGAGACGCTTGAAGGCGATGCTGGAGCTGGCTGGGGTTGAGGACGGTGGATAGTCGAAGTTGCACTTCGAGGGGGGCGTGTTGGAATACGTAATGGGAACCAGGCACAATGAAGTGTTGGTACACGAGATGAGAATCAGTTGGGCCAGGTCATTGTATAAGAACGGGGTAGAATCCGTTAGTGTTGGTAGGAGCTCTGGAAGAGCAGCGCTAGCACTTAAATAATTCAGTCCTCATTTTACCTTTAAAGAGTCACAGCGGTCAGAAGTGTGTTCACGGAACGGAGTTCCAATAACGTGCAATACGTCTGGTGTGGTGCAGGTTTCACGGTCCCTGTCTTTAGACTGTGAAAGGTACATGCGAAAGATCTCAAGATCTCAAGATCTCAAGACGAGCTCTACATTTCTAGCTGCAGCACGTCTTCACAATAGTAATTGAGTATCCTGTCTCCACAACCTGCATACAACGTCAAAAGGGTTATCTTAGTACTCATGCTGATTGGTACGTTTAAGCTATTTTTTTCAAATAAATTGCGTTTCAAAACTCACAATGGCACGGCAGACGAAAAATGGCACACAGTTGACTTCAGTCTGCGGATCGATTCTTGCCGATCGACTCGTGTTAATCTAGGTCGAGAAGAAGTTCCAAATCCCGACTAGCTATTAATAGGGCTACGTCGTTATTGATCTTCCGGGACCGGTTCCAACTGATCACCCGTACACTGGTGAGGTCACGTCCGTGGTCGTTTCGTTTGCCGCAGAGTTTTTGTGCCTATTTTTGGCCAATCATAGACGATAAAACTGTCCGGGGTATTTAAAGGACTTAGACGAGAAGCTCATCAATTCTCGAGCTGCTCAAGGCATCGATATGTTGAGCAAGATCTCGCATTGGCTGGCCACGCGGAATGAGGACAGAGGCGGCGCCAGCGATGCCTTTGTGCAACAACGATACGACGCACTGGTACTCGAACTGGAGCTGTTGTAGTCGAAGAGATAGGAGATCTAAGAATATTGTGTCATTGAACTACAGACACGACTTAAGAACGCCACACTGGCAGTGTTACGCAAAGAAAACGCAGCGGATTTGAACGAAGCAGGCGACCAGCAACCTGTTGTCGGGCAACAGGAGGGGACACCGGTGGCGTCACTGCACCGCGAACAACGTCAGCAGCTGACGGAGCGCGATTCTTGTGTTGGCGAACTCTGTACGTTATTATCGACGTTAATCCTTGTAACAATGAGGTAATTCTAAACGTTTTAGTGCTGTTTGTTGCCAGGTGTGGCATTGGAAGAATGCTTGGTGTTGGGGCTCAAACCCCGTACTGACGAGGAGCAGCTGTGTTACTGGCATGTGCTGTACGCCAGTACGCTCATCGTGGACGAGCCGACGCTAGTGCAGAGTGTGCTGTCTGCAGCATTCCTGGCGGAGGTTTGTGTGGTTGTATGTTGACGGTTGAGCTGCATTGGGGATTAACCTTGTGGTGGTTCCGACAGACTGACGTAGGAAAAGCACGTTGCTGGTTGAAGATTGCGCTAAACAACCACACTATTGAGTCCAGTATTATGGTGGGTACTGAGAGCATGCATTCGTTCTCTTGCAAGCTGTTGACATCTAATTTTGTGGGTGATATTTTAGATGATCTTTTCAATGGCTTGCGAGCACTTGATCCGTAACAATTACGAAGAATGGTCGCTTGTTCGCTGCTCTGAAGGACTGGGCCTGTTTCTTGAGCTGATCATTGCACTCCGGGAGGTGCATTTCGCCATTGAAGTCAACGGCGATCCATTTTATGTGTCAGAGCAAGCAGAATCAGTGGAACCTGAGCCTAGTACTGAAAGCAACAGCGGAGAAATGGTGTCTACAATCACAGATGCAGATATTGCTGCAGCAGTGGGGGTGTCACCTTCCAGAGCTGGGTCATTTCTACCACCCCCAGACGCCGAACCAGTGCTAGTCGAGCTTGAAGATTTAAAAGACCTGGAAGTGCAAGAAGCTGAGGCTGTCACGGAGGACGACGAGGACGAAGTTATCCAGCTACCTTCGGCCTTCTTCCCACATCGTCTCAAAGGTATAAAACCGTGGCAGTACGTGTTTGGTGTCAGTCTGGCATCCCTCTCGAAAAATCCATATCACAGTCGCTACGCTCTGATTGATCCACTCCTAGCGCTGCCGAACATTGTGGACGATTGCGTTGCAATATTGAGAGAAAACCCAGATACCCCACGACTGTTTCGAACGACTGTGTTGAGTATCCGCTTGAGTCAGCTTCGAGAGACTGTGGAGACAGAGGGCTCGGTACCGAAAGATCTGGACCCTCAATGTGCAGGCGCCTTGCTTTTAGATTTCCTCAAGAACCTGCCGGACGCAATAGTGACCGATGACAAATACGACGCGTTCGTGGCAGCTGGTCAATTACGCGATGAAGACGCAAGCGTGCGCAACATTACGTGCTTGGTAAATGACCTGCCAGTGCATTGCCAGATCGTATTGAAGAGGGTTATCAACTTGATGAATTTCTTACAGCAACCGGAGCATTGTGAGCAGAATGGCGTTGATGTTTTCCAGCTTCCTCTGTTCTAGCTCCAGTAATTGCATTCAAGAAGGACTCTGGCTCGTCGGCTGAGCGCTCGCGTGCTAGAACGCACTCTCAGTATCAAGACGTGAGGTATGCAGCAGTTGGAGCGCAAGTAGTGGAGCGGATGATCGAACACTACGCGACCATTTTTCATGACATACGAGTGCAAGTGGTTGATGCGCTTGAGCGCTTGGAAGCCAAGAAAGAAGCTCTTCGCATGGTGTCTCATCAGATGAAGCTCCAACCCTTGATGAACTTTTTGTCCGATAGGCAGCAAGTGAACGAGATTTCTCGATTATTTCGTGACCACTTAGAAGGAGGTGATGTTTCTATCAACTCGCAAGTCACAGAAAGCTCAAAATTAGACAATGCAACAGATCTGGAATCTGAAATTCAATCTAATACTACCACCAGCTTGGAGCTAGATTTGAGGCAACCGACAGCTGCGACGCCACCGACTAGTGCTACTAGCAGTGGAGGGTCTTCACCCACAACCAGCGAAACGACAGAGCCGGAGCTCGTGAGCAACTGGGAGCAATTTGGCTTTAATAAGCCAACTATCTTGGGGAACTTTGAGAAGGGTGGCGTATTGATGCTGCGAGCAGTTTTGTACTGGTTGAAGACTGATCCAGGTGCCTTACCGCTGCTGGAGATGCGCGCACTGCCGTCTGAGTTGCCGTCTTATGACGCAGGACTGGTCGCGTCGTCCATTTGCGAGTCCTTAGTGAAGCTTTTGAAGCTGTTGTAAGTTTTCACGCGATAAATATTTTGTGCTGTGACTGACGCTCGCTGCTTGTACCTACAGCTTGAGCCCGAAACACCCGGAGATCGACATTGTAGCGATGTCGCTGGAGCCGTTCTGGGAGTTGTTTGACGAAGACATGTACTTCAGTAAGCTCTTCATGTTCATGTTCCAAGTGTTCGACCAACTTTGGAGTGAGCTGGATCCAAAGGCAGCATCCTTCACCCGTGTGATTACAGAAACAGAGGGAATAATTTATGAGTTACTGAAGAAAGCTCCCGTTACCGTGAACGACCTACAAGTGGAATGGGAAGAGATAAGAACACGTCGTCTCGATGAGGGCGAAGAAGTTCTCGAAATGCAAGCAGAGCTGGTCGATGATGACGCCTTTCGGGTTGCAGCTTTGGCTGATCAATCGCTACTGTCACCCCCATTGCGCTACTCCAAGAAGAAACCCTCGTTTGATTACAATCCAGACGACTACAAGTCGAAGCTGATGGACCCGTCAAGCATACTGGAGATTGAGCATCTTGCGTATATTGACCATGCGTTGCCGATCACAAGCCAATTGTGCCGATGGTATCGAATTTACAGTGTCGAAGCAAATGGATCCTCATTGGAGACGTTGCTGATACTAGCGAGGAAACAGAGTCCGACGTTATTGGTGGTCAAGGACGCCCAAGGGAATGTGTTTGGTGGCTATGCCTCGGATGAATGGCACCACGCTTTCCACTACTATGGAACTGGCGAATCGTTCTTGTTTTCGTTCGCGAGCCCAAGTGCTGCCGGTGGATTTGTTAAGTACCAATGGAGTCGAAAGAATAGCTACTTTATGCTGTGCTCGGACGAGTCGTTGATAATGGGGGGCGGCGGCAACTTTGGTTTGTTCCTGGTGAGTAGAGTTGACTCGCTATAATGTAACAAACGATGACTAACACACTTGAGCTCTTCGGTCTTTCAGGATAGCGATTTATCTCGAGGGACAAGTGGCGCGTGTGAGACGTTTAATTCGCCTCCATTAACCACTTCGCAGGAGTTTTCTTGCGTCCAAGTTGAACTATGGGGCTTCACCACAGGAGACAAACCCGTAGAAATGGGGGAGCGACACCGGAAGAGTGTGCTGGACTAGCAGTTGCAAGAGAGGACGACAACGATACATCTTATTTACTCTATACACTGGGGATTACTTTGTAAAACGGCGGTAAATGTAGCCAAAGCCTGCGATGATTTGTAATGTATTCTGTAAAACACAAGCTCGATATATTGCCACCTCACTGCAAGCCATGATCACCATTAGGTTGCAGCAGCAATTGGCTGTCAAGCTCGGCCTCAAATCTCCGAAACGGAGCCTCAACAGCTTCGCGCTGCAAAAAATACGAGAGATAAAACACATCAACATTATTTCGGTTCAAAATTTCATAGATAAAAATGGCAAACCTCTTCAGCGGTAGGTGTGGCGCTCGCTTGCAATTGCGGTTGTAATTGCTCCAACTCATGCGCGAATACCTCTGAAAAACGCTCAAGAATTCGTTGTAGAAAAGACTTGAGAGCGGTGCACGCTGCGTCGGATGTTCGATCATGGAATAAAACTGCCTGGATGACCTCATTCTGGAGCGATATCATCACGAGGCCTCCGGAAGATGTCTGCGCAGTGCGGACATTTGTTAGTAAGCTTGAGCAAATTTAATACTTTTAAGGAAAGATTGGTTGCTGCCTACGGGCATTGGGCTGCTACCAGATCGATCCTTCTTGTCATTTCTGCTCGGGTCGAAGTGCACTTGCACAACCTCTATGTTACATTTAACATAAGTTAGAATTGCAGGGAAATATGCAACACTCATTTAAATAACTCACCTCCTCCATCGATCTCTCGCGCGAACTGCGTGAAGGACATGACGAGCGCATCCACGCCCTCCGCATGTGCTTGCGGGTTCCATTTCCACTGGTGCGTAAATAAACACACGCCCGACTGCTGGTGCAGCACCTTTACCATGCGCAACTCTCCGAGGAACGCGTTCATCATTGTGGCAAAACTGGAATGTGGCAACAATATCAATTTGTAAGGACCGGTCTCTCATATCTAATATCACAAACTATTCGAAGCGTCTTTTGACTTTTGCAGAAGGAAGGCAACATGAGTGGCATGAGGGCGACATACAAGTTCCACGGCAAAGTAGTGCACTCGTTCGAAAGCTTCCCGACTACTGCTGATGCCTCCAACGAATATGCGCCCCTACCCGGAGAGGAGAAGCTCAATCACTCATACTCAGGCAAGATGGACGGCGGCAAGTCCATGCCTGAACTTAAGTCGACGGGCCCGTTTGCTGCACTCGTCACAGCCATCAAGGTATGCACATTTTAATACCTCTAGAGCTAGCTAGTTCTTGCACAGATTATTTTAATCAGTATTATCATTGATGCGCTGTAGCGAGCTAAGGAGGACAGTGAAGGCTTCCTAAAAGATCGCGTGGAAGGCCCCGTTCCAGCTAAACTCTACAACCAATAGAGAGCTGCACGGTACTTTTCATCCCTTTCAACAAACAAGCCTTTTATTATTCATCCATTTCTAGGTATCTGCCAATTTTCTTAAAGACAAAGCTACAGCGTCGTGCAAGTATCAACAGTTCTGCACAAAAGGCCATCGCGTGATTTCGTTGCAGTAATTTTTTTACTGCTCAGCATCACCATCGCTCTCGTTCCACACGGGGAGTGGCATGTGTTCCAGCTCGCGATATGATCGGTCGGTGGCTTTATGCCGCTTCTTATAGCGACGCTTAGTTGAGGTCGCCGCCGGGACATGAAAAATCTTCTTGAGACTCGGAATCTGATGCGCTGTATGCGTGCGAAGATGACGACCAGAGTAATCGGCTGGCGTGGTACGACCGCTGCTTCTAATCCCCCCAGCAGCGATGACCGCTGTTTGAGACGTCTTCGAGGTCTTCTGATGATGCTTCGGGTTGGTACATTCGGAGCAAAACCATGGGATTCCATCCGGAGGAACCATAGCAAGGTTGGTACAGTTAAGATGGAAGGCGGCGGGGCAGCCGTCACAGCAAATTAGCTCGCCTGCTAGGCCACAGCGGAAGCAAGCATCTTCGTTCAAGTCGTTCTGCACGTTTAACACACACAATAGTTAATAATTCTGCCCTGTAGAACCAGTAGATTTGAGCTGTGACTTACCTGATCAGTGTTAACGAAGATCTGCTTGCCATCCACACGGTCAATCAGGCGATAAATACGGTCTGGGTCAATGGATCTGGAGGACGAAACGCGCTTGTTCCACTTCGACTTGCCTTTTGCAAACGCGGCAAGTTCATCAATGCAGCGAGCTCGTGCTTGGGAGAGACTTAGTCGTCTGTGAAGGAGTTTACTCCCGCTTACTTGACGTAGCATTGCCGTCTCCTTTCTAGGACGAACACGCTTCTTAAACGGGTGATCAGGTCCTCTTTGAACCGGTGAAGGCAAAGAGACCTCGGTCATGAAATCTGCAGCAAGGTGTATCGTCCAGTCAGATATACCGCCGCAAATGTAGCTGTGAAGAGCCCTCATTTCAGGCAGGTGTTCCCCCGCTATCACCCTCTCGTACCAGTTGCTCCTCCGTGTTTTCTTTTCGACGGGTTTACTGTGAGTTGCTTGTGGCGGTGTGAGTGATACATCCTCTTCAGTCGTTGTAGAGCACACGGAGGCTGGACTACTGGACGGTAGAGTATGGCGTAGCTCGCCATTATGTACATTTACGCCTTCCTCTTTCTTGGGACGTCTAGGTCGATGACTGAGGAACAGTCGACGCTTCTTGAAGCCGTAATAATCCAACCAACTGTCGTGCATCTGCGAGCTTTTCAACAGCGCCAACGACGTCAAGTGAACGGGACGTTTTAGCTCGGGTGGCTCCTCATCCACTGGCGTCTGCTTCTTTGCCTTCGCAGTACCCACCACACGAGGATCGAGCGCAGGCATCTTCGACCGCTTGAGACCCATCTTCCCTGTACACGCAGTGGATCCGCATCTGCAGTCGGCAGCCTCACCGAAATGTGAGAAGTTATAGTCGATGGTAATCTCCTCGTTGGGGGCAATGTTGCGGCGCGCGAAAATCCCGATACGCTGCATGCCGTCCACATTCCTGGTTTCAACACGCACGCCCAGCAGATCAGTCTTTACATCTGCGTTCTGTTCAATATTTGTGATAAACGAACCATTTCTGGGTAACGCTGTTGGGGTCGCAACTGTGATTGATGAAGCGCGAGTCATTGCTGCGGTACTTTGCGTCAATGACAATGTTCTTCTCCAGCTCCATCATGTAGAAGTTGACCTAGCAATAAGAAAGTTTTAGCTTTAATACCAGCACTAGCACTGGGAATGTCGCTCACCTCGCCGTTGTCTCTGTACGTGATCATCCTGCGCTCGCACTCCTTGTCATCGATGACTTCGCCGACGTATTCAATGACGAACTCTCCAGCGTTGATGTCCTCGTTGGTGATGAGCCCAAATCCAGGGCCGCCGGGGATATATTCCACTCGCATGGACTTGAGTTGTCGCCTCTTAATTGCGCGGTTGCTACATACACTCGGGTCCGGGGCGGAGCATGTTTCATCCGAGCAACTGATGAACAGCATGCGGTTGTAGCACCCTTCTCCACAGTACACGATCCTCTCTATATCATGCTGGTTTTCCGAGTCTACGTGCTGCTCTTTGTCCTTCTGAGCCTTGGCACTGGCCATCATGGTGGTGCGCTTGGTCATGGACTTGTGAGTCTCTTCATAGCACGTGCATTCGTGTACGGGGAAGTCGGCAATGGGCATCTTCGTGGACACGTAGACGCAGCGACTAATCTTGCCGAACGGTGGTGGGCGGCGCACCCATTGACGCTCCTCGAGGCTCTTAATCTCTGCCTCCTTGAAGGGCAATTGGAACTCCACGACGTGCTTTTCGAGAGATAATTTGGACGAGCTACGACGCTTAGAGAGAGGCGGTGGTGGTGGCGGTAGACTGCGCGCGTCGTCCTCCAAAAGTTGCAGGAAGATCGTCGTCTCTGGTTCCATCAGGTTCTGCGGCTCGACTTCGGGTTCAGGCTCATTTGTCAGGACAACACCGGGATTATTCTTCTTGCCAGGTCCGCGCTTGGCTTTCTTAGGCTTGCCAATGGGGCTGACGGCCTCAAGTCTGCGCTTCTTGGCTGGGCCCCGCCGCGCAACCTGCTTCGGAGGCATTTATCCACAGAGTTTTGTATTTGGTAGCTGAGACCGAAGTGGTTGATTGGCGACTGAATCACGGGCGCCAAAATTGCCCGCGCAACGCGTGACTTGAAGTTTGTATGTGAAGACGCACATCTTCATTGAGCTGGTCGATTTCAAACCAAACTCAAAAAGTGATTGGATGAAAATCTAACGTCGTGTTGCTGATAAATGAGCAACATCATGAGTCATGATGTTGCTCATGATTCATGACATGTTGGCAACATGTCCTTCTCTTGTGGTAACTGTTGCCTCTAAAGTTAGAGCTGCGCTTCCCGAGCATTTACCTCGTCCAGCGCGGCGGCGAGCGTCTTTACAGCTTCTAGCTCCGCAAAGTCCACTTGTGCTTTCTTAAGCACGCCGCGAATGTACAGACGGCACGAGTAGAGGGCCTTCTTGGTGCCTTCAGCCAAATAGTCCTCGGCCAATTTAGATGCGGCCGCACACAGATCCTCCACCTTTTGCTCTTCGCGCTCCCAGCCCGCAACTTGCAGTGCGCGACACTGTTTGAGTCGACAGTCACGAGCTTTATCGGCACGGCCTTCCACGCCGTCATTAAAGTGCGCATACACTTGCCAAATCTTAGCGTCGTTCGTCACGATAGACGTCACGCGGCCGAAGAGCATCGCCAGTTGCTTTTTGTGGTGCGAGTCGGACCGCGGGGGTGTCGCATCGGTGGCTGTCGCTGCCTCATCAAGCTCTGCCAAGTCTTCATCCTCACTAGTGGGGTCAATATCCTCCTCATCGTCCGAGGAGGCCTTTTGAATGACTCCAGCTTCGGTATCAGCCTCATACTGCATTTTTTTCAATGACTCTGGATACACGATGGCTTCTACAAGCCACGCTAGCATTTCGCTGTCCACAGGGCGTTTGTGCTTGGCACGCATGTCCAGAAGCTGGTGCATTGCATACATTGCTTCGCCGTAGCGTTTGGTCTCCATCGCACACAGAGCGTAGTTCTCCCACATCTGCCACATATGACGCTTCTGCTTCAGAGCTTCTTCCAGCACCGCAAAGGCCTCTGCGTAACGTTGATTATGCAAGTGGATAGAGCCCAAGTTGCCCCACGCTTCACCATTGTCCGGTTCAAGTTGGACAACGCGTGTGTACGCACGCATAGCAAGTGCCCAGCGGTGGATGCGCATTGAGATCGCACCAAGAGTGAACCAAGCGCCAGTGTGCATGGGACCCACACGCACTGCATCCTCGTAATGAGGAATAGCCGCTTCATGGTCTCCCTTCTCGAAGTAGTAGCGACCAAGTGAACGCTTGGCACGAGCGAAGCGCTGCTTGGAGAGTATCCAGGACGTCTCGTAGTGTGAGGGCTCCTGGGTGAGATCTCCGAGCGTGACCCACATGAACGGCGTGGGCGCAATCTCCAGACGGTCACGTACAAGTTTTTCTGCACGCATCGGCTTGTCCAAGAGCTGGTAGCACTTGACGACGTCATCCCACATCTCGAGTTCTTCGCAGATTTCAACAGCACTGCCTAGAACCCCAAGCTTGAAGTAACGCTCGGCCAGATCACGCTTAAGTGCATATCGTGGAGGGAAAGCCAATGAATACACAAACTGCATACGTTCACGAGCTGGGGCCGAGTCGGCGATAGACTGGAGCGTGTTCTGTGTGATCGTAAGGCGTGTAGTGTGCTGGTCTACCAGCGCTTGCATCTGCAACACGGCGCGTTCACGACGCTTTGAGCTTTCGCATTCCAGCCACGCTCGCTCCAGTAGTGCCGTGGAGTATACCATCCAGTTGTTGGGGTTCTCAAGTACACGAGTGACGTACGGCATCATCTCCTCGCGGGTCAAACCATCGTTGGCATTGCTGTTCTTAACGTCCAGACATAATCCCAACAACACAATCTGGTCAACGATCTGCAAATTTCCCTGCTGCGTGAGCTTACGGTCTTCGAATGCAACGCTTTCCAGAAGATAATTGTCTTGGTCCACCTGGTCCAAATTCACGTTGCGGTAAGAAGCCTCACCTTCTTGTACAAGCTTCTGGATATGCTCTTCCTCGGCCGTGAGGCCGTCTGCAGGCGAAACAGCGTTTTCACCTTCTGTCGTGACCTGCTTACCGCCAAAGTCCACGTGAGTCGATTCAGCCACAGCTGTGGCGTAGACGGAGGCGTCTTCATCCTCACTCGCAGGCTCTTTCTTCGATGCTGCCAGCAATACCATCTGAGCCACACTCTTCTGTTGGAACTTGGTGCGTTTACCCAAGGATCCGCTGAGTTGCACGCTCACACCAGAAATCTCCTTTGCACGGGCGAACGTAGCTTTGCCGTGCTTGTTCTTGTCAAAGTAGTGCTGAGCTAGACCCCACTCCACGTACGCGCGAGCGAGCAGGTATTGAGTATCCTTCTCAAAGGCGAAAAGCTGGGTGGTCTTCAACGTCTGGATATATCCACGACGAGCTTCAAACCACAGCGTGTTCGATGGCTGTCTAGCGAGCAGCAGACGTTCGTGTGCCACAGCAGCACGAGCATTCCACCACGCAGCTGACTTTATCTCCTCTAACATCTCGCCAAGCGCACGGATAGCGGCTCCACCAGTAATTTGGCGTCTAGCAGGTCCTTCGACAATATCATCCGACACTTCGTTGTCGTTTTGGCCGCTTACAACCTCGTTGGCAGCCACGGACCAATCATTGTACGCGTGGTTGCCCACGAAGTCCAGCAAGCAGCGCCCGATGAGCAGGAACTGTGGATACTCGCAGATGGAAAATGGACTCTCACCGTCCACCTGCAGCGCCACGAGCGCATCGCTGTGCGCCTTCTTATCGTTGCTGTCAGCTGTGGAAGACACGAGGCGAGTGGCCAGATCGAGCACGTCACGCAGCGTCTCCTTCTCAAATGCCGGTCCTGTATAATTGGCCTGCACGTACATGTCGAAGAAGGCGACACCGACGAACATAATCTGGTAGGCAGTCACGAGGCGGCTCTCAGCGCTGTCACATTGGTCTAATAAGTAGCTCTGAAGTGCCGACGCGATACAGCCGCAAATGTGAGCGTCCTCGTCTTCGTTGTCCTTTTCTTTGCTCCGCAATTGCGCCACAGACCGTAGTATCTTCTGTGCATCTTGCAAACGAATTACGTCCGCGTACTCGCCCTCGCAAATGAGTTTTGCCATTGCCAAAACTGGAGCCATCTCGCTGTCATCCTTGAGAGCCTGCTGAGCCTCGATCACGTTCTTGGCGTTACTCTGCAGCACTGCGCGCTCGGTTGCGAGCAAATAATGGTCCAGCAGTTGCCGTGCAGCATTCTGCGTGGTGTCGATGTCAGACACGCTCACGCCGCACAGCTCCTGCATTAGGTCGTCTGTGTTCGCCATTGCTTCGATTTGAAAGTGATGAGCTCCAGTGACCAGAAGTTGTCTTGATTACGAATCCAATGCAGACTTTTTGGACGAAGTTGTGAAATTTGGAAATCTTCTAAAGTATTTCTTAGAAATGACTATTTTCTTATTAGAAAGCTTTTTTTTGCTTTTTTTTTTTAAGAAAGTCATTAATTAGCCCGAGGTCAGTTTTAACGGTGGAAGAGAGGTCTTTAAATGCAGCATCGAAAAAAACCGCGGTCGTTATGTACGTGTCCACAGCATTCCCCGTCGTGTAAGTGGCCAAATCGCTCGAGGAGAACCTCTCCGCGACGCTCTAATCTCTTCCTCTGTTAGGAACCAGTCTGTCGGCTTAAGTAAAGCTAGGTCAGCCACTAAGCCCGATCCTTCAGATAAATCGAGGCCCTCCTGCTACTTGTAGTTGTGAGGACAGCGTGTCGAGCTCCGCTGGCCCACTGTTATCTTTAAGGTTGAACTTGCCTGTGCCCAGTCGCGTTATACGGGAGACTAACCAGTAACTATACGGTCGTTAGGTGTATACTGTGTGTATAACGAGGGGGTTTCCTCCTCAATCCCGATTCTTCTCTGTGGGAACCGAGTGTTATTCTAAGTCGTTTAAGCTATCGGCGTGTGCATTCACTCGCACTGAACTAACAATAGGTTGTGAGCCCAATTGCGTTAGGAGCTTGTCGTGAGTGCCATGAGTGGTGAGAGCAAGAGCAACACACCGCCAACGGCTCTGTCTCCGGAAGGTGTTGGTGTGGAAATCTCGACAGCTATGACGACTTCTTCGCAGCAAGTCACGACTCCTGGAATGGCTACTACGATGTCATCGCACGCTACGCAAACTAACAGCTAGACTGGAATCTCTGTAGGTGGAACCAGCGTAGGCCATAGTTCGGGTGGTGTAGTGAGGGTTAGTGAGGGATGGAAATCGAGTGTGGGATTTGCTTCAGCCAAGTGGAATTGGCAGGAGTAGCTTTGCTAGTGAGATAGCTTCCTCACTCGGCAGTAACCTCGGTGCTGCTGGATATTCTGGTGGCTCTGCATCTGGAGGAGTGTACCCATTTGATGGGACCGAGGCTACGAACTCGGGTGTGCCTCGAGTTGGTGCTGTGTCGGCGTTGAAGCTGGATATCTCGCACCAGCCTCCAACCATGAAAGGGAGTTTGATTTGTATGCTGTCCAACTACGTGCGTTCCTGACAAGGTTGGATTGCTGGTCTGTAGTGGACGGCTCGTATCGAAATAACCTTCAAGCGATGAAAAATATAGCTGCAAAGGACAATACTGCTCGTGAAGCCATCTTGTACGGCGTACCTGCTGCTGACGCCGAGATGATTTGTCAGGAGGTGACGGCGGATGCGATGTGGAATCGGTTCGTGGACAGACGGACTAAAAGAGAATACCCAAACTACATCTTTGCTCCTGATGAGTTTGTGTCAAATCCTTTCACTCCTGATAAGAATATGGAGCAATGGCTAAGACAAATGGAGAGTTTGCATCGCCGGCTTCATCATTTTGGCAAGCGCATTTGAGATAAAGATTATGCAGAGACGCTACTCGGTCATATATCCCGTACTCACCGAGAGGAAGTACGTCACATTATGTGGCTCGTGATTGAATGACTGTACGTCCTGTTCCCACTTCGGCTCAAGTGATCAACGCGTTGATGGCTGAGTCGGCTCTTGACGAACGAGCGGCGCATGAGGAAGAGATGAAGCCTGCCCATATTTTATCGTGTGGCAAGCAACCTCAGAGTGAATCTCAGAAATCCAAGCCTCAACAGAATCAAGACAAGGGTAAACAGCAGAAAAGCAAAGGTCGCTATAAGGTCAAACCGAAACAAGGGGGTCAATTACAGCGAAAGAAGGTAGGAACTCGCACTTGCCATAAGTGTGGAGAAGCTGGCCATTTGAGGGCAAACTGTCCAAATCGGAAGGACAGTGAGGAGGACAAGCCTGCAATTTTCGAGTTTAAGAAGTGGCAAGGAAATAATCAGCGAGGTAGTGTTAATGACAAGCGTGGGCGCAAAGACGTGAGTGCTTTGTGCTGCCATGTGCGGGGAGTGCCTGTTGCTTCTACCTCAAGTAACAAGACTTCTACTGATGTTGAAATGGAGTGGGTGCTGGATTCGGCCAGCGACGTGCATATCTGTAAGGAGAGCTCGGTTCTGCACAATGTGCGGGTGGATAACGTGCACTTCTTCCAAGGATAGGATGGGAAGGCTAGTGAAGATGAGCAAGTTGGTGATGTAACTTTGCGGGTTAAAAATAATAAATCCCCACACGCAGAGTTAATGTTGCCATTCAAATGTGTCTTGTTCTCGCAATCTGCCCCGGACAATTTGTTGAGTATGGATATGCTGGAATCAGACGGATGGACAGTGAAGTTCAGTCGGATCAATTCTCAGTCGTGTGCTGACTACGCAAAGACTACAATGAACTATTGCTACTGAAGAGCAACCGGCGTTATCGTCTGAAAGCAACTGCTGTTGTCACCTACAGTGCTCCGTCGATACAGACTGGTGAACCGAGTTCTCAAAGTAGCTTGAAACAGATTGTGTCGCCCAAGAAGACCAGTACTGCGTCGCTTGAAAGGTGGCATTTGCGTTATGCTCATCTGAACTTTGCAACTTTGCAACAAATGACTCGCAGAGGAGTTGCTGGTGGCATGGACGATGAATTATACGAGGACATGAACTCGCCATGCTGGACGTACAAAGCATCAAAGCAGATTAGGATGTCCTATAAGAAGACAGTAACTCTTCGTGCCACCCGACCGTACCAGAAATTAATGAGTGATTTGTGTTACGTCGGGGTTGTGACGTACGATGGTTATGAACACTTCCAGTTAGTTCAGGATGAAGCGAGCAGATACTTGTGGGGATTTCTGATGCGCCGCAAGCAAGATACAACTGAGATAGTCATGGCTCATCTCAAATGGCTCAGAGCTTAAGGACATCGTATTGAAGTGTTCTGCTCCGATCAAGGGCGTGAACTATTGAATGGGAGAATGATGGCTTTTCTCGAGGCAGTTGGTATTGAGTTTATCTGAACCAAAGCATATAGTCCGGAGGAAAACGGGCAAGTCGAGAAAATGAACGGAATTGTAATGACTCGAGTTCGATGTTTGCTATCCGCAGCAAACTTACCGAGTACACTGTGGGGTGAAGCATTCCAGTTTGCCATGGATGTGATTAACATCAGTGCAAGCAGTTCACTTGACGGTGAGTCGCCTTATTTCCGTCGCTTTAGCTCTAGATCTGACGTGTCTACGTTGCGTACGTGGGGCTGCGTCGTATTTGCATTCACACCAAAGGTGTTGCGTACAAATAAACTGGAGAATCCTGGGAAGCCAGGTCTTTTCATGGGCAATGCCAAACATTCCGAAAGTTACCGAGTTTTGAATCTGGTGAATGGGAATATAAATGAAGTTCGCTCGGTTGAATTTCAGGAAGACTGGACGGTGGAACGTAGTTACGTGGAGCATCTACTGTCTAATCGCTACAGAAAAGGGCAGTATGTTCTCCCAACGAATATTCCTTACGTTCGTTTGCCGGTGTTGTATCCTGTCACGCAAGGAAGCAAGCGCAGTTCTAACGAGCCCAATGACCGTCCTACCATGCGTTTTCGCTGTGATGATCGTACTTTTTGTGATCAATCTATTAAAGTGGGTGGAGAACCTGCTGCAGAATCTGCAGATGCGTCTGGAAGATGTCTGTTGAGCGGAGATGAGGTTCCGGTGAGCAGTGCCGAGGCGCAGACTCAGCCGACACCTGCGGGTGTACCACTTTTGGGAGGTAACGCTCCTAAGTTTGAGACCCTTTGTGCAAGATGGTAGCGGGAACGGTATTGTAGACTTGCCTAACAGCGGTCAAAGCGGTACCGTCTAAGCTCTGTCGTATTGCGAAGGATCACCTTCAGTGGGAGATACAAATGGTGGAGAAATTACAGCTGATAATAATACCGAAAGTATGGATACCAACGAGGACGAGGAAGACACCATTGCGTTTGGTGATCCAGCGGGTTTGATGGATCGCATTGTTTCTTGTGATGAATTAGGAGATAGTGGGAGCGACGATGAAGACTATGATGTCGAAGCCGCTTCTCGAGCGGCAACATCGCTTCACGGTCGACACGTGTGAGACCACCAAATATACGTCTTCGAGACTATGATGTGGAGATTCATGTTAGTCTGGTGATTCAAGCAGTCAGCTATCTCCTGGAGCCGCAAACAGTCGATGAAGCTTTGCACTCACCTGATTCTGACAAATAGGTAGAGCCCTTCACAAAGAGTTTGGAGATCTCATGAGGAACCATACCTGGATACTTGCTGAGCGCCCGAGACGGAAAAAGATCCTGACGAGCAAGTGGGTGTTCGTCCGGAAACGCAACCAGAGAGGAGAAGTCATCCGGCACCGTGCCCGTATCACCATTAAGGGTTGTTAAAAAGAGTATGGTGTAAACGTCTGGGATACATACGCTCTCGTCGTGTCATTTGAGGCTGTAAAGTTGGTCTTGCTATTAGCACTACACTCTGGCCTACTCTGCGAGCACATCGACTTTGTAACGGCGTTCTTGACTGGGCCAATTGGGGGAGACGTGGAAATATACATGGAGATGTCTGAATACTTTAACGATGGTACAGGCAGAGTGTGCAAGTTGCTTCGCAGTTTATATGGCTTGAAGCAAGCCCCATTAATCTGGTACAAGACACTGGACAAACATTTGCGATCGTGCTGGTTCAATCGCTCTAAAATGGATAACGGTGTTTACTGGCGTGTGGTCAATGGTAGTCCGATCTTTGTGACGGTCTATGTGGACAACCTCGTTATTGCTGCTATTGCGGAGAACACTTGGCCATCAGTGAACTGGAGCATAAGTTCAAGCTGCAGGACTTAGGCTCCGTGAATCGGCTACTAGAAATGGAGATAACGCATTTTTCGGGCCAAGCAATGTGAATTTCGCAGCGTGGGTACCTTGAGAAGATTCTCAAACGATTTCAAATGGATCAATGCCGCGCTGTAGCTACACCACAAGCCGTAGGAAAGCTGCCATTACCAGCCACCTCTAACGAGGAAGGTGTCAATGATACTAGTCTACCATATCGAATTGTCGGCTGTCTACAAAATCTAGTGTAATGTTCGCGACCTGACTTGGCTAACGCTGTGCGCACGTTGGGCAAGTACTTGAATAAGTACACGCAGACGAACTTCACTATGGCGAAGCGGGTGCTGCGGTACCTGCGAGGGACAGTGGACTATGGTCTCGTACGGGGGAAGGTGGAGTCTCCGGATCTGCATTTCACTGCGTATGCAGATGCTGATTTGGGTAATGAAAAAGATGATCAACACTCGATTACTGGGTTTGTGTTGCAATTGAGCGGCTGTACGTTTGCATACAAGTCTCGCAAGCAGTGGATTGTGACAGACGACACTTGCTGTGCAGAGTTTGTCGCTGCGAGCGAATGCTCGACGATGATTATGTGGACGCACAATTTGTGCAAAGAGCTAAGCCTCAAGCGTCGCCATCCAACTGTGTTGTACCAGGACAACCAGGCGGCGATCGCTGTGCTGACAGATATTAAGAGCAACTGCAAAACAAAGAGCGTGGACTTGAAGTACCATAAGGCTCGAGACTTCCATGAACGTGGAGAGTTTGATGTGCGTTATTGTCCGTCCACGGACATGCTGGCGGATATATTTATAAAATATTTGGGTCCCACTTTGTTCAAGAAGTTTAGGCAGTTGCTGAACGTGATGCCGTTGCCGATGGTCATCGAGGATGGCAAGACTGACGACCGCGATTAGCTTGCGAGCTATTAAGGCAGTAAGCAAGCAGACTCGAAGTGGGAGTGTGAGGACAGCGTGTCGAGCTCCGCTGGCCCACTGTTATCTTTGAGGTTGAACTTGCCTGTGCCCAGTCGCGTCATACGGAAGACCAACCAGTCGCTATACGGTCGTTAGGTGTATAGTGTGTGTATAACGAGGGGATCGTCACCCGCGAGGTTTCCTCCTCTATCCCAATTCTTCTCTGTGGGAGCCGAGTAGAATTTTTAGTCGTATAAGCTACGTGTGCATTCACTCGCACTGAACTAACAATAGTAGTCACAAGAGTTTCCGCAAGCTCGCACATGTGACATGGTTCGCCGATACAGAACCTTAATATCGACGAGTTAATGATATCAACTTTGGAGCACACGACACCACTGCGAGAGGAAGTTGGCGTGGTTTTAATAAACTGAGACGGCAACGCTGTAGCGTATGGCAGCAAGTAAAGTATCAATAGAACAGGGAGGGTTTCTAGAGAGCAAGCCATCATGCATATTGCAAAATGGACTACAAGACAACCGCCGTTCGTAATACTTTCTTTAACAGATAGTTTTTATTTCGATGCGGTATATGCGGCCGAACACGCTGAGTCTCAGCGGCAATTACACGAACGGAGAAATCACTAATCTATGCCGAACACGATGCTACACCGAAGTGACTTTTGATACCGGGGCTTCGGACCCACCCAATTCCAAAGTACGCAAACTCACCATTACGCTCAATCGGTAAGCGAAGCTGGTCGGTTACATTTTCAAGGGTCTACTACTGAATTGGTCAGGGTCAAGACCAGAATTTACTTTGTCCCAATTGTGATTGGTGTAGACACAAAAGGATATAATCTGATAAAATGTGGACCCAGACCATAGAAATAGTGTAAACGGCCCTGGAGGTTTTCTAGCCTGCTTCTACAAACTCGACTCTGTAATATTTTATCGTCCAAGCAACCATGCAGCTGTTTGCTCTACAAGTCTACTCATATACCTTGTCGACACGCGATCTTTGCGTTTCTTAGCGCTCAAAAACACGAAAAGGTGTCATCAGATATTCTCGACAGCCGTTGGAACCTCGTTACCCACTGCTTCACTTGTAAACACGCTTGCTGTTGGGCTCACGAGACTTGCAAGTGTGGAAAATGCTCCTTATAGTATTTTACCTCGTGCGAGAGAGGATGGTAACGGAAGTTGTGATGGTCGATGTCACCCAAAGGCATCCGTGACGTATAAGATGCTTAAAATACGTGAAATTGCCGCTGACGATTATGTGGTGCGGGCAGATGTGATAAAAATACAATATTGTCATGGCGCTACTTCAGCCGGCTATTGATTGGCAGATCTGGCTTCTCATAACTTTCTTCACCAAGTTGCAGCTTTGGAAAATGTCTGTGCTAGCTTTTCTTCTTCTTTGCGAGATTTCGTTTCTGGTAGTAGCAACCCCCTGTCACCAAATTCTCGGATTGTGATCCCAATTGTGAGGAGAAACCTTTAAAATCGACTGAATCTCAGGTTTAAGCGAATACCATAAGCGAAGATGCTACAGATAGCCCCATTATCTCCAACTGCAATCAGCAACTCCTCAACACCACCACGGCGCTTAAAGCAGCTCACGATTCGCCCACTCCTTAAAAGCCGCTCGAGTCGTACGCTTCGCAGGCGCGGAAGCACCAAAACGTTAAGGAACCCAAGAGTTATTGTGGAAAGAACGGTCGATAACTGGCATGAAGGCACGTCAGTGCGGCGCTGTGCTTCTTTGGCAGCTTAATCTGTTAATACAGATCTTCTAGCGAACATGTTTAAGCATTTTCCGGTGGTGCTGCGGCCTAGCAGGCAAAAACGAAGTCAGCGGTGGCAGTGCTTGACCCACCAAGAAAAAATACTCTGGACGACTTGGCAGTTGTTTTCCACCAAGATCTTGTTGCAAAAAGCAAGCTGGTTATTCAAACCAGACGACGCAAGCTCATCGCAGATTCAGCACGCCCCACTTCTCCGATTGGTGTACTCGTGGCTGAAAACTACTATTCAAAGTAATGTTGCATACATTTGTTATGAAAAGGAATGACTAGTGATATTACCTTTTGTATTTTATTAGGATCTTATTAGCAGTATGAGCAAGTATCATGAGCTCCGGGAGATTTGCTTCCACAAGAAAGCAGTGCTGGAACTGGTTTCGATGGATTTGTCTAAGAACGTGACCCATTTTAACGCCTTCGCATGTATCTCTAAAACCGTCCAGCAAATGACGCTGGATGTTAAGAGAATTATTAGTGGAACCGCGCTGTCGGAGATTCGGTTGTTATCAGGACGCGAATCAGTCATGCCAATCAAGGTTGGTGACATCGTCAACGGCTTGCAACAAACTGAGTGGTTATCGAATTCAATCATCTGCGGTTCCTACAAAAACACTCTGCGACTTAAATGGACCAGCGTACTACCTAGACCCGCTACTGACCACATCGATGAAGTGGGAAACACCAACAGATCGATAGTGATAGTTCCTTGTAATGTCGGGGAACTCACACTGGACTCTTGTGGTGGTCAACCTCAAAATGCAGACAGCCGTGGAGTACGATCCATTGATGCAGGTGCACTACTTTAAAGAATTTAAAACGCGATGCAGCAAATTCATTCTTCCAGCAGTTCACGAATGGGGGGAAGATAACTAAAAGAACAATCACAACGTTGGATCCGACGTTTCCTCAAGCTCCAATCCAAAACGACGGCTACAATTGCAGTGTGTTTGTGCTCGTAATCGCTTAATGCTTCATGGACGGTAGAGAGGACGATGTTTGGGGATTTCGTGGTCTAGTTGAACGCCATGATTCGCATTCGAGTCTTTTGGCACTTGATAGCGTCGCCTCACGTCACGATAACAGCGACCGACATTCCAAATGACCAAGAGATGCGCAAATTGGAAAGCGACGTTAGCACGTACGCTCAAGAGTTGCAACCGGAGACCAACTTAGTATCACGCTGAGACTCTTTTCTTTTTCCTGCTTTCGGATGACGAACTTGTGGTCAAGCCGCTTCAGCTTCAGAAAAAAGGTGGATATCGTTAATATGTTTATACCCATTCTGAGTGTACATCGGCTTCGTTTTCTTCTCTTCAAGCACATGGTCATTAATACTGATCTCCAACGCATCTACATGGACGCGCATAGGCAACAACAACGTCTCTATACTTGGATGGATAGACAGACGTGCACTACAACGTCTACTGTTCGCCGGCCAACGTCGTTCTGCTCGTACGTGTTCGTCACCACAACGGTATGGTTAGCGTACATACCGCCAAACCACAGCACGTTCATCGAGCCTTCCGAGTCCCAGTTGCAGAGACCATGACCACATCAATTCTCCTTCGAAAAATTTCTTAGTTCATCGCTTGAAGTCGTACACCAGCCAATGTCTATGGCAGCAAGATGCAGATCTTTGATCATCCGGTATTACGTGATAGTGCGCAGAAGAGATGAACACGGCGGCGCTTCAAATGAATCCGTCCCGACTGTGGGCACAGCAGTGCTTGGTGCCAGTGGCACCTTAATCTCGTACTTCCTCCTCATCGTCTACGCCAGCCAACCGGACGTGTACTCGCCGGTCGCTCGGTTATTGGTCTTCTTCGGCGTGATCGTTGCTGCATTAGCATAACTTGTTCTAAGACCACGGCGTGCTCACCATATTCCCAGCTATCAGGTACAAAGTTTACTTGCAGAGCTCCTATGTTGGACCCTTCGTTTGAAGTCGCTCACCGGCCGACAGCTTCGACGCCAAGCTGCAGACCTCGACATTACGTGTCCGAACGCCAAGGGCGAGGAGGACACACGGCGGTACTGCCATGGAGTCAACTCAAATCGACGACACTACAACCCTTGATACCAGCAGCGTCTCGGTCTCGTACTTCTACCCATCCGCGTGGAAGCTGTAAATCCCAGTACTCCACCAAACTTGTCTTTTGAAGCTGGTACTAAAAAGAGAGTAGCCAGAAGAGTCTTCCGTTGGACATTGAGGTGGATCACATGCGAGCTCGACTGCTGGTAAGATCACTTCGCTCGCGAGAGTTTGTCGTATTTTCGTTTGCGGCTGCATGCGAAATCTCGGGGGGGGGGGTCGCGACCGTTTGGCTGGATCGCAAGGAGCTCTTGGCGCTTGTCGATGATCGCGACTCCTGGCGGCACCTGCGACTGTTGGCTAGATTTGGTTATTTAAATGTTTTACCGTACCGGAATTTACGTGTTTTCTGCAGCCGTGTAAAAAGTACCTTTCAAGTCAAAATAGTAAGAACGGCGGAAGGCGTAAAATCTCGCACAAGATACTCCTGTCCATTTGAAACCGTCGCTTTGCTCACAATATTGTAAGAAATAGCACGCTTTAACTGGGACACTGTTTTGATGCCAAACTGGTTAATTTTGCAGGTGCTGCAGACTTTTTACGGGCCACTGGTTGCAAAAAATTGATCGGTTGCAAAAATACCGTAAATTTCGGTAATAGATTGGTCAGTGTTCCTGATCGGTATGGTGAATCTCGCCGAAATTTGCCGATTTGGGTGGGTTTGGCCAGCCGACAGGCAATAAACTCATTAATCTAATTGGTCTAAACACATTTCTTCCTGTCCTAATTTGATGGTTTTGCTTGCAACTAAAGATGGAGGAAGCCGTGACGAAACAGCACGCGCATCAGAATACCGTCTTTCATTACCTCTATGGCTTTTACTGTCTGGGGTACACGAAGCAAGAACTCGCAGAGGTGTACAATAAGTCACAGAAGACGATTCGAAAGTGGATCAAAGTCTACGACGAGACTGGGACATACGAGCGTGATCAGAGTTTCGACAGTAGGAGATTCACAGCGTCTCACCGACAGTGGCTGCGTGATTTCCACGCCGCTCGACCGCTAGCGTATCTTGATGAAGCACAAGCGGCTTTCAAATGTGCTCATCGCATCGAAATGTCGAAGGCATCCGTATGGCGCATCATTCGTGAGTGCGGACTAACGAGAAAGGTGCTTAAGAGACGATCTATGCACATTAAAAAGCAGGACATCTTTCGCTGCGTTGAGGAGCTGAGTCATATTGACTG
Organism: Phytophthora infestans T30-4; assembly: GCF_000142945.1. Taxonomy (NCBI): domain Eukaryota; phylum Oomycota; class Peronosporomycetes; order Peronosporales; family Peronosporaceae; genus Phytophthora; species Phytophthora infestans. Next base: position 2,470,324 of record NW_003303758.1, on the reverse strand, counting down.
GTGCCACCACAATCTCGTGTCCCTGGACGAAGTGTCTTTTGATAATCGAGGGATGGTTCGAAAACGGGGGTATTCTTTAAAGGGGCATACTATTGCTATCCGAGGCGACTTTCAGCGCAAGCCCAGAGTATCAGTTCTCGCATTTATTGGTGTCAGTGGTGTCCTTGGCTACTATGATGTTCAAGGCACGTTTGATAGAGTCGAGCTCGTTAAGTGCTGCAAGGACTTCGCATATTCAGCAGATGGAAATGTACACCAGTATCCGGGCTCTCATTCGGTATGGATTCTAGACGGCGCATCAATTCATAGAGACCCTGAAATCGCTCACTTCTTGAGAAGTATTGGGATTGTTCCCTTATTCCTGCCGGCATATTGCCCATTCTTTAATCCGATTGAACTCCTATTTGGTTACATCAAGAAGGCATTCCAGAGGTACTACGTGGAATCGAGTAAGCGTGATCTCCTGCCGTTTGTCGTCGAAACCTTTCAACGCTTCAAAGACATCAGAATGGAGCGAATATTCGAGCACAGCGGATGAAAGGTTCAAGGAGATTTTGATCCTAGTGGTCCGATGTCGAAAGAACAGCGGCGAACGCCTCCGTTAAGGAATGATTCGCTATCTCCTGAAGAAGACGAAGAAGGATTAGGATATATTAAAAGACAAGTATCACTTTAACTCAGCTAAAGAAGCACTACTCTTGGTGGTCGATGTCTTCTACATTTTCAATTCTCTCGAGGGGGTCTTCAACATCGCTAATGGACGGCAGTGGGATGTCAGCGAGAAATATCTCGATGGTCGATTTTCTTTGCAGCAAGCGTTCCTTTTGACGGGCGATAAGCTGACGTTGAACTTCACTGTGTTGGGATTGAGCTTCGTTGTCAGCAAGAGATGCATTGACACAATCCAACGCCAAACGGGCAGACCGTGTGAGACTCGACAGGTGTCGGTCAACTTCCACCCCGGCGGGACGAAGTAGTCGCGCGATATAATCCGGTGGAGCTCTCAATATCTCATGATTCCATGTCGATCGATCCATAGACCGAACAATGTTATTCGCCCACATTCGCCACACAATTGGGTCAGCCTGAAATGTTGCACGCCAAATTTCTTTCAGCTCTTCAACACCCTCCTGAAGCGAGCTTTCAGCTGCTGCGCCAGAGCGGTCGGTCTGCACCGGGCGAATACATGCTGTGAGAAACTCTTCGCGATATTGTGCTTTCGCAATAGCTAGCCCATACTGGTAGATCATCAACTTCACAGTTTCGCCACGCGTTGAAGCAATCCAGCGATTCCAGGCCTGGCTATTCTTCGTGCTGTCAACTAGGTGACGACCGTTCTAAAACTGCATAACCTTGGAATATGATTGCTCCAATGGTTCCTCGACAGACCAGGTACCATCACGCTTTACTGCTTGCCCCTTAACTTGGCAACTGAACTTGGTCCAGATCTTACGTATAATATCGTTAAATGTGGCACCATTCACAGCAAACACATCGAGGGCCTCACTCGATGTGTCACGTTGGCCAATCGTATTCTTGACGATTGGTTGGATGACTAGCTGAAGTCGATGCTGTGCTGCTGTTCGATGAGCCGAAGGTGATAATCACTGCAATAACCCCTGTCGCTCACACCACAGCTCTGAAAACGAGCTCTACAATGGTAAATGGTACCATGTACCATTTTTAGGAAGCCAATCAAAACGTTATATTTAGCTCCTTTAAACGGGGTGCAGTACTGTGTCAATCTCTGGGTACCGGTATTTAGCTTATAAAACCCTGGTGTTCTATTAACCATTTATGTAAGTAGCACCCAATGCGGTCTCCTAAGAAATGTGACTATTTTGGAGCACTGATTTCCTTTTATCTTACAGTATTAAAGCAGATTTATGTAAATTTTAATTTAGAAAAAACAGGGAGCAGAGCAGACCGCTCTAATACCCGATCTCCTCTTATATCCGGCGCCACCGTAGCCGAGTTGCCTGAACCAAAACCCAAAAATCCCAGACCAAATGGAGCAGGACCAACTGACGGCGATGACGCCGGCGCAGAAGAAACTATTCGAGCTGCGCATGAAGATGAACGCGGGGAGGAAGGCGAATAAGCAGGTGCGACAAGGTGCTCGAAGCGAGCTGTGCTCGCCCTTCGATAACTGAACATGCTGCTCGGGTGTTTGTCCTGTAGGAAGTGGCAGCGGAGCACGACCGCGTCAAGAACAATAACAACAAGGCCAAGAAGCAGGAGCAGTACAAGAAGAGAGAGGTGCTTATTAGTGCTATAGTAGCAAAGCTATTTGGTACACGAGAGCTGTGTGACCCTCACTCGCGTTATTACTGGCTGTGATATAGGAGAAGAAGCTGGTTGCAGCGAGTGGTAAAGCTCACCTTACCGAGACAGGTGTGTGATGTGACTTGCATTTGTAATTTGACCGTTAGAGCTTGATGCTGACCTGTCACTTGTAGCCGAGGTAGCTGAAATGAAGGCAAAGAAGGCTAGCAAGAAGGAGAAGAGGAAAGCTGCCTTCGGGTGGGACGTATTTAACCAAGACTCGTTGTACAAGGGCTACAAGAAGCGATTAGTGAACTTGCCCACGTCAGAAGGCCCTGCTACAGCTGTTGTGACAACAAGTGAAAATGCGCTCGGTGACGAGCTCGCCTACGGCAAGGACGATAAAGTTGAGGAGGTGCGTGCTATTTTTTTGCGTGTTGCTGCATGCGTTATGCGTCAATATTCGCTGGCGACTGATTACGTGTGCTTCGTGACTGTAAAGGCGAACGTGGAGCGCATGGCGATGGAGCTGGAGGAACGCATCAAGGCACGCAAGAAATTCAGCCGCCGGCGCCAACATTACGAAGGCGAGGACGTCGACTATATCAACGGCCAGAATCGTACATTCAACCGCAAATTGTCGCAGGCCTTCGACAAGTACACGGTGGAGATTCGGCAAAATCTCGAGCGCGGTACCGCTCTGTAGTCCTCCGACAGCCAGAAGCCTCAATTCATCTCATTATTTGGTGCACCCCTTCTTGTTACATTTGCTTCACTGGGGCGGTGGCCGCCACCGTGGCGGGCTAATAGTAAGCACGGCGATGGGATGAGGTTACCCAACAAAAGGTTGCTCAAACACCTGTAGGTAACGGAAACTTGTCAAATCTTATTCTATTAAACTGGGAAGGTGGGCCACAAGAAGTTTTGGCCAATCATCGGCATTGCCCATCACCACTCTGGTTTCTAAAAAAAAAAATTGTCTCTTAGAAACAAGTCTCACGTGGGCCATGTCAAAAGAATTACGGGCCACTTGAAGCCATTCCTTTTGCCACGCTTGTCATTCCCGGTTTAACCTTGTGGTTCACAAGCTCCCCAACCAAGACTACCATGGCTCCCCAGACTACCCCCGCTGCCGGCTCGGCCCCCACCGAAGGCACCTTCCTCGTGAAGGCAGGCCTTGCCAAGATGCTCAAGGGCGGTGTCATCATGGACGTGACGAACGTAGAGCAGGCGCGCATCGCCGAGGAGGCTGGCGCCGTCGCCGTCATGGCCCTTGAGCGCATCCCCGCTGACATCCGCGTGGACGGAGGTGTGGCCCGTATGAGCGACCCGCAGATGATCGAGGCCATCAAGAAGGCCGTGACCATCCCCGTCATGGCCAAGGTTCGCATTGGCCACTTCGTGGAGGCCCAGATTCTTGAGGCTGTTGAGATCGACTACATCGACGAGAGCGAAGTGCTGACCATGGCTGACGAGGAGAACCACATCAACAAGAACAAGTTCAAGGTGCCGTTCGTCTGCGGCTGCCGCAACCTGGGCGAAGCTCTGCGTCGTGTTGCTGAGGGTGCCGCCATGCTGCGCACCAAGGGCGAAGCCGGTACCGGCAACGTCGTGGAAGCTGTGCGTCATGCCCGCTCTGTGCAGCGTGAGATCCGTCGTCTTGGTTCCATGGACGAGGACGAGCTTTTCGTTGCTGCCAAGGAGATGCAGGCTCCGTATGAGCTGGTGAAGGAGGTTGCCACCACGGGCAAGCTGCCGGTTGTGAACTTCGCTGCCGGTGGTGTCGCCACCCCCGCTGATGCTGCTCTCATGATGCAGCTCGGCATGGACGGTGTGTTCGTCGGCTCGGGCATCTTCAAGAGCGGTGACCCGGCCAAGCGTGCCCGCGCCATGGTGCAGGCCGTGACCCACTTCAACGATGCCAAGATCCTCAAGGAGATTTCTACTGACCTGGGCGAGGCCATGGTCGGCGTGCAGGATCTTAAGGCTGCCGCTGTCAACTTCCGTGACCGTGAGGGCGAGCTCCGTGGCGCCTGGTAAATGGGCGCTTGAGCTTGCACTATAGTACGGTTTAATCTTGCTATGGCTTATTACGCACGAGAACTTGTTAGAATACTGCAAGCTCACCGCTTTACACTGTCAATATATTGATATTGCTCAAGTATTTATCTCCCTACCGTAGGAATCGTACGTGCAAATTTATGCTAAGGGATCACCCAGCAACTTTACCTGCACACGTTTACCTCAAAAGGATCACCTGCATGCTGTATCGTGCTCTTGATGGCTTGATACGTCATGAGCACCGCTCCGATGCAGATTGTCGCGCCGATGCACAGCACGATCACGGACTGGCGACCAGTTCTGCGTACGAAGCCCAAGATGATCACTTGGGAGACAGCGGTGACTACGAACGCTACTGCGGATAGGAGCAAGGCCCAGTCCCACGCTGTCATGTTGAACACGGCAAACTTGGCAGTCGCTGCAGCTGATGAATACAGTACCATAAGTGCTGTGGTGGCCGATGCAACTTCAGGCACGATACCCATCTCGATCATAAGAGGACCCGTGACGATTCCACCCCCGACACCAAACAGTCCAGCTATCAGACCGGCGCCGGCACAGGCCAAAGGAAAGCGGACAACTGTCTTCTTCGTCCAGTGGATATCACCCGCTGCGAATTCGTAGTTGACAGACACCTTACGGCAGTGTTGTCGATAGAGGTATACCGCTGTGCAGACGCCAAAGCCAGCGATCCACGGGAGCTCAATGATGAGTAACAACCAGTAGGTGATACCCCCGCATGACACTGCCGCTCCACCGATACTTGCAGCTACGATACCCATGTAGCAGAGCATGATGGCTCCATGTTTGGTCAATGAAAAATGACGTTCCCTTTCCACGATTTCAGTCAGCACTTCTTCGTCAGTCGATCCACCACATTCGTTGGATAAGCTTCCGGTTCCTTTCAGTAGGGAATGGCTGGTGGAATCACCGCCATCGTCAGCAAATTTATCTTCGGTGCACGAGCTTGGCGAACACACAGCCGCATACGCCGCTGCTTGCTGCTCTTCCGTTGTTTGCACCTTGCAGCTTTTCATCTCAGCACGATACATCTTGATCCCTTTAGAAACAGTACGAGTCCCTCCCAACACAAGCACCACGACAAAAAGCAGCGAGAGCAAGTAGCTGGGTAGTAACTTGGCAAGCACAGTGCCCACCACAGCACCGCCCATTACCAGCGGAATCATCGAAAAGGACAAGTCGGCGTCGATGAGAGGGCGATCCACTGCCGGGTGACGTTTGCGAATGTTGAACCAGGCATTGGCGATAGCACCGCCAACAATTGCCAGATTGGACACGGGTGTTGCACGCTTGATATCGAACCCCATGATGAGAACCATTGCTGGAACGAGAATGGTTCCTCCACCTACTCCACCTGCAGCTGATACTGCCAGACCCAGAGCGATGAAGACAAGCCCAAATGCATCGTAAATATCGAACGTTGACAGACTGCGAAGCTCAGGGACCCCACCGCTAGAAGATTTAGTGTTGGTATCATCTGACGATGCAGTGGCTACCAATGCGAGAAGTGAGACGGTGACAACCAACGTCGAAAGTGGTCGAGTGAGTGTACTCATGACAGCTCCTGCAAGCAACGCTAGTTGGGATGCTTTTAGCCGCTGGTTGGGAGAGTGTTTGGAAGTGCTCGATCACAAGAAAACGAGGATCACATAACCTTACAGTAGCACGAGCAAGTCTTAGACAAACGACGATGGCAGGAATAGATTCGGAATCTAATCTATAATTCCGTTCACTGGCTGTCTCAGTTTTCCGCCGTTGGAGTCCCCGTTTTCCGCCGTTGCAGGATAACTTTAACTCCTGTCGTCGCCTCTTTGACGCTGGGATACTCCAGACTGTGGAGTCCACAGGATCCCCAGCACGCACGCGAGTAGCCTGCTGAACAGGAAATCAATAACCCCCACAAAACAAAAGTCGAGGTTTTCTTTATTATGCACTCGAGTTTTTGCGAGGTATCCACAGGTAGCGTATCTGGTGCCAATACACCTACTAGCTGCAAATATCCGCCGAGAAGTGGTCACCAGCATCTTCGACGGTGATCTTAATGGCCTGATACGTCATAATGACACCTCCGATGAGCACGGCCGTAGCGATGCACAACACGATAATGGACTGTCGTCCAGTGCGGCGAACGAAGCCAAGGATCACAACTTGCGAGGCTGAAGTGACCACGAATGCCACCGCGCACAGGAACAATGCCCAGTCCCATGCGACCATTTTGAATACAGCAAACTTGGCTGTAGCGGCAGCTGATGAATACAGAATCATCAACGCCGTAGTGGAGGAAGCGACCTCTGGCACGATACCCAGTTCGATCATAATGGGACCCGTAATGATACCTCCACCAACGCCAAACATACCTGCGACGATACCGGCGACAGCACAGCCCAAAGGGAAGTACACCACCATCTTCTTCGTCCATTTAATGTCTCCGTCCACGTATTGGTAATTCGCCGCAGTCTTGCGGAGATACACCTTGTGGAGGTAGTGTGACGTGAGGACGACAAATACAGCGACCCACGGGATCTCAATTAGCAAGATTACCCAGTAGGCAACACCTCCGCAGTCCACGGAAGCGTCTCCAATACTGGCGGCCACAACACCGAGGTAACAGACCATAATGGCGACGTGTGGACCCCAGGCGAAATGCCGTTCTTTCTCTAGAATCTGAACTAGTGAGTCAGAACCTGCGTGATCGCCTGCTGCAGATTTCACCGGAGCAGCATCGCCGCCAGTCACCGACAGGCTCAAGCGCTTTTCGTCGTTGCCGGTTATCTGAGGCGTGCTAACCTGCACGTAGGCACCAGGGCTAACAGGGATATCGGCCGTCACCTCGCTGGTAGCGGCCTCTGCCTCCCTCCTCTTTGCAACCTCCTTCTTGTGGAGACGGATGCCCTTCTTCATCGTGCGCGACCCGCCAACGAGGAGTACCACCACGAACAGTAGCGACAGCACGTAGCTCGGAATGAGCTTGTTGATCAAGGCGCCCAAGACCGTACCACCGATCACGACGGGGATCATACCCAAGGCCAGTTCCGGGTCGATTAGTGGTCGATTCACGTTCGGGTGGCGCTTGCGCATGTTAAACCACGCATTGGCGACCGCACCACCAAGGATGGCAACGTTAGAAATGGGAGTGGCACGCTTGATATCGAAGCCCATGATGAGTACCATGGCTGGGACCATAATGACACCGCCGCCCACGCCACCAGCGGACGACACGGCCAGTCCAATCACCATGAAGGCAATAGCCAGACCGTCGTAAGTGTCCATTTCGGACAGACTCGGCACGCTATCGTCGTCATCACTACCGCTGCTACCGCTGTCGCTATTGCTGTTAGCGGCAAGTACAGCAGGGAGCACCGCCGTACCAAGCGCTAGAAACACCAAAAGGGAGAGCGTGACACGCTGGAGGCGTGAATGGACAGCCGTGATGGCCATGGCGGATAGGACGCGAATCGTGAAGTGCGGCAGTGCTGGCGAGCGACAATCCCCCACGCAGATACTTTTATCTTGAAACTGTATTGAGTAAAGTTTTCGCGTTGCGACTGGACAAACTGAAGTGACCATCACTCACACGCGCTGGACCAGATCTAAGTCGGCCCGCGACAACCAATCGAGGTCTCTGGAAGCACACCCACAGGCGGTACAGTCATCGCACTAAAAGTGTTTAACACTCGCTTCTGACAGTGCTGTCACACAATGCCAACCGACAGCAATTACTGGAAGTAGAGTATTTTTTGCTAATACTTCGAAGTACGAAGTACTACTACATACTAGTAGTACATCGCAAGCGATACTTTTGTTTTTGCCTGATTTCAGCATGTACTGCACGCTGTCCGACTGATCGGAAGGTGGCGAGCTGGGTCTCGAAGGTTGTTAAGCTCTTGTCACTCGCTGCTCGCCATCGTGGAGAATTTGATAACGCGACACACCGATATCCGATACGATGCCCACTTCAACATACAACGTGACATATCATGCTGGTAGCCCGGCTCAAGCGCTGAGATCAGGTACTTGTAGGAAGCTAAGAAGGTAAGGTTTGTTTGAAACCGTAAAAATACATCAGCTTAGATCACCATGTTATACCAATACTCGACCTCTTGCGACAGATCGCACCACTAGCCTTGCACTTGCACTTTCATGCGTACACCCAACCGAGCTCATCTCATCACCAATACGAGCCTCCTACCAGCTTCTTCATTTTCCACTATGTGATTTGAAGCACAAGCAGCAATGAGCGTTTCACCGGCATCATGTTGCCGCTTGCATCCAATACTCTTTGTTTGCGTACTGCTAGCGCTCGTGACAACCGTCGTGGCAGACGATGGAGAGAGCAGCACCAGTGACGGTGACAGCGTGCCCAGTCTGTCCGAGATGGACACCTACAACGTGCTGGCCATCGTTTTCATGATCATCGGGCTCGCTGTGTCGTCCGCAGGTGGCATCGGTGGTGGAGTCATCCTAGTTCAATCCATGGTGCCTATCTTAGGTTTCGACATCAAACGCGCGACACCCATATCCAACGTTGCCATCCTCGGCAGTGCCGTCACGAATACGTGGTTCAACATGCTAGCTTTGGGCATGATCCCCGTCGTGATTGGCGGTACAGTCCTTGGAGCAGTGATCAACAAACTGATCCCTAGCTATATCGTGTCGCTACTTTTTGTTGTAGTTCTTGGCGTTAGCGACGTTCGCATGACGCTAAGGGAAATTCGTCTAGTCAAGAAGGAGGTTGCTTTATAGAAGCTGATAGAAGCTGCAGTCACCGATGTAACAACTGACATCAAGCGCTTACATCCGAGCAACCACACCGCAGACTGGCAGCAATATTGAGGTCCTGGAGGAAAAACACATCAGTGTCCCAAGATCAGTGACCGGTGAAGCTTTCACTGCAAAGCGAAGCTGACGATTTTTGTACTGGTTGTGACCTTGCGCGAATTCTTTACGAGGAGCGGCGCTTTGCCTATCTTGCCATCCTGACCTGCTACCTTGGAGTTGTTGGCTACCAGTATTGGAGACGCGTCCGTGTATTGTGGAAGTGTGGCGTACTGGGTGATCCTGCTAGCTGAGATCCCATGGGTAGCAGCCTTCGTTTTAGCAACTTCACACTACTTGCACAAAGTTTATATGCGCAAAGCTTCTATCAGCTACTGTACCAATATGTGGGGGTTGACATTCAGTGGGCGGAGATAAACGTGATACATCACCCTGGGGTGCGCTTTTGCGGGAATGGTTGCGGGTATGTTCGCGGTTGGCGGAGGTATCATCACTGGTCCCATCAAGATTGAAATGGGAATTGTACCGGAAGTCGCTTCGTCAACCATGGCACTGATGATCTTGTTTTCGTCCGCCGCTGTCACCGCCAAATTTGCCGTGTTCGATATGATCGCCTGGGACTGGGCATTGCTCTTGTGCGCGGTGGCATTCGTGGTGACTTCTGCTTCACAAGTTGTGATAGCTTCGTTCGTCGTACAGGTCGTCAATCCATTATCATACTCTGCATTAGTGCGTCCGTAACAATCGGTACTCTGCTCATGGCTTACCAAGCCATCAAGGCTACGACCGATGATGCAGGTAGTCACTTCTCCGTGGATATATGCAGCTACGAGAGCCAAGCTGAGCAGAAAAATCCAAATATGCCATGGACACAAGTTGTGTCCGACACAGCTTGAAGCATGTATTTATAATTGATACTATCCATATGAGCAAGCCTCACTAATGCATTCCCGAAGTCTAGCGGCTGCTTATCTGCATTGGGATGGATCCGTACTCCTGTCGGCGTTTGACGGCGTGATGAATCAACAGCACAATGAAGCAGAGGATCAGGGCCCCAAACATCGTCGAAGCCTCGAGTGCAGCAGCAGTCTTTGGCGATGGGCTGCTGGTATCAACATTGCTGACTTCATCATCTCCCGTCTGGTCCATTGTGACGGTGGAAGTGGATGTGGAGCTGTTGGTGGTTAGAGAATCGACAAACGGACGCAGTGTATCAGCAACACACACGTGTTTGAGCGTTTTGCCGATCAACTTCTTGAACGCCGAAAACGGGCATCGTACATCCGTAACCCCATCACCGACATCAACTTCCTCTGAACAAGACGGGATGATAACTTGCACCCGATTCGGTGGCTTTATAACATCACAAAGAAGATTAGCTACACGAGGATTTAAGTATAACAAGAAGGGTATCTCACGTTTTCTGGGGACAATTCGTCACCGTTGCGAATCTGTTCAGGAGAAGCTGCAACGAAGTATAGCTTCACGTAGAATCGACTTGCGTCATCGGTGCCCACCGCCTCATCCGCCTCCCAGGACACTCGGCCTGAATCCTTTAAGCTGCGGGACTGTGATGTTCTGAGTGGTTGCTCTTCGCTGTTTTGCATAGGAGTGGCATGGAGTTCGAATACTAGCATGCCTCCGGGTACTGGTTGATGCGGATGCCACCCCTTTGTATGCCACTGCAACCTGTCATTAACAATTAAAAACATGGTAACACTTTAGTTAGTGCCACTCAGGAAGGAGTACTAAGCACTTGCCGTAACATACCGTAAGAGGTTGCGGACATACAGCAGGTTGATATCATGAGCCGCATAGTACAATAGTCGATTCTCAGGGCCCTGCAAAAGGTGGGGGCCTTCACCTTTAGCTACGGGCAATGGTTTTTGCATGACATTCTGCTCGAAGCTAGCTGTGAGGTGGGCCAGCAATGTTGCTCCGAAGTTAGCTGAGTTGACCTCATTGGTAATAAGATCCATGTGAGTCTACATGTACGTCATCATCAGTGGCGTATTAGTGCCGAATATATAATACCAGTAACAAGCGGTAAGGCGACAACCTCGTGGATCCTGGCCAGTGACAAGATTTTCTTGAACGATAACTGCGAAGGCAGACTCATATTGTTGAGACTCTGCAACAGAAGCCACTCTGAGAAATAATTGGCGTTGGAGAGCGTGTCCTTCCACGGGAGGTAAAATGCGCCATTCCATTGCGTGGGGATTCCAAACAGGTCGCACGTTGTGGAGTCCTCAGTCAAGTTACTGGTTCCAGGCTCCTCGTCGATGTTGCATACAGGCTCAGCACAGCACTGGAGGAGTTCGTTGACTTCTGCCACTTCCTCACGGACTTCTTGCAGAACAAACTGTGTGTCGTTACTGCCGGTAATACCTTCATACACTGAAAATTCCCACAGCAGTGACACCATTTACCAAGTGTCAGCAAACTACACAAAAGATTCATAGCTTGAAGTTACATACCAGCTCTCGAGCATACAGGACAGCTAGCGGTAGGATCTTGCCCCTGCTCGAACAGTGACTGAGTCTCCTTGGTGATTGGCACAAGCTCCGTGCACAACGGATAAAGTCCACTTAAAAACGCGACAGCAGTTAGCTGCACCCAAACACGATTAGATCATCATGGTCGACACAATGACTGCAATACGCACGTACATTATCGCGCTGGTTGTCATCCGCGTATGCAAAGGTTTCTTCGCACGCGGCATGTAGAAATTCTTCGTAAAGGTGGTCGCGAAAGTACTGCTCAAAAGAAATTCCAGTAAAGTTAAACAAGCCCAGATGAAATTCGCGCACAGGCAGCACATCCCACTACATTGCATTGCAAAAAGTAACTCTCACCGTTCCCATTTGCTTCACGACGTGGAAGCCGTGCTTCGTGAGCTTGGGCGAGACGATCTCCGCTGGATCTTCGCTCTCCGACGTGCCCCATGCTTTGGCGCTCAGCGGTAGATCGAGATTCGGGTTGAGAACGTACTTTTTCAGCAGATCTTCCGACGGAGACTCTGTGCCCAGTCCGTAGGGACCGCGTACACCATGGCGAGACAGCACAATCACCTGGTTGGAAATCGACGCAAACGAGATGAGACCGACGAGCGGATGGTTTGCGCTCTGTGAGGACAGGAATGCATCAACGCACCTGACGCAAGCCCGAGGCAGGTGTATACAGTGCTGCATTCACAGGCGACAACACGCCGAGCGCCAGAAGCGGAGCTACTCTGCCTAATGTCATGGTCTGATTCTAGCAAGTCTTGGATACCGGATACAGTACATTGTAGCACCGGAAGGAATCCTTTAGATACGATATGGTGTGGACCACTCTGTATCGCCTCCTAAAATTGTTTGATGATGCCTCATCGGTTTGTGGGGTGTTGTCACCTTCAACTCGTGGCAGCATCTGGACATGCTGATCGATTGCTGGCAAAGAATGCTTTGGTTCCGAAGCATCGGACACTGTCCGACGGACAGGGTAATCTTTCAACAGCGCCACCTGATTCAGCAGCATCACTCCAGCTGCTCACCCCACCCCACACGTGCCGGTTTTAACTCGTGGAGTGGGGACCGGTATCTGAGCTCAGGAGCGGCGGCTCAGGAACGCCAGCACAGTGTCGATCCAGGCAAATGTAAAGTTTTTCTTGCTCTTCGTCGTCATATATATTTTGTGGGCTACAATTTGCGGTTGGACGGCAGCCATACACTCTGCATTGCAGATGGCTACCGAATCATTCGTTCAAGGGGTGTGGCGCGGGTAACTAGCTCGCTGTTGCAAGCAACTTGCAACTCGAAACTTTTGAGTGATAAAGTGCTGCGAGCTGGGCGCCGTTACAGGAGGCGCACTATCCAAGTGAAAAGCATTTCACGCGCGACTTTTGAGGCGGTATCCCAAAACACACGTCCGAAAGATGACCAAGCCGGCGGCTCCGTACGTAGCCCGCACGCGATGGTGCGGGACGCATGTGAGTGGTGCGCCGTCGTCATTTAATAGCCACACACCGCTGCGACCTACGGTTCCTTAACTCGCCCGTCCACGGTGGACTCCACCGGGCTCACGAGCAGCGCCTGCGGCTTTTGCCCAGCTCGCGCGAGCTCAGGTGTGTGGCTAAGCTCGATGTGGACCCGGGATCAGCTCCGAGCATCAGCTGTTCCACGTGAGACTTGGACTACGTGAGACTTGCATCAAAAGGGTGGTCCTTCATCGTTTGTATTGACAATGAATTCCTAGTCTATCACTGTTTGCTGGTCAGTGATCACCAGTCATACGCCACCTGGCGGAGCTCGCTAGGCCGCGTAGCGGACCTCGTGAGTGCCTGGGGCTTTCCCGGAAACTAAGCTGGGGCCAGCAGTATGCCGCAAAACCCCCTGCGTCCACTGTCCCGTGTCGTACGCCCACAATTGGGGCGTTCTCTGCTCACGCCGGCCGTTCCAGTTTGTCGCGGCATCGCTGGCCGCCCACAAAAACAGCCCGAACCGCAGCGGACCAAGTCGTGGGGCTGGCTGAGCTGAGGTGCACCACCCTCTGAATCGAGTCGCGCCCGAACGTTCTCTCCCGACCACGACCATGGATGGCACTTTGTATTTGACGTCGAGAGCGACACACTGCATTAGTCAGCTACACAAAAGCTCATTCAAACAATGACATCTTGCGTGGTGCAAGTTCAGGAGCTGTCGCGCCGCCTTCTCAAGCGTATGCGACCTTCGCTGGCAGCAAGCACAAGCGCAAGCGTGGAGGATCTCGCCGCAAACCGCGACTCGGCCACGAGCGAGGCGCTACTCAAAGTCTGCAAGCGCCAAATCGAATCCTCACCCCGCTCGTCCGCGCCCGCAATGATGGCCGACGAGCCGCTACAGGAGGAGATCGTGGCGGCCACGCCTGTCAGCGATGTTGTCGCTGGGCAGTGGCCCCTCGTCACCGGCTGCGAGGGCGTACGCAAGGCGCTCACTTTTCTACAGACCTCTCGCCAACACGCGCTGATGCTGATGCTGCAGAACCACTGGGAGCGTGCCGTTAGCGTGCTGGAGAAGATTGAAAAGGCAACAGAGAGTGTCAGCGAGCAGCGCCGACAGGTCGTCATCCAGCAGGCCAACGCCGGCCGCAATGTGCTTGTGGAGAAGATTCAGGAGCTCAAACTCACTGCCCCGCGTCGCACCGTGCGGTTCAGCGACGAAGTGGCGGTCGCATATGCAGAGGAAATGGACCGTAAGTGTGACGAGGTGTCGGAGCCCGTCCGTGAAGAGATGCTGGTGCTGCGCGCCTCCCGAAAAATCCCGCACGAGAACCTCTCCGAGTTCTGGAACGAGTAAGTTCGCAGAAACGATCAAGTCCTCAGTCATACGCAGCGGTTGCAACACGTGCGGGAGCACCGAGCACTTTACAGGCCCGTGTGATAACGTACGTAGCGGAGCGGGCCGATTGCTAGGCCTCACAGGCACACTAGACTCCTAACTTATTCGGCATGAATTTACCATATTTAACATGATAACAGTAGCTTGCCTTCAGAAACCACAAATGACACTCTCCATCACTTGCCTCCCCACAAAGATTGGGTGGGGGAATCCGACCCTGTATATCGAATGTAGGCTACATGCTTTAGCCTAGGAGCCTCCAGCTTGAAGCTTGAAACACTTCCTCCACTTCAGCATTTCGGTGGCGTTAGTCACGGACTAGAGGGCCATCCAAGGAAAAGGCGGAATGGATCAGGCCCTGATCCATTCCGCCTTTTTCTTGGATGGGACGCGGTAACACGACCTTCTTACTGTACTTCAGTATGAAGGTTCAAAGAGGATTAGAGTATCATGACGTCGCAACTTGGATCGGCGATAATTTGCCGCGCGAAAGCTCCGCAGCGAAACTTTCGGACTGGAAGTTCCGGTGTCCACAAGGGCTCGACACTTGCCCATGTTGAACAAGGCCTTGATCGGGAAGCTTTACGCCCATACCGGTACATGTACAAATTCAACTCAAATCGCCAACTTGCGTGTGGCTTCGCCAAAATCAGAAATGTCGAGAATCTCAACCATGAGCTTCGGAAATGTGGAAAGCACACACCGTCAGCGTTTCTGACTATTACTACATGGAGTCAGTGACTATTAATATCAGTATCAGCGGCAATTACCGCAGAAAGCCCGTGAGCGCTCACAGCACTTAAGATATTATTTTTAAATAACAGTGTAGTGAGTTGCAAGAGCCAACAGGCTTTGTGATAAAGTTTGTCATCATTGATGGCACGGAAACAAGCTCGACTTACAAAATCTGAGAACTACAAAGACTTACAAAATCCAAGATAAAAAATGTTTCCCTTTCAAACTCGTTTCCGGAACATTTGTATCATTCAGCGCAGGACCCCCTCGACCCAGACAGTGAGCCATTGCCGACAGGATGGCCGACGCCACGCTGTACCGCCCCGCTGGCCACCCAGAGAAGGCCCGACTGGTCTTCAACGCCCAGCTGCACCAGCAACTCAAGAGCATAGCAAAAAACCGCGAGATTTCGGCTGTGCCTGGGGCTCCCACTATCTCCAGCAATGGCAGCATGCGTCCCACGCAGCCCATGGTGCTCAACGGCGCCGGTCGCTCCACAGAGCTCAACGGATGGAGCCTGGAGAAGAAGATGATGGCACTGGCCGAGGCGCTTGACCTACTACGCCGCCCTTTCTTCTTCTACCTGGACTTCGGCACTGCTGCGGCGGCCGAGGCATCGAATGGAGGCAGCGCCGGAGCCTCAGGGGACCGCAAACTCACCTACCACTCGTACTTTAACAAGATGCTGCCACTACACCTGGGCCAAACCGTGCTGCTTGACCTATGGTAAGCTTGTGAGAAATTATTTGCTCTGAAGTGCGTTTTTAACAACACACTTTTGCGTTCTTGCCATTACCAGGGACTATTTGATGGACATGGTCGACCACGTGCCTGTGCGTAACCGTTGCCGCGCGATATATACGCAGGCAGCAGTATACATCTGCCGTCGTGTGGAGTTTATCGAGGGATACCCACTGGACGGACAGCAGGTGCATCTGGACTCGCTCGTGTTGAAGCGATACATCCGCTTACTGGAACGAAGCGTGCGCTTCTGCTCGGTCAAGATCCGCAAGGCGCGATTCATGGCTGAGGAGCACCGATTCTTCGTCGCACACATCTACACCGCGGTGTATTTCCGCTTCCCGTTCGCCACTCCCAAGCTCCTGGAAGCTGTGTTACAGTGCACGGAAAAAATCGAGGGAAGGGGAGAAACAAGCAAAATAACTAGCAACGGATCAAGCAGAAATCGGAACGGAGTGAAGAATGACACGCGTCCTCCTCAGACAAAGCGGCGACGACCACACCGCGAGAGTATTTCCGGCAGTTTGCGCAGCCCTCGACAGTACCGTCGCCACTGGAACGATCTCTCAGGTATTGTACGCATTGCAAACTTCGGTAACTATTAGTATCTGTCAATAACTGACTTGAGTACGCTGATTCTTGTAGAATCCAAGTGTCGACCAGACCGGATCAGTGGCGTCGACTTGCAGCTCGAGATCTTCTCGTCGTTTTCCGAGTACAAGTCGAGCCGCGGCACAGATCGTCTAGTGGTGCCTGTGAAAGGTGGAGGAGGCACGCCGGGTATCCCGCAGGATATGTTGAAGAAGGGTTCTAGCAACAAATCCATCTCTGCCGCGCTCGAAGCTGTGTTTCAGCAGGGCATGAACCGCGTCGGCGAGGAGCAAGAAGTGACGTTCCTTTACCAGCTCCCGCTGCTGTATATCGGTCACAAGCTGCAGAACGACGCATTCGTCAAGTTGACAGTGACAACTCAAGACAAGATCGAGGCTGGACTTAATCTCATCCTTGAACGCGTGAGTTCTCCGGGAAGGGACGATCTCATGGCGGTGACTTTCGTGGCTGCTGTGCTGAGTGACGTGAGCAGTTGGTGCAACCACCGCTATGCGGATGGCCGTATTCTGTGGCATTGCGTGCCTGGTTACTTTGCGCTCGTGCGCTTGTACGTGGCAGTTTTTCAGCGGATGTGTCAGCGGCGTGCACGGTCTAGTGGGGGTGCTTCGTCCATGCCTTCTGTGAATCGCATTCTTTCCATTATTGAAGGCAAGGCGAGTGATCCTTGGGAAGACTATTGGAATGACCGGGAAATTGAAACCGTGCTGGATGCTGGCAGCGAGGTGCTTAAGAATGAAGCGCTGGTTAATGTGCTGATGCAGGTGATCTTGGAAAGCACCAACATCCTCGATCCGACGAGTGTCAATTACTCGTTTGGTATTCTGCAACGCATGCTCGAGGTCGCTTCGATGGCTGCAATGCCTGCTGCAACAGAGCCTGGGTCTCCTGGGAAGTTTGGCGGTCGAGTTCGTCACTGCTTGGGAGCAGTGTTTGATGGCGACTACTTTCTGAACAGCATGCGTAGCGCGTTGCAGTCATCGCACGTGCAAACGCTTTTGAAAGTTCTCACCTGCATCTACAACTGTATCGGTAAGGATCATCATGTTCTCGTTGGGATAAGCCTGGTCGATGCTGACAGTGATGTGCTTTGCTTATTACAGACTTGTTGCCGACTGCTGCTCGCAAACGACTTGTCGCGGAACTCATCCTGCGGGAGAACTTTTTCCATTTCTTTCTGCACTGGAACGAAGAGGTAGGTCTCCTTTCTTCCGAGTGGTATTTGTGTGCGTGTCCTCACCTGTCTACTGTGATTTCGGTGTAGATTCGGAAGATCTTCTCGTACATGATCGTGTTCAAGACTTCGGCTTCAAACCGATTAGATCTTCCTACTGCATCTGACCGGATTCTACTTGCCCAGACCCCATTCTTCGAGGTTAGTCTGCAATCAAGATCCAATGGCTCAAGTTTGTCTGCTGCATCGCCTGCACTCAGTTACTTGAGTCACTTAAGTGAACTGGCTCAGGCCATGTTGCGTCCCACTGCAGACAGTGAGATGGATCCGGCGAAGAAAGCTGCCGTGGGCAAGAAGGCTCTTCAGCGTTTAATGAATTGGGACGCCAGTGCGCGCTTGAAGCGTACACGTAGTGGTGGCGATGCTGTGTTCCGAGATAGTCTCGTTGACGAGGAATTGTCAGTGGATCTCTCTATCGCCAGCAAGTTGGATGCGAACTTCAAGATGATTGCCGAGCAAATGGATCCGGTGAAACACCAGCGTGGTCCGCGTGCTAAACGGTATTTTCCTCGGGAGTTGGAAGCTTACGCTGAACGCGCGCTGTCGCAGTACGTTTTGGTGCTCTGGGAGTACTACGAAGCAGCGTTCGAGAACCCGGCGAAGATGCCGGTCGCACCGTCCCTGGAGTTCACAATTTCCGTGCCGTTCTTCTCCGATTAACCCCGCAAGAGAGTGTATTACCATGTAGTATGTAGACGTACACTAAGGTGACTCGCTGACTGATAAGCAAGTGCACGGGGCACAGCTAGACTTGAGCGTACAGACTGAGCTGGCGGAACATTTCCTTGCTGCTGTACACTGTAGTTGTTGCCCCCGCTGACACATAGAAGCAAGCATATCAGTCCGTCACCCATTCATCAACTTTTTGAGCAACTCCTCAGCGTTTCTTACCGTGCAGTGGCTCCGTTGTTATCATTCGCAGGTCTCCAGCGCGCACACGCTTCCAGTCCCGTTTCCGACGCGCGAACAAATTATCGTGCTCCTTCTTGTCCGCCGTGCGGCCTTTTGGAGAAGGAAATTCACGCAAAACGTTAGATGATCACAGCACAGCCAGTAAAGCAATGGAAACTCACTAGGATGAGCTTGTTTTCGCTTGTGTGTGGTCCGACACGAGTATTTCTGACGAGAACAGAACCAGCACGTGATATACATTAAATATGATACAATACTCTACAGTAGATCTAATACGTACCGCAGCATGCATGATCAAGAGTCTCTGACGTTCTTCACGGTCCAGTGTGTGCTGCACGAATGCTCGTAGCCACCACTGAAGCAATCGCGCAAATGAGCAAAAACACGCTTTCAGAATACAACGACAATGAGAAAAAAGTCCACTCGCTTCTATCGCGTACCCTTGCATCCATGTTGCGCAGCGAGTGCTTCTTCGTGCGGACGTAGGTCTCAAGGAATGAGTCGTCACGCAATTGCTCGCGATGCCCATTTTTGATGCAATTGAGTACGAATTCGCGCAGCGGCTGATATGCTCCTTTCTCCAAGTCCGGACACTCATGCAGTTCCATGAACTCAAACACCTGCGTCTTGAGCACGAGCGGCGCTAAGTCGTCGGCCAGTCCTCCTTCCACCGTTACACATACAGTGTGTACACCAGGGTTCTCCAAACGGATGTCTTGCACGTAGTAGACGCCGTTGGGGAAGGCAGTATTCACTCGCTCGTTGAACACCACCTTGTCCTCGTTCTGGATAGTCACACGCAGCGCCGAGACTGCGCGGGACCTGACAACTGTCGACTTGCCGTTCTTGGTACAGGCCACATAGAATCCCAAGTAGCTGCGTGGGCGGAGCATCGAGACAATAAGTTAATTT
Source organism: Phytophthora infestans T30-4 (assembly GCF_000142945.1). Lineage (NCBI taxonomy): Eukaryota > Oomycota > Peronosporomycetes > Peronosporales > Peronosporaceae > Phytophthora > Phytophthora infestans. The sequence continues at coordinate 2,450,701 of NW_003303758.1, read as the reverse complement.
ATGTACAAGGTTGAATCAACTGCTGGAGGCAACACACCGGAAGATTGAAAACTGGAGCGGAATTCGCTCTGGCAGCAGCTCCGCCCACTTGTCTGCGATAGGAAATAATTGGTAGCCGTCGGGCAGCGACGGGTTGCGCTTGATGGTGATCGGTTTGAGATTCTTGAGCGACATGGCACCAACTTTGAAATCGTCAAACAAAATCACGAAGGCGGGAAATAACGTCTTCCGGTGTACCGGTATTGGGCAAGTATGAGTGGACCACAACACTTTTATAGTACAAAACTACCGAAAGTTTCGTTACTATGAGCGGCACCGGAGCTCGGCGTTGGGACATCGCGGAGACGCATTACGTCGTGAAGCAGAAGGCAGAGACGGGCAGCAAGTTTGTGAACAACTACCGAGTGCTGCAGACGCTTGGGCAGGGCCGTTTTGGCAAGGTAAAGCTCTGTGAGAGACTCACAAGCGGTGTGGCATCAGCTACCAACGGCGCTGCAGCAGGAAATGCTGCTATTGTTGCAATTAATGGCGATGCTGACGCTCCGGCTGCTACGTCGCCCCCTCCAGCTTTTGCACCGCCCAAGACACGGCTATTTACAATGAAAATCTATTCCAAGAAGATGCTGCTCCGTCTCAAGGACTATTGCGTGGATCCGGCGGAGCAGCAACTGGGAGCAATACAAAACGATGCTGGAGAAGATGCAATACCGATGATAATGCGAGCGGTGACGGCGCTGGATCGAGTGCATGACGAGATTAATATCTTGCGCTCGCTGTACCATCGCAACATCGTGCTGCTATTCGAAGTTATCGAAGCTGACGACAGCGACAAGCTCTACATGGTGCTTGAGTACATGCCAGGCGGACCGTGTATGACATATCGACCGGATACGAAGGATTTCTATAGCTGCGCTACAGGAGGTTTGCTGTCAGAGGAGCTGGCACGCAGCTACCTATCCGATATCCTGCTTGGATTGCAATATTTGCATCAACGACGAGTTTGCCACCGCGATATTAAGGTAAGCAACGGACCTCCGCTCTGCTGTATGAATTATTGCAGTCTTCGTGCTCTGACTTGTCGTTTATCTATGAGCGAAGCCAGACAACATTCTACTGAACGACTCTGGGCGCTGTCACCTCACCGATTTTGGATGCGCAAGAGCATTTAGCCACACCTCGGAAGACGTGTCGGGGGCTACAGAAAACAGTGTTACTGAACCAGTGCTCCTGTCCGACACGGCTGGGACGTATCAGTTTCTGGCTCCGGAGTGCTGCTCTGGTGAGCCGTACGACCCCTTCAAAGTGGATATCTGGGCTGTGGGCGTTGTTTTCTTCATTTTCCTCTTCGGGAGACTGCCATTTACGTCTGAGAGCACTCGGGAACTGTTTGACGCGATTATTCGCGCTGAAATCGTGCTGGCTGGCACTGACGAGTCTCGCCGCGCGGTGCCACTTAGCCCCGAGGGCGAGAACGTGCTCCGTCGACTGCTAGAAAAGGACACGGAACAGCGGATTTCCATTGCGGAAGCCCTCAGCCACCCGTGGTTCACCCAGGACGACGATGATGAAGAACCTTTGTCATTCTGATGCCAGGGTGACTTGATATATGTGCTTAACAAAATCTTTATACCCTTATTTAAAGGAAAGGAGGTGTATATATTTTTTTTGGTAATAAGCGCACCGGTTTCCGTATCGGTGTGAACAACGGGCTACGAGAAGTCTAAAACATTTGATGAAACGGGTGTTTGGCACTGGGGTGGAATTAAAAGTCGATAGTACACAAGCCTCCATTTGAGGTGCTGCCAGTGGAGCTCATACTACGTAGTAGTCAATACTCATTAGAAATGCACAACGAACATCGGAAAAGGTTATGCTCACGTTGCTGGAATGTTTCGGTAAAGAAGATGTGAGTTCGTTATTGCTGGACAGAAAAAAATGAATCGTACAGTATATTCTAAAAAAACTGGCTTCAGATCTCGAGTCCTGCAAGCATTGAGCTTTTGCCTAAGCAGCTTTGCGCCTTTGAGCAACTATAACTTCCAGCCGTTATTAACAGCCTCCAACAATTCGCTAAAGACGAAGCAACGCAAAATGGAATGTGCGTGGTGTATGTCTGGTAAGTACAAGCGTCCATGTATCTATTTCAAAGTACCTCAGTGTGTCAATCTTGACTCACCTATTTGTTTCTCGGTAAAGCACTCGTCGAGCATTTGCTGCGTTAGCTGAAACACCTCATGAACATGGACGCCATCCATGCCACCACCAGCGAAAGGATCCTCCATTGTTCTCTCCACGTTGAAGATTCCAGTCATCAACAAGCTCGTCGCCACGCTGAGAAGCAAGCAGAAAGCAAAGTTCGTCGCCTGGTACTCGTTCCCACGCGCGATGTAGACGTAGTAAGGGCCATAGAACAATGGCAGCACAAGGATGAAAAGCCGAGTAAAGGAGCGAGTAGCTTGCGGGGTTCGGTAGAACTTGATGTTCTGTAGTTTCTCGATGCGAGCTTGGAGTAGCCAGTGATACTGGTTAATCCGAGAAGCTTCGTTTGCAGGCATACCGCACGCTTTCATGATTTCCACTTGGTCATGTAGTTGACGGATTGTGTTCACGATCTGAAGCTGCAACTGCTTCACTGGGTTAACAAATTGTGAGGCGAGTTTTCGACCATGTGATGTGAATCGGTGTCGGCCACGTGTCAACGTGGGCATGATCAGCAGCGACATTGTGTCGCGCAGCAGCGCCTCCAACAAGTTCTTGGTCTTCTGGACGTGATCTTGTGGTAGCTTCTTCCGTCCATTCTCGCCCCAGTTCCACAATGCATTGGCCAGTAGGATGTTAACCAGCAAAGATCTCGACTCGGAGATGATGTCTAGCGCTTGCTCTCGTCGTGTGAAGGCTTGTCTGATCTGCATGATCATGGGCGACACCACAGCGAAAGACACGATGGTCCACGAGATGTTGGCGCCAAAACTCGGGCCTGTGCTGCTCTCGCCAAGGAAATAGTAGAGCGACGTAGTGGCCACCGAAAAAAGCACCACAAATAGCCCTTCGAACGTGATGAGGTGGATGGCAAACACCTTCGAGGCAGCATAGAGGTCCAGTACGGTGTCTCGAAAGCCCTCACTTGTCCGCCGCAGCGCACCATTCATCTTCGTTTCGTCGTCGTTGCCGCAGTAACCGCGCATATTGCCAAGTTCTTCGTACCGATGACCCATTGGACGAGGTGAACCAACGTTCAGCTGAGCTTGAGGCACGGCACTGGTGCCGTACAGCGCGTAGTTGCCTTCGGTCATTCCGCCGATGTTGTTGTGTGACAAAACAATGACGAACAGCTAGAAAAAATTACCTACGTTGAAAATTTCGATAACCCTCCCAAACAGATGTCTTGCGCCGAACGGTTTTGAAAACGATCATTCAACCGATAATTAACTGATAAACTTAATTTTATTCGAGCGTAATAGGTGTAAGGCAACAGGTAAATTGGATGACTGTACTGTACTAAGGAAGCAACTCTAGCCAACACTTCCGGTAATGGTTGAGATCAAGCTGGACGGCGCCGTGGTCGGAATCGAGGAGTTTGTGAACAACCATGAGGGGTGTCTGATTGTGCATGGGCACATCAAAACGAAGTACGTCGCGGCCGCTATTGATTCACAAGCGCGGATGGATTCTGTGCTGACATTAATTGTGTCCATTCCAGACCTGAGGACTTTGTGGTGCGCGAGATTAGTGCAGCAGGTGAAGTTGTAGACTTTAGCGAAGAAAGCTACCGCCTGCCAACGGAAACCGAGCGTGACGCAATACTGAAAAAGATCGAGGCACAGCAGAAGCAGAAGAACGAGAAGCTGTCGTTTGACGAACCTGCAGACGGTTGGCGGACAGCGTTGGTGGAGCTGATTGGAGCGAAAGGTTTCAAAGACGTCGAGAGTGTGGCCACAAGCAAGACCAACGAATACTATCTAGCGTCACCCACGGAATTTCAAGACCGCATATACCTTCAAGTCTGCATTCAGGTCAGCGAAGGATGTGTGTTTTTTTTGTTGGTGCGACCTCACCAATCCTAATACTGCCTCAGAATTGCTTTCCTGGACTCGATTGCAAGATACAAAAGGTCTCGGCATCGAGTGACCAGGATAAAGTGCAGATTCAAGTTGTACAGGATTCTGTATACAAGAAATTTCTAGATGGGGGGATGACACTGGAGAACTGTGACCGACTTCTTGAGTTTCTCCGAAAGGGAGCAAACGACCCCGAGGCATCAAAAGGCAAGCAGCTTTAAGATTAGCGCTTGTATTGCTATTGTCATTTATTCTTACCAAGTCCGTGTGGCTGGATACAGGACTTGAGCTCGAGCATGAGGACTCGAAGGAGGCTCGAACGGCGTTGCATCGCCTGATCGCCAAGAACTCGTCGTCTTTCAAAACTAAGACGGAGGCCCGGAATGGCATTCAGCGACTGGTTGTGCATTTCATGCCAAAGACCAACAAGAAGCGTAAGCGTTCTCAAGCACAAGTGTATCTTCGATTTGTGCTCCAAAAGGTGAGTTTTGGCGTGATGAATGTATCTGCAGCTGCTTTACTGCTAACACATTTTCTTCCTAATTTCTGTAGACAAACGAAGAGCACTTCGCATGCTTTGACAGACTAGCTCGACATCTTCGCCGTCCGCTTTCTGCGTTTTCGTACGCAGGAACAAAAGACAAAGCGGCCGTCACTTTCCAGCACGTTGTAGTGACTGGTGTGACGCCGCATCAACTTGTGGGTGTCAATAGTGATGAAAGTGGTGCGACAACTGGTGTTCGAGTGGGAGATCTCAAGTATGTGGAGACTCCGATGTCTTTGGGAGGAGCGAATGGAAACAGGTTCTCGATAGTACTTCGTCGTCTTTCCGCTGAGTCTGAATGCACCGCCGAGATGATCCGCTCTTCGCTTGAATCTGCGCTAGACAACATCAAGTGTCACGGATTCGTCAACTACTTTGGTTTCCAGCGTGTTGGAATGCCTTCAAAAACGGTGAGAGCTCATCAAATTGGCGCGAAGATAATCGCTGGCAAGTGGGAAGAAGCATTGAAACTCATTCTGACAGTCCACGAAGGCGATTCCGACGATGCAGCTCAAGCAAAACGGCATTATCTCGAGTCTGGCGACGTTGAAGCTGCGCTGAAGCTCATGCCACATGGAATGTCTGTTGAACGACAGCTTCTACAAGGACTAAAACGCTTTGGAAGCGATGCGTTCGAGCAGGTGGTGCAGAGTATACCATTCTCACGTCGCGTGATGTACATGCACGCCTACCAAAGCTATCTCTTTAATCGGATGGCATCGTACCGATTGCGTCAGTATGGAGCTAAGATTGTGGCAGGTGATCTGATCCAGAGCGACATCGAGAATGATAAAGCAGTCAAAGCTGTCTCAGTAGCCGAAGCGGATGAGCTGAATAATGCTCATAAAGACGCCGTATCGCTCGTGCTCTTGCCTTTACCTGGAACGAACGTATCGTTCCCGTCCAACGCTACCGAGGAAGCCTACGTCAAGGTTTGTAGATACTATTAATAACAAGTGTGGCCTGGGATGAGAGTATTTGACTGATTACGTTGCCACTCGATGTAGACCATGGAGCAAGATGGCACGAGGCAAGCCCTATGTGAGTCAGGACCCTTGAAAGGTGCTTACAGGTCGCTAGTTGCGTATCCGCGTGATTTACAGTCGTCGTGGGAAGAAGGGCAAGAGAATTGTACGTTCCATGTTTCGGTGTGGGTCTAAATTTTCGCTGACTCACATCCTGTCAGCACTGTCACTTCAAGTTTCGTTTTCACTTGGCAGTGGATCATTTGCCACGATGTGTCTACGTGAGATTCTACACTCGGACATTTAGCTGCAACGAGAAGTACACAGTAGAGGAGTTACTTATGCACTACGATACTCTGAATAAAATCCGAATAAATGACGGATAGATTACCGGTACCGACGGATTTAGTCCTGTATCATTTCCTTTTTCTGACAATACGTTGCTCCAAATCTTGCGCTAACAATATGCACTTGCAAAGCCATTTGGTACCGGTACTTGATGACAAAGGTACTCGCCAAGCATTCAAAATATCGCTGTAGTCGCAAAGTATCCTTTTGCACTCGAATAAGCTTTCCCCTTTTTCCGGGTGCCATCGGCAACATCACGCTTCTACTTCTTCTTGGCCTCCATGTCTTCCAGTGCTTGGCGCACAAGCTTGGCTCCAGTGACCATGAAGAGCGTCTGCCAAATGCCCAGGCCCAGACGCGGCACGATACCCTTGAAGAGACCGCCGTAACCCTGCTCCTTGACCACCGTACGGAAGACTTGCACCATGTTCTGCTTAGGCTCGCCACGGTCGGCAGCGCTCTGCATCTGGATGCGAGCCACCTCGAAGGGGTGGTTCCAGCAAGCCAAGCCACCGCCCACAATACCGGCACCAGCCTCCTGAGCCACAGTGAGCTTGGCGTCCTTGTCGCCGTGGAACAAAACCTTGAACTTGCCACGCACGATCTCAGTGAAGCCCTGACGCGAGGCCCAGTTGGTGGCCTGACGGAAGGCAATGGCTGTACCGCCAGGGTAGAAGCCTTTAATGCCGTGGGTGCCGTACACATTCTGAATACGCTGCGTGGTGGAGATAGAGCGGTCGCCCGTCACAGCCGCAGTGACCAGGAAGGTGCAGGGGCCCATGACCACGACCTGGCACACACCACCACCGGCACCGGCCAGGAAGCCCGTGGCGCTTTGGCTCATGCCTGCGGACAGCAGCGAGTCCGAGATGGCCTCCTTAGAGAAGAGAAGGATAGCGCCCTTGGACGCTGACTCAACCATCTTGGGCCCCGTGCCGGCCCAGAAGGCGGAGACACCGCCGCCCTCGCGCATCACATTGCGGAAAGCCTGCAGAGTCGTCTCAGAACGGTAGCGGCCCATGCGCGTTTTCCAGACCTCGAAAGGCATACCGAGCGTCGCAGCCTCAAGGCACTGCAGCAGACCACCGTTGAACAGGTCACGAGGACCCACTTTCTTGCCAGACGTAGGCGGAGGAGACATCTCGGACACGGTTTTTCGAAAGAGGATCCTTGAGGCGGTAAATCGAGATGTGACAGAGAATTATGGCAAATTGCTGTGGATCAACTCAACGTGGCTGATGTCCTAAGGTTCGACTAAATATTAAATTTTAAATGTGAGGGGTGCTAGGATATCTGCACCGCGGTACAGTGACAACTGTTTGCGCGTCGATTTTCGCCACGTACTTGGCCTTCGTCACGCTGTCGACAACGGAAGAACCTCGAGTACGTCAGTTAGCAAGCATTGGGGAAGTTGTGGTGGGCGCGTTGCGCTGATTCAGCGATACTGTAGCTTACCTCGGCGGCGACGCCACAAGCGTCTAATTTTGTTGAAGTTGTCGAAAGAAAGCGATCTTCGCGCGAAGAGTATGAACAGCGGTTCTTTGCAGTGCGAAGGGGTTGAATGGAGAGTTTTACCGACCACACAGGGCGTGCACTGCTCAATACCGGCGAGTTGAACATGGACCGAATTAAACGGAGTTCTTTCTCCGCAAAGCTAGTTGCTTATTAATAGCTTAGACCAGGCTGGAATTCCCAACCGATAGTTTGCTTTTCGATGTTTTTGCCACAGCTGCTCTATTGAAATACAGTCGAGTCGACTGTCGACTCCAAGAATCGGTGCTCTGAAATGGTACACAAACGTTGTATGTTACACCGGACAACAAGCTTTAGCCGGTCTATTAGCAAATTCCTGTCTTCATGATATCATGATATTAACGAGTTAGTCCCATCTTCGACGAGAAAGATAGCTTCTTCGGGCAAGCAAGCGGGAGTGGACTTTTGTCTTAATCTATTAATAGTCCTAAAAAAAGACTGATTGTAACTCGGAAAGAGTCAGTAAACAAGGAATAAATCGTCCACCCAATGTCAAACGTTGACTCCAACGAATCCCAGTTGATGCCAACCCGTTTTGGAACCGAACCGAAAGCACCAACTTCGTGACAATATCCCTCCTTACCAAAGACAAGATTAAATCGGCGGGAGGGTGCAAAAGGAAAGTCGATCCGAGAAAAGGCTACGAGTCAGTTATATCGCTGTTGACCAGCTCGTCCGTCCCATTCAATCCGCATCGAGAGCTTCCAGGCGTCGAAGCTATTGAAAATTGCCCAAGACGACTGCAGTATTGCACCCAGCTCCACCTGCCAGTCGCCAGAGACGCGAATTTCCCGTCGTGCCCTGCTGTTTCCCTTTGATCAATAGGGATCGCCCCTTCTTTCCCGTCTTGTAAGGCCTGGAGAGGCGACTTAGTTCGCGATAGACAGCCCACCGACTGCTGGGTTTAAATAAGGCGACGATCCCCCGACCGACAGGCGTGTGTGGCCCCCGAGCCGAGAGGAAAGCCCAGGGAGCCTAGATGTCAAGGTCATACAGTACTGAGACTCCTTACCGCCGCTCTCAGTCCGTCACCAGCCATTCACAGCAGCATCGCGGCACTCCCGTGCTGGAGGAACAGAGCTATATGAACGCATTTAGCCCTCCGCCCAACAGCGTATACGTCATGGAGACACAACAGGAACACAGCGGCGACGCGGCCCCCGATGGACGACGTTCCACGCGTCAACTGCCGCCCGTGGACCAGAATGGCTCGTTCCGCCTGCGTCACGGCACACGCGGCATGTCTGGCGCGTCCAGTGGCTTCGTGACGATGGACAACAGCAGTACTATCAGCAGCTCCAGCGGCAACTACATCGACGCCATGAGTCTCAATAACAACATGAGCGCTACAGCACAGCAGCCTCTGATCTCGACGCCCCGCGCTACGCAGAAAAACATCGTTCGTGTTATCGACAAGGACATGACGCAGCAGTTCCGTGGCCGCTCCAAGTCCGTCGGACAGGGACGTATCCGATGGTTCGAGAACCGCAAGTCTCAGCTCCTTGGTTTCTGCCTTACGATGGCATTTCTCGGTGTGTCTGTAGCCATGTACAACTACCGCTGGACGGGTCTTATCGCAGGCTCAGTCAATACGATAATCTGTGGCTCTGCTGTCGTCATCACGTATTGCCGCAAGAAACAATGGCATCAACACCCGAACCCGATCGTGCACAACCGCTCTGTTCTGAGTATCTTCATGGCTATCTGCTTGTTATTGAACGTGCTGGTGGACTTCGACCCTAGTGGATCCAATACGGACTGCCAGCGACTCGCAGGTATCACGGAATTCTTCTTCTTCACAGGCGAGGCGTGGGGTCTCGTCATGGCTTGTGATCTTTTCTTCTCGCTCACGAGTCCGTTCACGAGCTACAAGCGATTGATGAAGTTCTATCACCTGTGGGTGTGGCTGGGAGGTATCACGATGGGTGTAATCACGTACGCTGTACAGGGCGCCGGTGGCTTCTTCACTGTGGACGGCCAGTCGATGACGTACAACTCGGACACGGACACAGTTATTGGATTTTGTCTTGCGTCGTCAAGAATTTGCTGTGACTCTGGTGAAACGTGCCCGGATGATGTGGAGAAGTGCTCGACCACTGCGAGCTTCTTGAACGCACAGAAATGGCCCTGGATTTTGATTTACGCTTTTGTGCTTCTGGTGCTGTTCGTGTCTGTATGGTAAGGTTTGCCTTTGTGTATTAATGAGTGTTATTGTGAATCACCTACTAATTTTGTTAATTTTTTAGCGTTCTGACGTTGGCTTGGCATCGACTTTACCTGCGCGGTGTCCCCAAGACGTACAACATTCGGCTTCGTGTGCTGAACTACATTTCATTGTAAGTGTTGTTGTCTTCGAAGTATTTCATTCTTACGTTGCTGACAAATTGCTGCCGTTTTGCTTTAGTTTCACCGGTGCCTACGTATTTTACTGGCTGCTCTTGCTGCTGCTGTACATGTGCGCATACTTCTTGTCGACGAAGAGCGATACGTCGAACTCGAAGGCTGTTGCACAGGTGCTGCGTCAGCTGGTCATCTTCCTAATCTCGTCCAAGGGATACTTGGACTATGTGATCTGGTTTGCGGTGAACAACATTGAGCGAAAGGGTGGAAATGGACGGGAAGAGTCAGCTGACGTGGATGTCGATTTGAGTCCACAGGTGAACACTGCACTGCGGTCAGAGATTCTGTACTACACCACGTCTGGTATTAAGGAGTCCGTTCGTGCAGTGACGGACGAGTTGATCTCGATCCCGATCTCGGGGGAAAGCGAAGCCGGCAAGTCGATTAAGTTCTGGTCGTTCTGCCCCGCTTCATTCCGTAACATTCGTCTGACGTTTGGAATCGGCGATGCTGACTACATTCAGATGTTTGGAGCTACTACAAAGGAGCGATTCAGTGAAGGTCGCAGCGGTGCCTTCATGTTCTATACGTCGGATGAAAGCTTGATTGTCAAGACAATGTCGCCCGAAGAGTGTGCGTTCTTGCGCAAGATAGCACCCAACTATGAGGCCTACATGACCAGCAACCCGGACACGCTCCTAACGCGGTTCTACGGCTGCCACTCCGTCTCGTTATATGGCAAAATGTACTACTTCGTGGTCATGGGTAACTTGTTTGCAGACACGGATGTTGTACACCACCGATACGATATCAAGGGATCATGGGTGGATCGTAATGCAAAGGTTCCGAGTCCTGGTGACAAGACCGCGTGTCGCTATTGTAACGCGTCGTACACGTTCGGTAGCACCAAGAACCAGGAATGCGGTGACGGTATGAACTTCCACGAGCCCGATATTGTTCTCAAGGACAACGACTTGATGACCAAGATCCGTATCGACCCAGCCACGGCACACCGCATCTACGACCAGATTCATAAGGACAGCGACTTCTTGTGCTCGCAGGGCATCATGGATTACAGTCTACTCATGGGTATTCAAAGCTCCGAGTACTTTGTCGACACGAGCCAGCTGCAAGCTCGTCGCGGAGTGCTCTTCACACAACCAGCGACGAGTGTGGCTGGTCCGTCACTCTACCATTTCGGTATTATTGATTTCTTGCAGCAGTGGTACGTGGAGTACTATTTTTAATGGATTGTTGTCAGCTTTATGACTGATTCAATACTTGTATGCTTATAGGACGTTGGAGAAGAAGATGGAGCGCTTCTACAGACCTTCTTCAAGCGCAAAGACCCCGAAGCGTCTCTGCGTTTGCCGCCGAAGCCGTATAAGTTCCGATTCCAGCAGAAGATGTCACGCATCTTTGCGCTGTCGACCCACACTCGCGCCGAGAATGACACGGCATTCAACCCACAATTACCCAGCGCTGATCGATGTGCTCGACCAGGGCAATTTCGATACCCAACGCCACAACACGTTCGTCAACAACTCGGTGGTGGACCAGCGACCGGTTTTCAACCCGGATCTGCAACAGGACATCCGCGCGGTGTAGATATTCCCAAAGCGTAATGAGTTAAGCAAAGGGATCTGGTATGTGACGCGAAGCGAGCGCCATGTTACTTGAACCCCCATTTTGATAAATAGGAACAAGAATGAGCATCATTTTATAAGCAACTTGACCCCAATTCATTTGCTTTATATTTACCCAATCAGATCGTCCCACATAAACAATAGCTCCCCCTTCACTACAGAAGTGCTGACTGCTCAACATGGTGAAGGTGCGGCTTCGTCCTCTTCTTCTGGGCGTCTACAGCGACAGCGCATGGGAGACTATGACTTTCGTACATATCGTCATTGACGCCACCGACTGCTTCGTCTCGTTGCTGTGTAGGCGGCGTCTCCGAGCGTGAAAGCGATCTTTATCTTGGACAGCGATGGCAATCGCGTGTGCGCCAAGTACTACGACAAGTCGTATCCGACGCAAAAGGAACAACTTGCGCTAGAGAAGAAATTGTACGCCAAGACCAAGAACTCCAACGCTCGTCTAGAAGGTGCGATTAACTTCAGCGATGTCTGTTGTGGCAGCAATTAACTGTGTTCGCTTGCATCCCTAGCCGATATTGTTCTTATTGAGAATATCGTGAGCGTATTCCGCTGCGGATCGGACACGACAATGCACGTGGTTGGCTCGGCTTCGGAGGTGCGTGGTAGTATATCGGACAACGAGCTTATATATGTAGACTAAATTGAAACGGTGTCAACGTGCCAATGTTATGGCAGAACGAGCTCATCCTGCTGACGGTCTTGGATTCAGCCTTCGATGCTGTCAGCAACTTGCTTAAGTACGTATTTGCTGATGACGTTTCTAGCGTTTTTGTGGTGCTAGTGGTGTACTGGATCTGACAGGAGTGACGTTGTATCTTTAGGGGACGAATGGACCGCCATGTGATGCTGGACAACATCGAGTTGGTGCTGCTCACGTTTGACGAAGTTGTCGACGGCGGGTACGATGACTGGATGTGTTCTAATTAAATAGGTTAATTGATATCTAAGTGGATGTCCTTTGTGGTACAGGATCATCTTGGAGGTCGACACACCGTCAATCTCGAACCGCGTGCTCATGCGCGTAAGGCATCCCGCACTCCGTTTTGCTTTTAAGTATCAGACTGACGCTGCTTTTTGTACTGATCAGGGTATCGATAACGAAGTTCCCATGGCAGAACTCACCATTTCACAGGTCGGTTTGCGCAAGTTGAATAGCATAAGCTGCATATTAGGTGCTCACGCTGTTGCATGATGCTATGACTTCTGTAGGCGTTCGCTTCGGCTCGCGAGCAGTTCTCGCGCTCCTTCCGTAGCTAGACGGCGTCCTGCGTACCACATTAAATGTGCTTTTCTTTTCTGTTTTTTTTAAATGATTTTTTCAAAATGGTTTAAAATGGAACAGGCATTTAAAATGAAAATGTAAAATATTACTACGGTACTGTGAAAATTGATAAATAATACAGTAGCAAAATAGTATAGTAGTGCTACAGTGCTGCTGAGTAGTACTATTACCACGTAGTACTGTAGTAGAATGGAGTTCGATTTATGCAACCATTTAAAACACCCTTCCATTGGTCAATATTAATAGTGAAGCTTGTCAATTTCCATTCGTGAAGGTCTGGCAGTTGCGACCATGGCGGCAAACCATGAGAAGGAGAACACGCCGGAGAAGGAGCAGGCGAAGCCCTGGGGTCGGTTCACATTCGTATCCAAGGAGCCAGCAGAGGATGCCGACCACATCTACTTTCGGAACAAAGTGACTACGATCGGCCGCAACAAACGTCGCTGCGATATTGTGATCGACAAGCTCTTCATTAGCAGCGTGGTACGTTAAAGCACACACAATTCTGAAAAGCTTCAGCAACGCTTGCATCACATGGCTCTAGCATCTAATTTTAATGATGATGTGTGCTGTCCTTTTGGCCTGATTTTTCAGCATTGCGTGGTACAGTTGAATGCCACAGACGACACGGGAAAATCAACTGTCAAGCTCAGTGATAACAGGTATGTAATGGGATCAATAGCTCTGATCAACGAAAGAAACGCTAACAGTTTAATGCAGTCGCAACGGTATTTGGGTGAATGCGGATCGCGTTGGTAAAGGAGCTTCGGTGACGCTGGGCAACGGGTATACCGTCCACTTCACCAAGCCTGGCACGACTCCAGCAGGTACTGAAAGCGATACTACTACAAAACATTAATGTTAAGACTCACGCGGCCTTGTGATTGCTAGGAGTCACTCCGATGGCGTACAAGTTCGAGTTTCTAACGTACGTGCAACAGTCTTTTGTCACAATAAAGTTAAAGACGACGGAACTCACTACTACTTTATCGTGTTCTTCTGTAGCACCACTCATGAATCTCGTCCTGCCTCCCCGGAGAGCGAGGCAAACGACGTGCCAGAAGACGTTAATATGACTATTGTCGCAGACGAGTCCTTCGAGGCTACACAGCTGGAGATCCCCGCAGATCCACCGTCTCCTGCAGAGAAGAAACGCAAGCGAGAAGATGAAGAGCCTGCAACTGTAACTGTTGCCACCCGGGAACTTGAACGCCAGCTGAAGGCCGCTGAATCTCAACTCAAGGCTACTCAGAGTAAGCTGAAGGCTGCAGAAGCTCAGATGGCAACTCTTGGTAACGAGCTGGAGCAAAACATGAGGGTAAAAGTGGACAAACTGGCGCAAGAGAACTTGAGTTTGATGTCTAAATTGGAGGTAGCGACAGCGGTAAACCTTCAGTTAAAGACAGACTTGACTGCTAAAGACAGAGACATGCAAGCGAAGGTCAAGGAAGCCATGAAGAAAAACATGGAAGCGGCCTCGAAAGAGGTTCAATCTTTAAAGGAAGAGCTGACTGGGAAGGAGCAAGCGATGGCATTGAAGATTAAGGAGGCGGTCAAGAAAGTTTTGGAAGCAGACAAGGAGAAGAAAGCCCAAGAAATGGCGATTAAGCTCAAAGAAGCCACCAAGAAGTATCAGCAGAAGGTCGAAGCTGAGCACTTTGAACAGCGACGAGAAATGAGCGAGAAGATGGCAGCGTATGCCAATGAAAACGAAAAGCTGCAGACGACACTCAGCGCAAAGGAAGAGGAGCTTACTGAATGTGAGGATAAGATTGCGCGCTTGAGAAAGAAGGTTGAGACTCTGGAAGATGAAGCCAGCAAAATGGCCGAGAAAGAGAAGAAGTTGGAGCAATACGAAGAGAAGATCGCTGCTTTTGAAGAGCAGATACGTATGCTGACAGTGAAGGAGATGAAGCTAGCGGAATGTGAAGAGAAAATGGCTGAACTGGACGAGAAAATCAACACGGCGAAAGACGAGAACGTGGAGATCCTTGGCCTCCTCGCTGCAGCGGAAGAAAAAGCGAATGCGGCTGAAAATAAGGCCGCCGAGGCAACTATGGCTGCCAAAGCTGCTCAGGTCGATGCGACGGAGCGAAAAGAGCTTCAGGATGCGATTAAATCGCTTCGAAGTGAGCTGGAGTCGTATCGTGCTCAACTTGCAAGTCGGGATGAGGAGGTGCATACACCTTTTGTCTTTTTTGCGGCTATTTGCAGACTAATAAGTGCTGTATTACTTGCGTATTGAAACCAGCTCAAGAAGCAGCAAGGGGCCGCAGCTACTGCAGCGTTAGCGGCGACAGACACGACGGCGTCTCCAGAAAGGTGCGTTGCTGCTGATTTGTCCGAAAGCGTATGAAATATTAATTTATTCTGTTGATACCAACGAGTAGTATCGCACCAGACGACAATGCGGAGGCTCTGCGTACTCGACTGGCCACTGCGTTGAATGTGTTGGGCCAAGTACAAGCTCTTGGTCTCCAAGGTGTGAATTTGATCACCAGAACGAACAACTCGCACCTGGGAGACCTTCACCTACTGTCTGTTGCATCGGCACGCACCAGCACAGCAGTTCCAACCTCGCCGTCGTCTTCTCCCACTGACGATGCCCAGCAAAACGACGAAGATTCTCCTGAGGGTTCCCCTCTCAAGAGCGAGATGAAGGCTGTAAGGAAATTAGCTGCTAAGGACGTTCCAAGCAACACAAATCAAGGTGAAGAAGCTGCTAATGGACCAGCCGAGCCCAAGTCGTCACCGCTCAACTTGACACGCGAAAAGAAGAGAGCGTTCAAGCAGGCGGCGCCTCTCTCCGCAGCGATTGAAGCTAGCGCTGCCTCGGCAATCGCAGCAATGGCATCATCCAATAGCAGCGCTAAGAGCTCGCCGAGCAATGCTAGCGGTGTAGCTGGCAGTGCTGACGTGGAAGGCGACTGGGAAATGCTCGAGTAAACTTTGCAAGTTGCTTCAGCTGAACGTGGTGGCGTGCAAATGTTTGGCAAAATTGCAGAATGAGCACCAAATGCTAATATCTACCAATCAGCGAAGATGTGCTTGTTTTTGCCACATATTTATCCAACAAATTGCTGCTTGGCGCTAGATTGCCGGCCATTTTGCGACTCACCCCCTACGCCACAAGTCCGTCATGCTTCGCACCGCTTTCCGTCTCCGCACTGCGCTGCCGGTACAGCGCCGCGTGGCCGCTTGCGTGTCGCGTCGTTTTTCCTCGTACCCGGACCACGAGGTCATCGGTCTTCCTTGTAAGTCGCAGTAATTTGAACTTTCCGACAAGGATAGCATAGTGACATGGCAATTATTTGTACAGCGCTGTCCCCGACCATGGAGACAGGCAACATGTCCAAGTGGAACTTGAAGGAAGGTGACGCCATCAGCGCCGGTGACATTGTGTGCGAGATCGAGACGGACAAGGCCGTCGTCGACTACGAGGCCACAGACGACATGTTCCTGGCCAAAATTCTCATCCCGGAGGGCGCCGAAAACATTCCTGTGGGCCAACCCATGATGGTTATAGTTGACGAAGAGGAGTCCATTGCTGCCTTCAAGGACTTTAAGCTAGAGGAAGCTCCGGCGGCCCCCACTGCGCCTGCCCTCTCTGCAGAGGAGAAGCCTCCCCAGAAGGAGGACGTACCTGTGGACGCCAAGACTCACGAGCCCGTGTTGCCCCAGGACTTCCTGGTGACTTCGCAGACCACGAAGAAGACTGTGCCTGGCCCATTCATCCCGGCTTCCCCTGCTGCCAAGGCTGCTGCTCCTAAGGCTGCTCCTGCCCCGACTTCTAGCGCTGTGTTTGAGGAGAAGTGGGGTCTTGGCATCAAGAAGAGCGCCATCTCCACGAGTCTCGTCAAGAAGCAACAGGCCTACATTGCTCTGTACGGCATCACAGGCAAGACCCCCGCAGTGCTGATTGAGAAGAAGAAATGAACTCGATAGCGCTTGTTTTTGCCAAACAAATGCAAAAAAACACTTGAAGGAACACATTGAAACTTTGAAAAGCGTGAAGCGGAGCCAGTCTCGCTTAAACTTGCAAATGCATTAACGTGTGGAGTCGAGGGCTGTTATTTTGCCTTACTGAGGAACCGAAATGCTCATGGAGTGGACCCTCTCCAAGTGGCTAAGCACACCGAACGCGTCCACTGTGAGGAAGTCAAAGAGTCCAGGGTGTTTCGCGTCCAAAGACTACAACATTGAAATTCGACAAGAAATTAAAAAAAAATGCCATGGTCTATGTGGCAATTTTTTGCCAAAGACGCACCTGGTACTCATTCAGGTCGATGACTCCGTTGCGGTCCAGATCGGCGTCCGAGAAGGTGTTGTCGATAATGTGAGCCAATTGAGCTTCAGACAGCGAGATCTCGA
This sequence comes from Phytophthora infestans T30-4, assembly GCF_000142945.1. NCBI lineage: Eukaryota > Oomycota > Peronosporomycetes > Peronosporales > Peronosporaceae > Phytophthora > Phytophthora infestans. The sequence continues at coordinate 2,433,599 of NW_003303758.1, read as the reverse complement.
GCTCTGAACATCCAACAGTCAGTAACGATTTGAATGATTAAATTATTGAATCGAACGCACCGTTGCATTCCGCAAGACACGAGCGTAGCAGCTCCGTCGTCATCTTCTTGGTGATGAAGCCTGTTCCTTCAGGGTCCAGCAGGTAGAAGGACAACATGAGCTTCTGCTCACGCGTCGCCTTCTGACTCAGCAGGGACAATCCCTTCATCAGATCTTCGAACGTCACCTAAAATGGCATAATAAAACCATCATAAGTCCTCTACGGCACAAAGCTACTGCAGTACATCGAGATCCTTCTTACATGTCCTTTCTTGTCCATGTCAAAGATCGAGTAGAGGCGGTTGGCATAGAGACTGGAGGTGTTGCCATCGCCGCCTGCCAAAAAGCGGAAGAACTCGACCTTGGGGATCACCACAGCGTCGTTCTCATGCTGCCCCAGAACCGCTGCCAAATGTTTGCGAATCGAGAGCATTTCGTGTTGCGAGAAAACGGTGGACACGTCCACTTCGGACAGTTTCGACTCTAGTAGCGAGTGCACAGGAGGCTGAACCGGATCCGAAGCGGTACGAGGAGCGCTTGACGGCGCCGGTGGAGGAGGCGGCGCGGGCACTGACACCGTTGCACTAGGCGGAGCACTCGTAGAGCGCGACGGGTTGCTCGAGGAGGAGGACGGAGGTGGCGTCGGCTTGGCTTGCTTGTTGCCCAAGTGTTCGATTAGTTCGATCCAGCTGAGAACGGAAGTGGAGGATCGTTAAAATTGTAAGAATACGTATGAACTGAATTTGATGTGGGGCACGTAATCAACTGGCAAATGCAACACTTTCTGACATTTGAAAAGGCAACTTTATCAAAGCAGAAAAATGGTGGTGCGGTCTTCGACGCGCGTTCTGGAGGAGGGAAAGGAGGAAGCAGTGGCTGTACCCAGCGAGGTCGCCGAGGCGATCGCCATGGTGAAGAGCGATTCTCCGCTCGTGGCGGCCGAGGGTTTCTCCAAGCTCTCGCACGCCACGTTTAATAATCGTGAGTTTTTCTGACGACTTGAATCATTTAAATTGTCGATTAAGCACTACAGTATGTTGTTAATAGCGGTGGGGAAGGAGGCAGCAGGAGACGCGGGTGCCATTAAGGCAATTGTGGATGCCATGGAGCGCAATATTTCCAACGGAACTGTACAGGAAGACGGCTGCCACGCGCTACGCAATGTCGCATTCCACTGCCGTGAGTGTGGAAACTTCGCATGAAGATGAAATTCTGATGTGTTTTCATGTGTGTATTACAGTACCTAACCTTGTGCTGGCTCGGGGACAAGGTGCGATCGCTGCTGTACTCAAGGCAATGGAGACGCATCCTGAGAACGAGGCTCTTCAGGCCGAGGGCTTGTGGGCGCTGCTGGTCTTCTGCTCTAACACGGGTACGTTTAAGCTGCTAAATGGATCATATAGCATGTTTTAAACATGGTTGATGTATGGACGAGCAGAGGAGAACGCCGTTGTTGCCAAGCCACATGCCTCGTTAGTGCACAAGGCTGTTGCGACGTACCCTTCCAACGTCGACGTCCAGAGCCGCGGTCGCTTCCTCACAGTTCTCTTTGCTTAAAGTTTAGGTAGATTCCTAGGCAGCGACGCAAGATCGGATGTAGTTTTGCGATGTAGACGTAGAGCATATATTATCCTGTCTCCCTGCCTGTGCTCTTGGTACTGTGTGCTACGGCAGATCCAAAGACTGGTCATGCATAATACTTATACTTGCTGCTTGAACGACCCGTAGCTTGCTGTTCCGTAGCCCGCGGCTGACTCGTACAGACTGTACTCCGGGTGTTTGTGGCGCTTGTGAATGTTCTCGAGCTCCACAAGACTCAGAACAGTAGAGCCCAGCCCAAGGAGACAGCCGGATGCAAAGGGCACCACACATGCCTGGAACGAGAAAAGCACCGAGAATGGGTCCATGAACTGCAGGGTAGACGACAGGAAGAAGCCAATCATAGCCATCATGTTCAAGCCTACAATTAAAGAAACCCACAAAAGAAGTCAGCAACAAGTTTCAAGTCTGAGATACAGAGATATAACCTACCAGTAACCCAAGTCTCGAGCGTCGTGAGGCGACACGAGAACCACTGGTGGACAACCTCAACATGCGCCAGGTAGGCGCTCAGTAGGAGCAGGAATGAACCGGCGAAGAAGGGCACCCAATAGCCCACGATGAGGCTGAAGTCGTCGTGCTTGACGTCCACGACGCCGAAGTTCTCCGAGTCTGATCGTGCCCACACATAGGCACGTGCGAAGACGTAGAGCATAGACCCAAGCATACCCAGGATAGCCGTCCAGAAGTCGATGCGACTAGGGAAGAAGCCCACGTACTGACGCTCCAATACTGGTTCGGTGCCGTGGAAGTACTCTTCCAGCCAAATCTCGAGGTTGTGGCAGCAGTTGATGACTTCTAGGTACGTGACGGCGTGGTAGGCGAGGAAGAAGATAGAAGCGAGTAGTAGTGGCAAGTCTACAGACGAGTGGACTTCGATGCTAGCGGTCTTAGAGCTGCGTGCACTGTGAGCGATAGCCTCACCCGTAGCTCCCGTAATGAAGAGAGTGAAGGCCACGATGCCGCAGAGACTGGCCCAGAAGCTCAGCGAGTAGACCTTCCACGTCCTGCCGTGCCAGGCACGATAAAGCGTCGTCATCATCTTGCGGTGCGCGCGTGAAGACCATACGATGCGCTTCTGGTCCACAGTGTAAAAGTCCACCAGTGTAGGAGAGAAGGCGTCCACGCCATAGTAGACCGAGTTGACGCTGTCTGGGGCGGGCACAATGAGCTCCTCAGACGCCACACGTGAGTAGGACGACGATACAGATGAAGCCGTGGGGCTCGTGGCCGCGTAGCCTCCGTGCTGAAGTAGCGGCAGGTCCTTCTTGGCAACCATGTTGTTGTGCTGGCTGGCAAATTCGAGACTCGTTACAGGCGGTGTTAGGCAGCTGAGATAGAGGTGTCGTGTCTGCCGCGAGCGGTTGAAAATCTGGAAGAAATTTCCCGAATTAGCGGCGAGGTAACCTTAGTTGCCACGTTTAGATAGGTGGTTTGTTGGTTGGTGACTGTGCGTAGTGGTGTCCTGGACGTGCTTTACTTGATTCGCTTTGCGCCGATCCACTTGTGCACTAGCGGGAGAGAATTCGAATGGCTCCGGCCGCAGCGGCTGGTGGTCGGCCCGGCCAGAGACCTTTCAAGGTTTGATATTGAAGCGGGCTTTCACTGCGGTTAACTATGCATGCTTCGATATTTGAGCGGCACACAGAGCGGTGATCTGACCGCCATCCCAGCGGCGCATTTGCCATCATGCAGCCGCAAGGGCGTCGCTAGCTATCCGAATCGGATTCCGATCTACATGTGGCCGAGCACTTCATCTCGTAGCGGCTGGACCACAGCAGCCGGCGAAGCGCACATCCTGGCGTGGATCTTGTTGGCTCTCACTGTTACTGCGAATTGAAGCGCAGCACGAACAACCCGCAACGCCGAGAAATTTGACCGTTCTCGTAGCGCTGATAATAAGGATCCCTCTACGCGGGTATGCTAAGAAAACCTCGCCCATCGCTGAACACAAGTTTTTTGCGTCAGTAACGACCTAAAAGGCTACATTACATGCACTTGGATCGTGTACAGTAAGTACATGCACAAGTAGTCTACGCCGTATAAGTCTAGGAGGGATCTCTTCTTCACCCGAAGGGCCATCATCGACTTCCTAAGTTGGGATTCCTAACATCACCATCGAAGAGGAATCCATCCAATCTGAGTTGACTCAGATCCTCATCTGACTCAGATGGGACTGCCAAGTCGCAAAAAATCGAATGAAAGAACGTTCGCCGAAACAGTTTTCTACCAGCAAATTTCACTTTTCGTCTTGAATTTGTTTTTGATAAATCTATTGCGAGCTCCATGGCAACGAATCACCTGCTCGCGACGCCAGCATTCGCGCTGCCCCTGGGCTCGTCTAGTGATGACGAAGGCAGTAGCAACAACCGCGCCGGTCTTTTTAGCTTTGGGCAGGTGCGTAGCGCGACAGGATCTTGAAAAAAGTGATGCATTTTAACGAAATCCTATGACCTTTGTCAAGAACACGTATGGGGAGCTGGCGCTTGGAGACACAAACGACCGCAGCACTCCGACGCGGGTGGATCTTGGCAGAATAAACGATACGAAACACGTCGTTGATGTGGCCTGTGGGAACGAGCAGACCACCATCCTTTTCGGTGGGTTCGCATGCTGCAGTTTATCCACTAATATAATAGTTGCTCGATGTGATTCCGGATGCACTTTGTCATATTTAATGTAGAAAACGGCGACGTGTTCACTTGTGGGTATAATGACAGGTTCGTTGCGTTTGCTGCTTCTGTTGCGTCTGAGTTTGCCTTATTGTGGCTCGTGGCATAATTTGCAGTGGCCAATGTGCAATTGGCACAACTGAACGAGTGCCCTCACTTCGATTCTCGCCGGGACTTAGCTCCCACCACACGGTACGACTTTTTTCAGGAAATGGAAGCGAACACCTTGCAGCCCTATGCGGTGAGTAGCTGACTCGCGTTTGCTCCTCGATCAATTGCTTACGTCAACGAGTTTTGGTTGGTGACATTGCAGCAAATGGGTTTTTGTATACTGTCGGGTTTAATATGCGGGGTCAATTGGGGCTCGGCACGGCGACAACTGTGACGGAGGCTACGCTCGTGGAAGAATTGGCCGGCAAACGCGTCGTCGACGTTGCTTGCAGCTACTTTCACACGGCAATTGTTATGGATAATGGAGATTTGCATGCTTGCGGCTGCAATGACTACGGTCAGTTAGGCATGGGCGACCACAGTGGTCACCTCGTGCCTCGACCGGTTGATTATTTCTTTCGTCACCCTGTCCTAGCTGTAGCATGCGGTCAGCATTACACAGTCGCATCACTGAGTACGTGCTGCAATCAACCGCTGGGCCACGGAATATTAAATCTTAATTGTTTTTTATGTAGGGGATGGAGGAGTCGTAGCATTCGGGAAAAATGACCATGGTCAGCTTGGATTGGACCGCGTATCTGAGCCAGTGTTGCTCCCCACCCGTCTCGCCCCGCCACTAGATAGAGCAGTTGTGCCTCAACTCTCGTGCGGGTATCACCACACCGCAATTGTCACGGAGGATGGCGCTGTGTACACTTTCGGACGCAACGACTACGGACAACTTGGTCTTGGACACAAGCTACACATGGCACGGCCAACGGTACGTCCGAATGCCTCTTAAGCGTAATTTATTGTGTGCTTACTTTTACTGCAGCCGGTAGAAAGTCTGTCACGGATGAGAATCACTCAGGTCGCTTGCGGTTGTTATCACACACTTGCACTTTCGGACGATGGGAAAGTGTTTCCGTTTGGTCGAAATAATCACGGCCAACTTGGACTCGAGACGTCCATGGATTGTCTAAGCCCTCAACTCATTTCGACTTTACGGAATAAACCCGTTGTCAAGGTGCACCGCATTCATGAATAACCCAGCTTCGATTTAAAACTAACTTTTTGATGTGTGTTGCTTAGGTCGCTGCAGGGTTTTATCATTCGGTCTGTCTGGTTGGGACACCCAAAAGCGAAAACCCACCACCCTACACTCTAAGCGGGGATTTACGCAAAATGCTCAATAACCCAACTCGAAGTGATACTACTTTTGTGATCGAAGGTCGTCCTCTCTTCGCACATAGCTGTATCCTAGTCGCTCGTTGCGAGCCTCTTGAGAAAATGCTTGACGGGCGAATGAAGGACGGAGCACAACCAGAAATCGTCATTCCGGAGTACTCGGTGCGTCAAAACCTGGTGTACTTAAGTATCTTACATCTAACACGCTCACTGAGTGTCGTCGTCTGTCTTGTACAGTACGATGTTTTTGCAGCGTTAATGGAGTTCCTGTACACTGACCAAGTTGCAGTGCTAGCGTCGCCAGATCTGACGGCAGGTACGGGGTATTGCCGGCTACGTTTGGTGATATATACGAACTTTTTTATGATAAATCTATTTTTTATTGAACAGACTTTGCTTTGGAGCTGCACGCACTAGCGGATCAGTACCTGGTTACTACTCTTCGAAGGTACGTCTTCGCACACTTGATGGTGATAAAATGTTGCATTCTAACGTACATTTTTCTTGGTTTTATCTCACCAGCGCATGTGAAAACTCTCTGCTGCAAATTCTTTCAGTAGAGAACGTTGTCATCATCGTCGAGGTACAGTTTTTGTTCGCTTGCTTTACTCTATCGGAGATTATATCGATCGTTTTTTCCTCAAATGTAGTCCGCGCACTTCCGGAATGCTTTCACGCTCAAGAAGCGCTGTCTGGGTTTCATCATGGACCACTTTGCGCGCGTTATCGCTACTCAGGTACTTTTAGAAACGCCCTCACTTTTTTTTTTTTGCCAGGAACTTATCAATGAATGTGCTGTAGGCTTTCGTGGGACTTCCTCAAGAGCTGCTTCAAGAGATTTTGCTGTCGGCATCTCATCAAGGAGTGTCAATTCCTAACCAAGCAAATGCTGGTGCAACAACCAGTGAGTATCTTCAAAGTCGATATAACTACAGCACCGAATGATCGACGGGGAATGTATTTGAACAACCTGTCCTTACTCTCGGGAGAAATAGCCACAATCACCTTATAAGCACCAGAATACTGTGTTTCGTAACAGCGTATCACGTCACGTTCTGGGCTATTCATTTGGTTAACTCATTTCGGTCAACATGCTCACTGGGGTCTCTAAGTATTCCTTCCACTGATTTGAGAAGCGAGCCATTGTCGCGCCGTCAATCACACGGTGGTCACCGCTCCACGACACGTTCATCAGGCGGACAGGTTCAACGTTTCCCTCTGTGTCGTACCGAGGAAGTTTCTGGATCTGGCCGATTGCTCCAATCGCCACCTGAGGCACCATGAGGACGGGGCTCATGTACGTGCCACCAATACTACCGATGTTGGAGATCCTGATCCAATCAAGCCAAACCCTGGTTAGAACTAGGCCGAGTATACAACTTAACATGGAAATATAAACACGTACGAGAATGTACCGCCAGTCAGGTCGCTTGGTGCGAGTTTGCCAGCGACAGCGAGTTGTTGTAGCCGGTTCAGGTCTTCAGCAATCTCCAGAATGCTCTTCGCTTGTACGTTCTTGACGTTTGGTACGATCAAACCCGTCGGTGTGTCCATAGCCACCGAAACATTGTGTGCAGCTACCAAAGTCACCTCGGTTTCACTCTCGTTCACAGTTGCGTTGAGCATCGGATAGTGCTTCAACGCCAACGACGCAGCCTTAATGATGAAAGGTATAAACGAAAGCTTGACACCACGCGCCTCCGCAAGTGGCTTTAACTCCTTCCGAAGATCATACAACGCATCCATTCGAATCTGCCGTAGTGGAATAGCATAAGTTAGGAGCAAGTTGGGTCAAACGCACACTACAATGTTGTACCTCATCGGCGTATCCAAAGTGCGGGATCTGCAGCGCCGCGTTCATGGACTTAACCATCATCTTCTGGATAGGCGTCAGCGGCACTACCGTGTCTTGTTGCAAGTACGTCGCATTAGATCCGTCCACTACAGGAGGTGGTGTGGCCGTAGTACTCTGGCTGACAGAAGACGTGGACGGCTGTGTTGCTCGCATTCGGATGTACTCCAGTAGATCTCCCTTAAGGATTCGACCTTGTGGGCCAGTGCCTTCCACGTCATGCAAGTCAATGCTGTGTTCCTTAGCCAATCGTCGTACCGATGGCGATGTCAACAGCTTCTCTTCCCCTTCAAGTCTGCGAGGAGCAAGGGAAACCCTCGATACCACGGGCGTCGGAGTAGGAGTAGGCTCAATAATTGGAGCTGTAGGAACAGGAGCGGCCACAGGCTCCGTGGCAACGGGTGAGGGCGCTCTGCGAGGGATCGGGTCTCCCTTCTTCTTACCACCGCCTGACGTGGCCGCAGCTGTGGCCTCATCCACGTCAATGTCGATGAGTGTGGAGCCCACCTTGGCCATCTCTCCCACCTCGTAATGCACCTTAGTGACGACACCGTCGTAACGACTGGTAATCTCCACTGTAGCCTTGTCACTCTGCACCTCGCACACATTCTGGAACTGCTTGACTTCGTCGCCGCTCTTGACGAACCATTGCAGCACTTCAACCTCGGCGATGCCCTCACCGATGTCCGCCAATTTAAACGGGACCTCTGGGAACGCAGTCACGGCGCCGGCGTGGAAGCCTCGACGAGTGGCAGCCAGTCGATGGCCCAGACGACGTGCGCGCAATAGTGAAGAGCTCATGGACAGACTGAAAGTGAGTGCGCACTTGAACGCCAATAGAGAAATGACCGAAGCGGTGGGTTGCAGTGCCTCAAATAGTGGACCCCATCTGGCCGTGACGTCGACGACAATTAGGGTAATCTGACTCCGGTGCATGAGATTTGACCAGGAGAGGCGACGTTGGTGACTTTTAATGCTACCGGTATTAGTTTTAATTTTTAATAGTATACCGCAAGGAAAATATTATCGGATGCTTGTGTAGCTCTAAATTACTACCGGTAAGCCTCAGCTCAATGGTGAGAAATATGACGATCATTTGACGACGACGATGTTGTTCATTACGTTATGCTAGCTGCTTGTCATTACGCTGGACGTTAGCGACAAAAGAGAAAAATGACGCTAGAGGAGACCGTTGGTGGATTAGCTGAGCAGACTGACGGCCTGGTTCTCTAAGGATTCGAAGCGCTGGATTTCATTCGTGTACGTCTTAGCGTCTTCGTCGACGGGTGTGGCACTCAGCGAGAAGTCGAGACTGTCGCTCACGTCGAATGGAACGTATCCGGACTCGCTGCCATCACAAGCGTACCCGTGACGAGCACGGAGCGCACCACCCAAAGCAGCCGAGTTGGAGGCACAGGTGAGGCGATACACTGGCGCGTCGAACACATTGGCGAGCACTTGCAACATGCACGTATTCGCCGAAGCTCCTCCTACCACGATAAGACGTTGTGGCTTGCTCACACCAAGTTTCTCTGCATGTAGACGCAGCGACAGAAATTGGCTTTCCACCACTGCACGTACTTCCACTTCAGGAGGGCAAAGCGAGACGTCGATGCGAGAACCGTTAGCGTTGAACCCAACAACTCCAGCTTTTAGAGTGGACGGAGTGATTTCAGGATCCTGATAGTAAAACGCAGTCTTACCTCCGTTGCCCGCCTTTGTGGCTTGCATCAGCTCCTCGAATGTCTCCCACGACGCACCGGCGCGACGGTCTCGCACGTCCTGGCGTGTCAATGAGCCGTTCTTGAAGCAGATCATGGCCATGACCGACTTTGGATCGATGGGGTTGCAGAAGAAGTGTCCTTCCTTACCAGAGAAGCGTGCAACCTCCGTTGGCACCACAGCGAACAGCGTGCTGGATGTTCCCAGCGAGACTCCCACGTCACCAGGCTGAGAGAGACCAATGCCCGCAAGCGTGCACGGGTTGTCACCGGAGAATGAAATCACTTTGCAATCAGCAGCAAATCCGTATTTCTTTTGAAAGTAGGCATGAATAGAGCCCACTGAGGAGTATGCTCGCGAAACCTGCGGCCCCAAGGCTGCCACTAGCTTCTCCGTTGCATTTGAAGAAGAGCTGTACTTAGTAGTGGCCTTCACGAGCTCTGGAGACCACACCCGTTCACGCACGTCCAGCAAGTTCATACCCGATCCGTCGCTGTCATCAATAGGGGCGTAGTCACCACACAGTAGCGACGTCAACATTGACGAGACAAGTGCAATACGCCCGCACTTTTCCAAAAATGCAGGGTCCTCGTGGATCCTCTTGGCAATTTGGTTGCCAGTGAAGCGTTCGTACGCTCGGGATCCACTGATCTCGGCGACTCGGTCAGGTCCACCAACAGCCTCCTCTAACTCAGCGCAATAGCGCGTCGTGGAGCTGTCCATCCAGCTAGGTCCGTTGGGCAGACAGAAGGCGGGTTCTTGCTGTTTCTGCCTGGTTTCCACCATTGAGATTGTGGAGTCCGCAGCCGCATTCAAGCAGGCACCGAGCGAGAAGCCTTTGCTCCAATGCACTGACGCGTGTTGCTGAGCACTGCCGCTAACGCTCTTGATCTTGGCCACGTGAATCGGGCTCTTGGCTAGATCGTCCATAATGGCGTCCAGGGACTCGACGAACATGAGCGATGGGATCACCACCTCGTTCTCGCGTGGGCGCAGCACGCCATTGTCGGTGCCGTACTGTGGGAAGCGCTCGTCGAAGCGGAAGTAGCTCTCGTACACCACGTGACCACCGGTATCCACAACCACAGCGGACATGCTCTGCGTGGAGCAGTCCAGGCCGAGGAAGAGGGCGTCGTCGGGAACCGACAGTGTCATCACCACGGTGGTATTTAGGAGCGGAGAAATGGCAAAATGAGCGGCTAGGGTCGTAGACTGGTCGCAGTGTGGGCGTTCGCGCTAGTGCAGGAGCATGTACAGCTCAAAGATGACCACCGCGCTTCAACGTGTGCTGTGCCACCGCGAGTGATGACAATCAGGGAGGTCATCCCCCCTGGAAGTGCCCTGACGTCGCCCCGAACCCTGTCAAAAAGCATTGAAGTTGGCTCCATAAGATGTTCAAGCTGCAACTCTAAATCCGGATACAAAAGTACGGAGAAAAATGCGCACTACATTTTTCTTCAAATTATCCGGCTTCATCCGACCTGCATTACTTCCTTTTCATTTTTGTATTCGGAAATATGTATAGTATACCATCTAAATATTCCGTACTGCATCGCATCACTCCAACTGATGCAGACGAAAGGTCATATAGACTGGTCCGAAGTCGAGCAGAAGCTCAAGCTCAAGCTCAACATCGCCAGCAGTCCCTGAATAGCTTCCTCGAGTGTAAAGCATCCGCTAATGTCTTTGTTGTCCTCATCTCACAGCGCTCTGACGCGCCGTCTACGTCGTGCGTCGCAGCTCCGCGCATTGCACGTCGCTCCTCCTCTAGCTCAAGCGCAAGAGGAGGAAGTTGACGCTCTTCCAGTGCTCGAAACGCAGCAGATGAACATGTTTACCGCTATCAACGACGCCATGCGGGTGGCCATGGAGACGGACCCTAGTGCCGTGCTCTTTGGCGAGGACGTGGCCTTCGGTGGCGTATTCCGCTGCTCGGTGGACCTCCGTGAGAAGTTCGGGGACGACCGCGTCTTCAATTCTCCTCTGTGTGAACAAGGAATTGCCGGCTTTGCGATTGGCTACGCCTCCACTGGGAAAACGGCAATTGCTGAGATCCAATTCGCCGACTACATCTTCCCAGCCTTTGACCAGATTGTCAATGAGGCCGCCAAGTTCCGCTACCGGTCAGGCAACGAATTCGACTGCGGTAAACTCACATTCCGAGCCCCGTACGGAGCAGTGGGTCATGGCGGCCACTACCACTCGCAGTCACCGGAAGCTTACTTCGCACACACACCTGGACTCAAGGTAGTCGTGCCGCGCAACCCAGTGACAGCAAAAGGATTGCTACTGGCATCTATTCGAGACCCGAACCCCGTGCTCTTCTTGGAGCCCAAGGCGTTGTATCGCGCATCAGTCGCAGAGGTAAGACGCAGCTGCTCGGTGAAAGATAACGAAGAGCTGCTAACAATTACGTCGTATAGGTGCCAGTGGGCGAGTACGTGCAGAACTTGAGTGAGGCGGAGATCGTACGACGAGGCACAGACGTCACTGTAGTTGGGTGGGGTGCACAGATGCGGGTACTGGAGGAGGCGTGCGGATACGCTGAGGACGTCGGCATCAGCTGTGAACTCATCGACTTGCAGACGATCTTCCCTTGGGATGCAGACACAATTGAGCACTCGGTCCGTAAAACCGGTCGACTAGTCATCAGCCACGAAGCTCCGGTACGTGGCAGTAGAATTAGAAGCTCAAAAAGCACTTGATCTAATACTTGTGCTGCTGCTTTATCGCAGAAATCCGGTGGGTTTGCCGCGGAGATCTCGTCTAGTATTCAGGAGCGGTGCTTCTTGAGCTTGGAAGCCCCCATTCAGCGGGTGTGTGGCTACGACACGCCATTCCCACTCTCGTATGAATCGGTAAGCTTGTGCTATAACGTTCTTCAACCTCATGAACGTGATGCTAACTCTTGATATTGATTATGTCAGCATTACCTTCCAGACGCATTGCGAAACTTTGAGGCAATCAAGAAGGTAGTGGATTACTAGCTGAGCCTTAGCTATCTATCTAACCACTAATGATCATACTTCCCAAGTTTTTCCAACTGATATTACGTCACGTTTGCAGTTTGTGCACCCTCTGGTTGTAAGAGACTTTCGTAGTACTGACAGAACATCTGCGTCTGAGTGAACTCGTCCAAGTAGTCCTCGTAGATGCTGTTCCGCACTTCTTTGGCTACTTCTTCTTGCAACCGATCGTAGAAGCTCTGACCCCCTAAAAAGCATGTACCCCCAGTCAACCGCCATACCCCCAACACAATCCAGCTACCGTTGCTTACCGGAGATCGACGCTGCTAGGTCTTGAGAAGAAATATCAAAGCCCATATCACGCAGAAAAATCTCTGCTTCTTGCATTGTCAACGTAATAATCGTGTCTTGCTCCTCGGATAGTTCGTACCACGGTCTTCCAGTAGGGCGTAGCGCACAAAAGCGTTCTCTAGCTTTCCGTAGCAAGCGACAAAGCTCCACGCCATTGGGGATCGACGAGGGCCCCAAGTGTCTCGTAGCAGCAGGCACAGAGATTCGATCTCTGTCGATATCGTAAAAGCAGACATCGGGCCACTCCGATGTCTCACTCAGTGAGTGGCAGCCGACCAGGAATGGCACGGGCGAGTGCAAGAAATCCAATAACCCTGAAGGCAACAACGGGATGTACGTCGACTGCCACTGGAACGGAGCGAGTAAAAGCAGAAGTGCAGTGCACACGGCTGAGATCTTGGCTGGACTGTCACCCATGATGACGACCTGCTTCTCTAGCAACAAGTAGGCCATTATCTCGACCACCTTGTCTGGTGTCAACAAGCGTAGCACCACACCAACAGACCATCGATCGGAATGGCGTTTCGGGAACTGGTAGCTGAGATCGAACGTAGGGAATCGAGCCGTAGACCAGTGTCCTGGGTCGTTGATCTTGATTCGTCGAGCTCGATGTAAGATCTACACACGACACAACTACGAGTTAGAACATCGCGTGCTTCTGTGAGATACTCAAAGAGCGTACATCGATAGAAGAAGGTGACAAGCAGCGTCGATGCTTTGATCGCTTAGCTGTTGGAGACGTTTGTATCGTTGCAGCAGGTCTGCGGAAGCGAAGGCGCATTGGTCGGTTCCCTTTTTCCAGCAACGTCAGTGTTTGCTCAAAGCTCATGGACGCTGTAAACCATGTCAGAGATACCAGATCAGTTGTGGTAAAGAGCAAAAACAAAAGGGATTGCGTACTTGTTGCAATGCTGTCGACAGCTTCGAGGGTATCGCCGACTTTGATGCGCTCGTATTCCTTTGGCTGACTCGAGTCGACGCTCTTCACCATTGGCTTGTCCGTTATCCACGCGTTGTCTAAATCGTAATTATCGATATCGTCAGTGCTCCGGCTTTTCCGAAGTTGAATGCGACGTCTTCTCGGCTCAGTGCTCGGTTGGCTATCTTCGCTTTTGTTGACGATCACACTGGCGTCTTCGCTCAGAACGACACGTCGTTCCACTGGAGAAATGTCCAGCTTTGTCGCAACAGAATTCATACTTTTCTGCCCACTCGTCTCGGAATCGGTAGCTTGCTCTCGCATGTCCGGGTTTTCTTCGTGGTAGATGGTGAATTCCATCGCGAGATCGAGCAAAGGTCTCAAAATGACCTCAAACTGCTCGTCCTCTTTCGTTTCGTCGCCTGATTCATCCACTGAAGCAGCTGACGACGATAATCGGTGTTGCTCCAACTCGTTTTCGATGATCATTCGCAAAACCTGCGTCATTTTCAGGCATCGATGTTAGAAACTTACTTAAAAAAAATTGTTCCACACAATCGATGCATTCGTACCGCAAAGTGGAAGCGATAAAAGGGGAATTTGCTTGTGAAGCAGAAGCACATGGGTGCCATCTTACTCGTCATGTTAGTACGGGTTTCCTTGCTAGAAGGTGAGGAATACCCACCAAACCAGGTCGATGCCCAGCTTCCACGAGGACTCTTTGCTGCACCAGTCTCCGATACGGTACTTGTTGTAACCTCCCTCATAACTGCAACGCAAAATCCGTATAGCACTTCGCCTTTTGCGCCAGTGAGACGGAAGGTGTAGCCGGCTGTCTCCGGGGCTTCCTTAATATGCTTTTGAAGTGGCTCAATATCAGTGAACCACTGCGCCACAGCCACTCCAAGAATCGATTTCGCTTGTTCAGGAGTACACATCGTCAGAGGTACACCTCTAGGGAAGCAGAAATCGGCTACAGACTCATCGGGTGGGTCGTTGATACGCTAGCAAGAGTAACACACAAGCCACAGAGTAATAAATAACTATAAGCAGGTCATCAAAAAGGATATAACCCACTTACATTGGGGAAGTCGTATAGCAGCTTTGGCTTCCAATAACCAGCAAGCCTTGAAGGCTGATTTGGTCGCTCTGATTCGCTGAGAGCCATTCCAGTGACGAAGAACCTTTCGAAGATGTGCTCCTTCTTCAGGTGCATGGAAAACATGATTGAGCGTGCCACATTTTGCAGTCTGTTGGGATGAGTGCGTGCATTCCACAGATCGCGGGATGACGGATTGGCATACATGATTCGGTACATGAGATGTTGTTGCTGCGAGTGTTCACTGCTTGTGCCGTTCTTCCCGTCCATTAAGCGTTGTGACGACCCACCAAATGCCTCCAACGAAGAACCAGTCGTCGATGATCGGTTAAGTCGTCGAGGAGTGTTTGTAGTGGCGTTCAAATGATACATGAGTGATTGTCGGTCTCGCAGTTCCAGTGCCAACGACGGGTTAAATGGTTCGTTTCGACCACTGGACGTCTCGAGTTTCCCATCTTCAGTGTCCGCCACAACCTCCGACGCATTCCTTGTTGCCTCGACAAGTGGCAGAGAAGCTCTTAGGGGGTGATCGCCACTGCCATCGCTGCCATCTTCGCTTGAATCGTCGTCAAAGTCGAACGATGACAACGTTGGACTCAATAGATTAGCCGTGTGGTCTGGACTGCTACACAATACACCTCAAACACCGTCAGATTTAGCCTTTACCTGTCCTGATTAGATAGTAATTCACCTAAATAACGAAGACGATCTTTTCGCTGTTGCAACGCCTTTGAGGTCATGTTTCCCATTCGGCTTTCGTTCCGTGCGTACGACAAGGTCTAGCAGATCTCTCGCCGACTTTTGACGCCGCCGCTTCTCCACCAAATACTTCTCTTTCCATTTCTGCGCCTCATACTGCGCCAGCGCCAGCTCGTTCTGCCTCAAAGCCAATGAGCACGACACTTGGTGCCTTATCACATACAATCCACGCACCTGTAGCTGTTCGAACTTCTCCTGCCAGGCGTCGCCCGCGGCGCTCTCCTCGCTAAAGCGAGTGCTCATTAGGACTCGTCGCTTAGTACTGTACAACTGTTTGCTTTTGTTATTACTACAGTGTACAGCTGTTTGCTTTTGTTATTACTACTGTTGTAAATTTTGAGTCAAAATCTGATTCCGAAATGTAAACTTCAACAGCAACGCCAAAAATTGCCAAAACCGCAAGGCAAATGATTCAAAGTTTCCTGTTGCAGCAACACTAAAAACTTCGCTAGTTTGCTGTCTTCTTCTCAATAATCAAAAACTCATCACGCCAACACCCGACGCGCCCTACATGACAACACACCCGCCTTCGCTGGCCTGGCCAGCTCCCTCAGCATCCTCCATCTCCGTGTCCTGGCCAGGAGCCGCCACACCACCAGCGTTCAGACTCTCTTCCATCTGGGCAAACCACAGCACAAATGTCAGCACAATCTGCGACTCAAGTAAACAATTCTCGTTGACGTACCAGCTTCTTAGTGAAAAGGTAAGAGCTGCCCACCGAGAACTTGTCGCCATTATCGTACTGCATCAGATACATGCTCTTGTCCAATTGCTTCAAAACTATGCCACGGACAAACTGCGTGCAATTCTCGCCCATTGTGATCTTCGAGTACAAAATCGAGCCGACGTCAAATTCGTGGCGCGCTTTGTAGGATTCGCCAGTCTGTTCGACTACTGCAGCTAGTAGCGCTTGAAAACTCGCTCGTGTGTGATCAGGCGCTTTCTTTTCTCTCTGCAAACTTCCCTTCTCTTCTCTTTGCAAGTCGGGACAATTAGTGGTCTCTTTTGAAGGGACAATTGCTGAAATCGCAGTTTGGTACGGCGTGACTGCCTCAACTTGGCTGTGTATGAATGATGGCACTGTGAAAGCGGGAGTGACCTGCTCGTCCATAGCATTCGACACAACCAACACAGGAGCTGTAGGGTCTGGCTGGGGCTCTTTTTCTTCTTGCACAGCCACAACACCACCGGCTGCTTCCTCAATTGTGGCCACAAACTTCTTCATAACGTCCTGCATTGGTCCACTAAGTCTCATCCACAACGTCTTGAACTCATGCAGCAACGTTTGGCGCACTGAATTTGGTAACACTGCCTGCTTGTCTTCCCACAATTGCTGCTGACCTTCAGCAATCTCCATGATCACTTGCATGGAGCTCTGCGTCACCCCGATAAACTCACGAATCCGCTGCTCGATATCACCTTTCTTAATCGGTGCCGAGTCGCCGAAGTATTCGTTGTGGGCAGCTAAAGCTTTCTCCTGTTCTTGTAATTCTTCTTTGGCTTTGGATTGTTGAATCGAATGGAATTCATAGTAGGAATAAAGCGCACGTGTAAGCATCGGGATGATTCTCTCCAAAGAAGACGTCGAACGGGCCTCGGAGGTAGCACGTGCATCTTCGAGGCCTTTCGACGAGCTCGTGAGTGCTTCTTGTCGGCGGTCCCGTACTCTTCGGAATAGAATAAGAAGGTTCTTGTGGAAAGCTAGTGCGTGCTCAGCAACTGTCAGCGAGCGCACAGACTCCGCCACTTGTCGTTCGCACTCGCTACGAGAGCTCCACAGCGCTTGCACTTCCACGTCGTCTTTCTTCCAGACTCCAACGACCGACTCCAACATCGCACAGGCTTCAGTCTCGCCCTTATCAAGTAATTCTTGGCGTCGATTGTTGACAAACTCCACGATCTGCAACGACCGCGTACCTTTCTTCTGTTTGGCCTCCAACAAAGAGGATTCAGCCTCCTTGACGTCGTGGGTACAGATATCGACCAGTCCCTCGAGTTTCTGACTCAACGATTCAAGTACAATCCCTGCGTCAGCGTTTTCTTTGCTATATCTATCGTCCGACTGAGCAAGCCAAGCCAGTCGATCCATATACGCCTTGCAGGCTGACGATAGCGCTTGAATGGCGCTCTTTGCAGCATTAGCTCGAGCATAGGCACTCAGCTCCGCTGTCTGCTTTTCAGCTTGTGCAACAGCTGCCACTTCCTGGTCGTGTTTTGTTAGGACTTCGTCCTTCGGCTGCAATGCAACGGAATCGTCGGTATCGGCCGAGAGCGGTGGCAAACTAGCTGCTACCTCGACAATTAGTGCAGCTCCTCGTGTCTGGATATCGTCTGCGTATCGGATATCCACGCCCTTGACCCATGTGGCCAGCGCATCCACCGTGAGATTGAGGTGCATGGCCAATTCCAGTACTGATGGCACTTGCAGACTTGCCCAAACTTGGTTCACCCAGTCCGGATTGCGCAGCGGCTGAGTGCCTGCCACACGGTCCTCCACCGTCGCTCGCAACAGTATTTGCGCTCTTGCACAATCAGCAGCACAGACTTGCATCTGCGTGTCTTGCTGTGTGTCTGGAGTCGTGTCCTTCTCGTTGTTCTCCTCTTCTTCTTCCGTTTTCTCCTCCGTGTTCATCTGAGAGAAGCTCAGATCTTTATGTCTCTTGCTCGGAGTACCCTTGTCGTCTGACGACGCACTAAGACGACGTTTCTCTCGTTCGGGTGATGACATTTTGACGTTGGTTGTAGCAGCAGGTGCTGATGCTGGGATTGCAATCGACCGTTGGTGGCGGCGACTCGCCTTCAGGTATTGATACGCGTGGTCCGGGCGGTTGCTACAGGCACGAAGCGCTCCTGCGAGTTCCTGGCTGTTCAGCGGCGGCTCAAATTCGTACATGGCCAATACGCGAAGCTGCTTCAGCTCGCGCAAACTCGGTGTCTCTCGAGGCTTCCCCCAGTACGAGTCGTACGTCCCTGTTCCCATATTCTCAGACTGAATAGTAAAAGTTGATACAAACACGCAGTGCTTAATGACAAAAACAGTATACTGGTTCAATTTGTGACCTAGCTACTCTATTCAATATGTAGTTTCGGCATCGTCGTCGTCTTCCTTCTCCAGTTTATGCGAGATGACGGCTGCGATGCACCACTTGTCTTCCAGTGGATCTTTCTCGAGCTGCAGTATCGTATACTGGCCCAGCCGCAGCGAGCCTGCAAGTTAATTCGCATCCGTCAATTGTCACAAGATCTTCGCTAATTTTCTGATTACCAGCCAGTATGGACGCACCTGGATAAATCAACGGAAGTTGGGCGTGAGGATGCTGGTCGCTGCCACCAATTATCTCGATCGCACGCGGTTCTTCTGGCTTGTTGGACTGCAGCATCGGCAGCAAACCAGCGAAAAAGGAGCTCTCCACCACAGGCAGCCGTGTCTTGACCGACGAGTCACGCAGTACGAGCACCAGGTCTCGGTTCTGCATCGGATCTTTGCCGTCGTTCACCAATCTACGATCAAACAGACCAAACAAGAAGACTTTTAATCCAGGCCACTCATTAGATCATAAATTTCGCTTACTTAAAATATCGAGCTTCGCCCATGATCGTCACACCCTCGATGAGTTGCTCTTCTTGGTAATACATATTGGACGAGTACTGTGTCAGTGACGGCGCTGATACAGCGATGCTGCGTGTTGTGGGAGGGTCGTTCTGCTCAAATTGACATCCGCAGCCTTCGAGTTAGGAAGGCTCATGTTATATACTTTTACTATAGAAAGCAACGTACATCATCAGGAATATAGAGAACACGACAGATTATCATCTCGAGCCGCGAGATGAGCGCCATCATGTCTCCTTCGGCGGCTGCCACAGCCTCGAGCGCCTCGTAGCCGTGAGACCCACGCGTGGCCACCAGACCACCGGCCACGAGCACAGCGTTAACATCGCAGTCCTCGGAGCTCACCAGCTCCTCGCATAGCTGATTCACACGCGGGATCTGCCCCTCCAGGTCGCTCAGCAGCAACAGCTTGAGCTTAGTAGCGTCGCTGCGCATCGTCATCGGTGTCAGCTTGTGAGGCCCTTCTTGGCGCAACGTTAGAGCAACATAGGCAACGTGGGACCAAGTGTATATCGGAGACGGCAATGCCACGATGAGTAAGTTGTTGCTTGGGCTATGCTCAGCGGACACAATGGGACTTGTGGCGTTGACATCATTGCTGGCACGACTGAAGCTGGTAAAAATCGCTCGGCGTCCAGTCGAACGGCGTATACAATCCTGTCAGAGGAGATAGTCTCCGCTCCAGTTTCTACTTGGGACGGTGGTTTGTCGCCAGTGTGAATTCAAGCTGCTTCGGTGGAGCGGAATGCAAGGTACATGCAGTACATGCATAATATTATTGAAATTATTGGGACGCTGAAACGCCGACGGACCGAAACAAAATACGTGCGTGGGAGAAGCAGTCTTCGATCAGTAACCTCCTCCGGGTGCAGCATCACGCCAGCGAAATGCTTCTTCCCATTCCTGACCTTCAAAAGAAACTGCCCGAAGTCCGAGCTGCAGCACGGCGATGAACTTCGTTTTTGCTGTGAGAACTCGCGTCACTGCTTTTTCCGTTGAAGCGACAAACGTTCGGACGGCACCGCAGTATACATGTACCGGATAATTTCAGCTTTGCGATTTATCACTTGCTTTTTAAACGAGAGGCTCTGTCTTAATACCGGTAAATGTACAGTACTTGCTACTCTCAAGTATACGTCGTCGACCGTTAGTGCTCGGGTTGCGGCTTGGTGCTATGGGATGGGGAGCGCAGAACCGGGAAGCCGCCCCCACGCGCGCTCCACTCCTCGGGATCTAGCTGTGCTCACTTCTTCACTTGTCGTCGCCCCACTTCCTGTTCATCTTGTTGGCAGACCTCCTGCCGCTATGAACGCTGCGCATTATTTGCTGGACCGCATGCGAACGTGCAAGGCATTGCAAGAAATTGGTGACAACAAGAAAGCTCGCGGCTGCTTCTCGTCCGTGGGCAGCGCTACACATTCATTTCACGGCGATGACGCCGTGGGCTTTGGGCCGGGCTACATGGTGGTGGCGGACGGCGTCTCGGGAACCATGAAAGCTTCAGGTGTTTTAGCACGCATTCTGGTGGCCGAGACATTATCAGCTCTGTCCAAACTGCGCAAACGCTCGCGGGAGGAGCCCCCTTGCGCTGAGGACTTTAACGATAGCATACAGGCAGCGATCAAGAGCGCGCGCAAAATGGCCAAGCGCAAAGGACGACTCGACTCGACCATCTCGGCGGTCTTCTTCGACGAGACCACTCGCCAGATGTTCGTGTACACGATTGGCGACTGTAAGTGCGTTGTTTTCCGCGGCGCTCAGCTCGTGTTCGAAAGCGACTCCATTATCTACGACTTTAATGTGCCGGCCGTGGTGTCCAGCAACCAGTCTATTAATTATGCAGCAGAAGTGGAGATACAGACGTTCGAGTATGAAACAGGTGACGTGTGTCTGTTGTTCTCAGACGGCGTACACGACAACCTGTACGTAGACGACATTGCGGCATGTGTCGCGTCTGCAACCAGCTCGCCGTCGTCTCGATCAAAAGGTGGAGCGGCAGAGGACATAGCGCGAAGGACAGTACTACGCGCAAAGGACACTTTCACGTGCACGACAGAGTACATTCCGTTTGCAGTTTCAGCAGCAGGATTCTGTCGCGAGGCGTTAGCTGAGCTTGAGGCCAATAAGACCGTCGATTCCGACGAGTTCGAGCGATTCCGACAGAAATGCGAGGGCATTCCATCATTAGAAATAGAACGTGCGGCCTTTACCAAGGAGCGACGTGTTCGCCAATTAGCTTTCTACAGTGCATCCAACCTGCTCGCCTTTGCGCACAAGAAGCAGGGCAAGCGCGATGACATTTCCGTCTGCGCAGCAATCCTCGCGTGAGCATGCTCAAATGGCAGGCATGACCTCAATACGCAGACCAAGTACAAGCACCTCAAATTCAAATCAGATAGTATAACTATGAAAAATTAGTAAACGATATATTAGCTGCAATAATCTCGTTGGCACCTCAATGACTCACTGAGTGATGTCCTCAACAGGATAACAGTCCCTCAAAGTGTCAACAGCTCTTCAAGCTCAGCTGTACCATTTATATGGTACTTTTGCTGGTGACCAGTGGTCATCATTTCCAACATGGGCAAGCGATCGCGCAACGGACGAGGTGGAGGACGCGGTGGCCGCGGCCGCGGCAACAAGAAGCCGCGCGCTGATGGCAAAGAAGAGGGCTGGCGTGCTGACAAGTTTGCGGACTGGGTGTACGAGAACGAGAACTTCGATGCGTACTACATGGCGCAGAACATCGTGACAGATGCAGATTGGGACACCTTCAAGAAAGCTTTGGCCACGCCTCTGCCTACGACATTCCGCATCAACAGCTCGTGTCCGTTCGCTGATCGGTGAGCTGCGTATCAATTGCACTTTTTGTTAGTATTCTTGGACTCATTTTCGTGCTGTGGTGCAGTATTCGCGAGCATATCGAGCTGGATTTTAAGTTCGACGGCTTGGTGGTGGATGATGAGCCTGTAGAACCTATTAGCTCTATGCCTTGGTATCCTGACAGCCGTGGCTTCACGTGGTCAGTGGAGCGTCGTCGTGTGCGCAAGCTTCCGATCCTTAAGGAGTTCCAGTCGTGGCTTGTGGAGCTCTCCAATAGTGGCAGTATCACCCGCCAAGAGGCAGTGAGCATGATCCCGCCTCTTGTTCTAGGAGTGGAGTCACACCACAAGGTGCTGGACATGTGTGCTGCACCCGGTTCCAAGACGTCGCAGCTTCTCGAGTCACTTCACTCGCAGGAGTTCGCGACTGGCAAGACTCCTACCGGTGTCGTAGTAGCCAACGACGTTGATCTCAAGCGCGCATACATGCTGGTACATCAGTCCAAGCGCATCAGTTCTCCAGCTCTGCTTGTCACTTGCCACGAGGCGCAGAACATCCCGTTCCTTGGCAAGGACGGTACCGAGAGCGAAGGAGTATTCGATCGTATCCTGTGCGACGCGCCGTGCAGTGGAGACGGCACTTTGCGTAAGAATCCGCTAATCTGGAAGAACTGGAGCGCTAAGAACGGAATTGCGCTGCATCCGCTACAGCTACAGATTGCAAAGCGTGGTGCGGCACTGCTGAAGGTAGGAGGTAACATGTGCTACTCAACGTGCACGTTTAACCCGCTGGAGAACGAGGCTGTGGTGGCTGATCTTCTGCGATGGAGCAAGGGATCTCTGGAGCTTGTGGATGTGTCCAATACGCTGCCACTACTAAAACGCCGTCCGGGTATCAGCACGTGGAAGGTGATGGACTCGCAACTGAAGGAATACTCGTCCTATGAGAATTACGTCGAGGAGAACATGAAGGACAAGATCAAGGACAAGATCCGTGCCACGATGTTCTCTCCGACGAAGAAAGAAGCGGCGGATCTCCACTTGGAGCGATGCATGCGTTGTCTGCCTCAGGATGAGAACACTGGAGGCTTCTTCATCTGTTTATTGAAGAAGGTGGCGCCGACACCCGATGACAAGGAGGAATCTACTGAGGACGTGACCACCAAGTCCGAAGGGGCTGTTAAGGTGGAAGAAAACGAGGTGGAGGAAGAGACAGCTACTGCTACCGACGCGAAGGCTGAGACGGAGACACCAAAGTCTGCTTCGGATGAAGCCAAGCCTCGGAGAAGCCGCCGCAACGACAAGAAGGGCGAAGTGTATGTGGCGTTCGGTGCTGAGAACTGGGCTAACGTGCGCGAGTATTACGATATTTCTCCCGAGTTCTCGGCCGAGCAGCTGATCACACGCTCGGAGGACGCAAAGTCCGTCACTTTTGTGACCGAGAGCATCACGATGGCTCTCCTGGAGGAGATGAAGCGCAAGAAACTTAAGGTTGTGTATGCGGGCCTCAAGATGTTCGAGCGCAACGAGACTACAGAGGGTGGCAAGGTCTACCGCGTGTGTCAAGCTGGTCTGCCACATATTCTTCCGTTCATGAACAAGCGGAAGGCGAAGGTGACGACAAAAGACTTCCAGATGATGCTGGAGAGGCTTGGAGACTTGCTGGACTTCGACGAGTTCGAGTCTGCTACGCGACAATACTTCGAGAACGCTCCGATCGGTAGCGTCGTGTGTATGCTTGATCGCCCAGGCCAGACCAACGTCGAGTACGTATCCTTACTCAATTCTGGTGGCAATGCAGCTCTAAGTATTGTCGTTTTTGTGGTTTGAATAGGTCGAAAGTGATGAACTTGGTTGTGTGGCGTGGTCGCAACTCTGTAAACGTGATGGCTGCCAAGGCGGATGTGGCTGTGCTGCTGGGGACGATGAAGGAGTTGAAGATCTACAACTCTGCTGTGCAGGCGGCCGTAATGGAAGCCAAGAAACTCAAGGACGAGGAACGTGCCGCTCGTGACGAAAAGAAGGAAGTCGTGGAAGAGGTGGAGGATGAAGGCGAGGCTACACCAGCCATCTAAACCAGGG
Source organism: Phytophthora infestans T30-4 (assembly GCF_000142945.1). Taxonomy (NCBI): domain Eukaryota; phylum Oomycota; class Peronosporomycetes; order Peronosporales; family Peronosporaceae; genus Phytophthora; species Phytophthora infestans. The sequence goes on along the minus strand of NW_003303758.1, from coordinate 2,409,769 downwards.
GAAGGCAGTCAAGAAACACTCCCTCCCGATAGACGCTTGCTCTAACAGCTAACAGCTTTGCACATTATTCTTTCGTCGAAGAGCGTGTGTATTTATGGTTGAACGGAGGTTGCTAATTTCGAGTCGAAATGGGTGATCAGGAATAGCAAGATCACTTGTTTTCTCCCTCGCCTTTGCCAATGTTTCGCAGTTTATTTCTGCTCGAGTCTTCAGCACAATTGAAGCAGAAGGAAACTCAAACAATGGAGCGGAACTCGTCGTCGTCAGCCGAGATGCTCAGAATGCCCGACCACATTACCACTCCAACGTTCACATGGTACGAAAGCTTTACAGTGTTCCTCTCTCGTGAATGTTACTTAAGTCCATGCTTGACGAATGATACAGTGAGGTGTGCAAGATATCGGTGCGCTCAGCGCAGAAGCTAATGGATCACGTCAACTTTTCGCCACTCCATCAAGCTTCTCTCGGTTTGAACAATAGCTCGAAAGCTGGAAGTACCAAGACTGCAAAACACATGCGTAAACTGCTGTACGATGGCTCGAAGCTCTTCTGGCGTGTCAACGAGACGCTGGATCTGTGTATCTACGAAGATACGGCGATAAACACCGTCACCATTCGAGCATTCCAGCACAAATCGCCGCAGGAAAGTGACCCTACAAGCTCTGCTGACCCCATTCCAGCTCTGGATGTCGACTCGCGTCGATTGCGTCAAACCCTCGGGATCGACACAGCTACTAAGGCAACTGGAAGAATGGCGTATCCTCCCAAGTCCAGTGGCGAATCATCGACCCCAGCGCGTTCAAGCGAGTTGATCACGAAATATTTACTTGCTCGGCTTCAGGCTCGACGTGACACGCTCGATCGAGTAAACCTCTTCTTGCAGAAGATAAACGACGATGAGGTGGATCCAGCCGATCTCTTGTTGACCACAATCGGAAGCTCTCAGGCGCTGCCCAGTGATCTTGAGGTTCGTCGTCGTCACACTATCGATGATGTGAAAGATGCACAGAACGAAGTGTCTGTGGCGACCACGAGGCTAAAGAACGCACGTATCAAAGCTGAGGAGCTGTCGAACCTAGCGCGAAAGACGCTCGATACCTTTTCACGACAATATGGCTCGAGCTCTGACGACATGAGAATGATCGCACGAGAGAGAGCCAATGCCAGTGCGTTGGCAACATCGGCGTCGAACACCATCATGGGTATGAACGGCGGCCAACGTTTTACTGTCATGGACAGCAAGCCTGCCGCTGACTGGACGCGTGCTTACGATCGTGTGGTGCTTCAGAGTGCTGTCGGGCGCAGTAAGGAAGTGATCGAACATTTGCCCCAGTATGAGCAGAGAATGGGACAAATTAAACGAAGCTAAGTAACTTGAACAACGAACTACTTGCTAAGTAAACGATAACACGACCATAAATCAAATCAAAACTTCAATACTAGCTAGAGTAAAGATCCAAGCAAAGCGTTTTCTGTAAAGTGTAGGTTTATTTGTTAATTAGGAGCAGCTACGGTTTAATGTTCTTGCGTGGGTCGTTCCACGTGGTGACACGATTAATGTGGTCGATAAAGAAGACCCGGCCTTTGGCGTCTGTCTTCTCTTCCCACCCGACTGGAAGTGGGGCGATATCTTCGTCAGAGTTACTTTTTCGTGACGAATTCATTGCAGCGTCCTCTTTTTGTTGGCAAATGTACTGCAAGAGAGCTTCACAATACAGATCGCGAGCTCCATGATTGGAAAGGTTCAATCTTGCTGTAGATTTCCAAGGCATCGTGTCCTGTTCATTTCGAGGTGATCGTTTCCCCATCACGAGTACGTTTGGAGGCTTAGGACTGCAACAAAGAAGTAATGCAGGTACTTCCGAGTATTAGTCCAAGCCAACACAGCACTACAAAAGCCTAATGGCTACTTACTCACGAATCCGAATGGTAGTACCCGGAGAAATCCTTTGCGTTTTCGGGTGCATCGCTGGGAAATTAGTACTCGCAGTGGTTGCATGCAGTCGATCGCTTTCCTGTTTTTGCAATGTGGCAATCAGCAAAAGAAAACGAAGCAAACTCACGGAGTTAAACAGTTTGCTGGTCACGTACTCGGTTGTGGTAATCGGTGATCCGACGATTCATGTTCGCGATCCGAACTTCATGTGCGGCGCGTTCTTCGCGCATCCGTCTGGTAAACGTGCTCAATGCTTCAATTCTTGGTGTCCTGAAAAAAATAAAGCAAGATGTTAAGCCGCCACCGCTGTATTGAATCCCAAGCAGAAGTTCCATACGTTGGGCTACCACTCTGAAGCTCGTTCACTACATATCGGAAAAACCAAGTATCGATAAGAGGAAAGGTTTTTGCATAATCAAGCTTGATAACACACACCTTTCCCGCCACAGTCAATTCCTGCAGGTGTGTACGTCACCACGTGTTTGAAGTGGCGAAGCTCTGCTTGTGTCTGGGATCTTCCACCAGCATTTCGCTCGTCAAATGCACAGAAGCCAGCGTGTGTGACGCGATTCATACTTGTCTGGTGCTACAGTTGAAGTGACTTTAAATCTGAAGAGCTGCACAAGAGCGAATCTTGTCCACGGAGTGCTTTGCCAGGATAAGTGCTATTATGATGCATCATCGCACGCGTCCCCACTTCACAGCCACTAAAAATACGTTTCCACCGCCCATGAAAGCGCTTTGGCGTCAAGGAAGGTAACGAGCGACTAACTTGAAAAAATAGGAAACAACAAACTACATTTCGATGAACTCTCCGTTTGATTTGGGTTTGTACACGTCTGAATATACGCAACCTGATTCACCCGCCAAGAATTTCCGTGATGGCGACGCTGCTTGGACACGATTTCTGGCGGCCAGACCGTTGCTGTATTTGCCAAATCGATCTCCCAACAATGATGAAGATCCAATCAACCGCCAGCGGCGACTATGGACTTATCAAGAGCTCCAAAGTTTTGGAGATACAGTAGAAGAACGAACCCATGCTCAACTTTTACTACAAGAACGCACTCTGCGTCGATGGCACCAATCTGCTACCGACATTCAACGTTGTTTTCGAGGCATGCACGCAAGGTTGTACGTGCTTCAACTTCGACGAGAACTGTTTGAACACACACTCACCTTGAAGAGAGCTATAGAATTTTCTTGTGAGCAGCGAAGACAACGCAAGGCTGCCACTGCAATCCAACGCAGGTATAGATGTCATCGTAAGTGGGAGATATGTCGACTACGAGGAGCTATTACCTTGCAACGAGCGATTAGGCGATTCATACACCGGCTTAAGCACCGGAAGGCTCTGTTGACAATACAGCGCGTCGCTCGTTGCTTCCTGTGGCGATTGCGTTGGCAAAGATACAGGCAACAAGTGAGGAAGATGCTCATTGCAGCAGCTAGACAGCGACAGCTTGTACTGGCCACGAACGTTTTTCAGCGGGTACGCGAGAAGATTTTACTTCAGCGCCAGGTAGATGCATGGACTTCTCATCCAGAACGAATGCAGACGCTGCTGCGTGCGCGCCGGCGCAAGCAAAAGGTGCAAGCTTCGCTCATTCCTTCACTTCAAGGTACTGCAAACCGCAGCAAAGTAACAGAAAGTATACAGCATTATTCTGCTCGGCTAGACGGGTAGATGGAAGGTAAGCTCTGTTGCTGCTTGGTTGACTTTTTCCTAGCCTTAATTAAATAAAAGCTGCTGTACCCTTTGTATCCTTACAAAACGAGTGGTCTTTACCTTCAAGCTACAAGCAATGAAGAAAAATGATAAGAAAATGGTAAAAACTAAACTCAAGTATATTAACTTTCCGCTACGTCGAGCAACCTGTTCGCAGGCTAGCGCACACTCGAGATACAGCGTTGGCTACTGGACAGTCAGCGTACCCGCTGGGCTCAAGCAGGGTTCCAAATTTCCCAATGACAACATTTAGCAGCATTGGTGGCATCCAATTTCGATAAATAAGCCAGAACGCCTCAAAATGTTTCGCAAAACGTAACATTTCCGGTCGATATTTCTGTTCAGTGGTCCTTGCTTGATCCCTGTCTTGGGAAGGCCCACCAGACCGTGGTGATCCTTGTACCATGACAGCTTGCAGAGCTTCACCGAACGAATCCATGCTTGCCAGCATGCTGTAGCCAAATGCGTTGACTCGCTCCACTGTTGTCATTTCTTGTAGCTCTTGTTGTTCGTCCGCGCCAGCCACTAGCTGGGCAGTTACACAGAGTAGCGTCATTGCAGTCTGATAAAAACCTCGGCGCAATTCCCACTCCAGCGCACGATGTTTCAGAGACTTCAATGCCTTGTTGTTATAGTAAAAGTTGAGCTGTTCGCCATTCGTATCATTGAAAGTGTCTTCAAACACTTTCAGCTCTAGTTCCTCAGCCGCAACACGCTGCTTCTCTATCTGAGTCTGACATTTCATCATAATTTCTACAAATTTCTCCGCTGCACACTGCCTTTCGTCCTCATAGTCAACCATTGTATTTTGGAGGTGCTCAATCTCACGTGCACAGTTAGCACTCAGTGTCTCCAATCGTGACATGGTGACACTCACTACAGACGCTCTGCAGTCACTAGAGCGTGCACGCTCCACAATAAGTGACCGCCACTGATCCATTAGCTGGTACAACTGGTCAGTAGCGAAGTTGCTATGAGAGACAAGAGCTCCTTCTTCCTTGATCCGCTGCTCTTGCTTTGCCTGCGTCTGACGTGAAGCAGTTTGCACTACACTCAGTACCTCACACACTACCATGACCAGGTTTTGGCCCGCTCTGTACCGTCGATCATGTCCCTGCAAGAGCATCAGTAACTCTCCCAGCTTCTCACTCGTCGCTCGCAGGGATCGTCGCACCTCAATAGACGGCGGGATACCGAGATCGTGCAGCAATCTCTCCAGTATCGGCTGGTCGTCTCGCAGTTCGGGATTCTTGGCAAGCAAAAGCAGTCTATCAGCCATGTCAGCCCATGATAATGGCTCCACGTCGTTAAAGCTCGGCGTTTCTCCGTCATTTTCAATTTCTTCGTCGTCACTGATGACAATCACTTCATGAACAGGAAGAACAGACTCAACATCTTGGTCGACATGTACTGCTGCCATACTCAGTCGTGCCCGTTGATTGAGACAGACAACTTCAATTCATATCATATCGATTTGCAGAGTCATTCTTCTCTGTCACTCTAAAGAGGTAGCCGGACCGGTCCCAATTCGAACCGTCGAGCCAGTGGCCGAATTCTCTCCCCCCCCCTGTCTCCCAGAGAAAAACGACAAGAAACTTCCCATACATTTTCAAAGAGAGACGAAAAGACAGCAATCTTCAGGAAAGAGAAGTGCTAGTGAAGCGAGAGCGGTGGGGTCGATTGTTCCTCCCTTTTGCCGCTGAATTCTCCTCATCCGTCAGTGTCTCCGCCTCCGCGTGTGTGTGTGTCGGTCGTTTGCACTCCGACCCACCGTCCGCTCATTCAGTCAGTCGACCGTCTGTTCGTCTCGTTAGACGCCGCTGTCCGTCCAACGTCGTTGTCTTACGCTTCTCGGCACGAAGTTTGGTGATCGCATTCCCTTTGCGTCGTCGTAACTCTCGGGCCCTGAACACCCCGCAACACACATATCAACACATTGCTCAAGGTAAATATTACAGTTAAACAACTAGATTAAGTAACTAGGCTGCTTTCGTGTACCGTGAGGCCTTCATGCCATCACTACACATTTGCCACTGCACCCCCACGACATATTTTGCATCTCTCCATCGCTGCCTTTCTCATCTTTATTGAGGACATCATCGAAGCCAATTTGGTCAAATGCAACTGTTACTTGCTGAGAGAACACAGGAGCTCTTGATGGTTAAGAATGGTTGATGCTGTTACCGTACTGAGCTTCTGGTGAAACTCTGGTGGTGCCATGACGGTAGCCTCCGGCTCTCGAGCTCACCGATCTCATGATGGAGAGTGATGGATCGTCAACTCAACTGGGAGAGACTTGGCAGCGGAGGCAGCTCGTATAGCACCTAGATATGTACAGTATGGAAGATGAAAAGATGACTCACTTGTTGCATGTGCAAATGTGCTTGGATATGTAGAAGATGAACGTCAACATGGAGCGAGCCAGCTTCACGAGCTTGCTGGACCAAGCGCAGTTCGGTGGAGCGCTGCAGCAGCCACTGATGCACCCAGGTCACCAAGCTGCACCAGCGTTCGCACTTCAAGGCATGGTATCCCAGCCGATGTCCACGGGATCTTCACAGTTCATGAAGCAGCAGCCGGTACCGCAAGCTCCAGCTCCAGCTCCAGTGAAGCTCCCAGCAGACCAATCGGTGAGTCTACAGTATTGATCGTGCAATGGGTTGTCGTACCTTTTGCTAACTGTGCTTCAATTCCAGGTCCCTAACGTACTTCACAACATGATGAGCCGGAGCAACAGCTCCAAGTTGACGCCCTCAAGTACTGAGGCTTCCTTATTGTCTCTAGTGGATGGAGAGCTTCGTGTGTCCTCGATCTCAAACCTCCCGATCTTTCTCAAGGTCCTAACACGCTGTAAGACTGAGCCCGAGCAAACGCTCGCACTTGTGGTGCTGCGTGCTACTTCCACTGCAACTGACGCCAAGCTGTCGCACGCCTGTGCTAATGCCTTTGAGAAGAGTGGAGGCCTGAGACTTGCACGTACCTGGGTCGAATCGGCTGTGACCTGGCAGCATAATGATCTACTGGTTCTACTCTTAGAAGTGTTGCAGACTCTACCGTTGCAATTAACTAGTATTACGGAAGCACGTATCAATGAGCCCATTGTCAAGTTGCGAAAGAATGCTCGCGAAGAGCGGGTCAAGCGTGCTGCTCAGGATCTTCTCAAGTTTTGGCGTAGCAAGTTTACAGAGAAAGACAAGGCTTCGTCGCCTCCTTCGGCGCCGAAAGAGAAGGCTCCGGACTCTTCCAAGGCGTCCTCATTAGCTGCCACTAAGTCAACGCCTTCGACTACTGCCACCACGGCAAAGTCTGTGCCGCTGAAGCAGCCAAAGGTCTTGAAGAAACGCACGATCAAGCGGTTAGAACGACTACCGTTTGGTGGCGGCAGTGCCGTTTCTAAATCCAGTGACTTGATCGGAAACCTCATGCAACGAAAGTCAGCGAAGGACGCTGCAGCTCAAGCTAAGAAGAAGAGTAAAAGTGTCGATAGTAGCAAGTCAGATGACATGAAAATGGACGAGTCTCCGTCAACGTCCAGCAGCGAAGGCTCAGCTACGACAGGTAGCGTGGATGATTCGCCGTCCATGTCCCTCCCTACGATTCAAAGCTTCAAGGCTGCTTCAACGTCAACGTCGTCGTCTAAAGAACGCAAGCGCATTCGCTGGGCCGATGAAAGCGGTGAGGAACTTGTTAAGGTGAAGCTTATCGAGTCGTGGCGGGATCTTGTGCCCTATGATCCTCGTCATGAAGATCAGTCCTTTAAGGATGCTAAACTCCGAGAACATGCCAATGAGCGTCATGCCTTGCTTGCCCACCATCACAAGGTGCCGCCTGCTGTGGCTGCTTCTCGCTCGCGTGAGTGGACCACGCCTGCGTTTATGCGTCTACCAGAAGCGGTAGCAGAGCGAGCTAACAGCAGCTCTGTCACGGACGAGATGCACGTCCAGGACAGTCGTCGACGTCATGTGGATGAGTATGAGGTGTTAGCTGGCGAGATGCCAATTCAGAGTCCTAAGGAGTGGGAACGGGTGAATGAGCCACACCGTGGACCGCCACTGGAGATTCCGTTGAGTGATGTGGTCGAAAGTGAGCCTAGCAACCAGCCTCTTCCGACTTCTATGGCACCGCCAACCTCTGAAGGATATCATCAAGGAACGTACGCCCAGGCACCTGGCTATGGTCAGCGTGGTTACAACGATCGTAGTGAGTACAATGCCCGACAAGACTCCGAGGCAGATCGTAAGCTGCGTGAAGCTTTGGGTCCGCTGCAGGAGAACACCGTCGTGCTGCTAATGGACAACCCAGACGTTGTCCCGCAGGTGCTTGAGGAAGCACAACGTCACGGCAATCACATTCCAGACGCGCGTGTGTTTGAAATTGTGGATCAGTATCGTCGCGGACGCTTCCAAGCGCCGCCTAATGTTGGAGGTCCGCCAGCGTTTAGTCCTTATGGTAGTCAGCAGTATGGTGAGATGGGTCCTTGTGCGAACTATGACCGCCAGTACCAACAGCAGTATCCGCCTCATCAAGGCCCGCCAGGAACGTCCTTTATGCCTGGAAAGAGGACAGCCGATGCAATGGGCGCGGTCCAGAACGGCATGATGCCTGACGCCAAGCGGCCGTCAAAGAAGAACCGAGGCACGCTGCCTTGCAGGTTTTTTGCCTCGCCAATGGGTTGCAAGCACGGTGGCAACTGCCACTACGCGCATGTTCAGCCGGTGCCTGCTAACGGCCCCGAGCTTAGTGGTATTTATAACAACAATGTCCCTATGATGGGAGGCCGAGGCGGCGCTGGCCCCATGATGGGCGGGCGTGGTCCTGGCCTTATGGAGCGATATGGCCCCGGCCCCGGCCACCACATGCGTGGAGGTCGGTGATGAAAACTCTGGAATATAACGAATCGTCAAAACGTCAACCCAACTTAGAGTTTCAATCTTCTTGTGGCCAGAGAAGAAGCCAGGGGTCAGCACATGCTGCCTCATTTGCCCTAGGAAACTTGCCCGTGGAAGAATATACACGTCGGAATTCGCTTTCATTATCTACACAGCAAACGCTTATCTATTTCATTCGAACATCTCTACAGCGATGATAGAGATAGCGTTGACATCTTCGGTTCATAAGATTCTCAAAAGACGAAAATACACATGATAATACAACCAAATTGGAAAAATAACACTTGATAAAAGTCATGATAATTAATCTTTCTCATAACAATAGCGAAAAAGTTTAGAAATACTACTACAGTAGTACTATTAATGCTAGCAAAGCAAATACCGGTACAGTCGTGCACCTCCAATTTGGCAGGGCGGACCATATCAACAGTACCAGGGCATAAGTGCACATCGTAAAGCAAAAAACAAACGCAAATCCAGTGCACTGATATTTGTTTTGTTAATTCAGTATAAAGTTAACATCAAACTTCTGCATAATCTTGGCGTCAGACGCGTGAATCGCCGGCGCGCAACAGCGCTTCCGGTCGCGATAGGCGTCCGACAAGGCGGCAACTTCAGCGGACCGCTAAAGAATACTCTGGACGGTAGTGCGCTTTACTGCTTGGGGGGTCTTAAAGCGCTCCGTTGCCCAACGAGCAAGTTCGGAGTGAGAGCATGCAGGATCTGACTTGTGCTTCTCGCACAAAGACTGCTTTTGTGGGACATGTAGGAGGAAGGGCGATGTCGCATTGTCTTTGGCGGTAAAAATCAAAGTGTGTGTTTGTATGAAGACGTCCGATCCAAAATTTAAAATCAGATCGATGCAGCGTGTCATCCCTCCGCGTGGAGGGGGAAAACCTCCGCGTGGAGGGGGAAAACCGTTGAGGTTATTAATAATTGCAAAGGTGGTGATGGGCAAAGGTAATTGCGCATCCGATTTGCGTGATCATAAAATTTGGTAGGGTATCGACGGATACCGGTGCCGAATTGGAGGTGCACGACTGTACGACAAAATTGGTTGCCAAATGGAGCATTGTATATTGCCTTTTGTCCTGTTTGTTATTCGAACCCACACCTTGTCACAAGGTACAGGGAACAACACGTTTTGCAGAGAAGATGCCCCAGGACCGTTCACCCTGTTGCAGGATGAGGCTGAGCCTAGGGCTCCGAGCCGCTAGCGTGGTGTTACAGCTTACGCCTTGACCGACGAGGCCTTGCGGCTGCTGCGACGCTTGGCGATCTCGCTGGCACGACGGTCCTTCTGCTCCTTCACGCGCTGCAGTGCCATAAGGCGAAAAAGGAGCAGGATAGATTCCAAACATCCGCGCATATATAAAGTCAGTCTCACATCGTACAATACCACTCATCTAGGCGAGAAGGAAAGAGACGCACCTGAGCGTGGAGACGGTTGTACTCGGCGGCCTCGCGCTGCACCTTCTCGCGCTGCTGCACCTTCTTGAGGGTAATCTGGCGCTTGTGGTGGAGCGTACGCGGGGTCACAAGACGCTGGATCTTGGGGGCCTTGTCGTTCTTCTTGCCCGTCTTGGAGTCAAACTTACGACGGATAACGTACTTGCGCACGTCGTCCTCCTTGGTCAGATTGAACAGCTTGCGGATGTTCGAGGCACGCTTGGGGCCAAGACGACGCGGGATTTGCACGTCAGTGAGGCCGGGGACATCAGCCTCGCCGGCCTTGACGACCACCAGGTTGAGCACCGAAAGGTCCGGGCCGACAATGCAACCGCGCACCGACTTGCGCTTACGCTCACCCTTGCGACGGGGACGGTAGCACGACTTGCCCTTGGAGAGCAGAAGACGGGCACGGCCGTTGGACAGGACACCCTGCTTCATGGGGAAACCCTGCTTGTCGTTACCGCCCGACACGCGGAAGATGAAGCCCTTGAACTCGTCGCCAAGAACGTCGCCCTCCACCTCCTGGGAGATGCGCTTCTCGTAAAAAGCGCGGAGCTTGTGCTCGTCATCGACTTCGAGCACCTTCTGGGCACCCGTAAGGGGGTTGGCAATGTTGAGCTTCATGTTGGAATCTGCAGTAGAACAGGAAAGTTCGTCAGTCTCGCACGATCGACCTACGGATGCTGTGCTACTGATTCAGGCATCCACAGGCAGCTACGCGTCTAAGCTTCAAAACGAGAGCAGCTGCAGCTTCGAACACCATCTCCAGCAGCCATAAACACAAAGCGCGCGAATTGATCCGCTGTCGTACCTCACAAGACAATAAGGACAATGGAATTCACTCTGTACTTGGTGGCTCAAAGCTCCCACCACCAACGCTCTAACCAAGGCCATACGGGCCAACCAAACCAAAGTGAGCATGGAAAATCAGGAACAATGTATGCTACACAGCAAAGGCTTTGCAAAATTTTCCGCATCATTGAAAATGTAAGAATCTCTTTTTCGTTAAGTTCGCATTCCAGGTAAGTACGGTAGTCTGAAACGCAGTTTGGATTTGTGTTCGGTTCCAGCAGCCATTTTTTGTGTAGATGGTGGTGCCAACGCTGTACCACCGACCACTGGAGAGATACGCCAGCCGCTCATTTGGCAAGACATTGTCGAAATGGGTAATCAGGTGAGCACACCTGCTGCCGCTGTCGCTTCGGCCAGTCAGCAAGGCGGATGTCCAGTGCAGCATGAAGCTAAGAAAGCACCGGAGGGATGCCCTGTGCAACACGATGCCAAGAAGATCGAAGGCTGTCCCGTGCAGCATGATAAGAAGCCGTCGATGACCGATGCCATGTCGGGTGGATGTCCGGTGGTCAAGGACGGCAAGGAGGAAAAAGAGATCTACAACGTCTACGGACAGCGCATTGATCCGACCAATATGATGCCGTACAATCCGAACCAGGACCCCAATGCCGAACAGCGCTACCCGTTGCCTCAGGGCCGTGTGCAGTCCACGATCCCTAAGGGCGGAACCGAGGGCACGTGGCTGTATCCGTCCGAACAAATGTTTTTCAACGCGCTTAAACGCAAGGGCAAGGGTGAAGACGTGCACGAGGGTGACGTGAAGGCTATTGTGTCCATTCACAACAACATGAACGAGCGCGCTTGGGCGCAGGTGGAGCATTACGAGACAGTATGCCACCCGGACCTCGAGAGCTCAAAGCTGCTCAAGTTCTGCGGCCGTCCAGACAAACTCACGCCTATTGCGTGGATCAAGAGCATGCTAGGATACGGCGAGCCCTTCGACCGTCACGACTGGACCGTCCAGCGTAGCGACAACACGCAGGTACGCTACGTCATTGACTACTATTTCGACGATGAGAAGTCCGCACAGGACGAAGTACCTGAGCTGCACTCTGAGAATAAGGTCAAGAGTATCTCCATGTACGCTCGTCCGGCTGTGGACTCGGTGGGCGCTTTGGTCGACAGAATTAAGTTCCCAATTATGGGCTTCGTGAATGGACTGAAGGACCCCGATCTTACTGCTCGTTCTGCTCTGGTTGAGCATACGCAGCAGGACAAGGATGCTCTGGAGCCGCTTTCCGTGGAGGAGGTTGAACAGACATTCGCTAAGGTGAAGGACACGTGCAAGAGCTGCATGCAGGAGGTCAAGACTTGCAGCAACGAAGTGCAGTGCTCACAGGCAGCTATGGCGCTTCAGCTTTGCATGGGTCGCATCATCTGTCCGCCACAAGCCTCTGCCTTCACTAAGGCTCTTGAGGGCGGCGACGAGGCAGCAGTTGAGGCTGCTTTTGACGCCATGAGCACCAGTCTAGAGCAATTCCAGGAGCGCGGAGCTAGCGCAATGCAGGAGCAGGCTGTGCGTGAATCTTTGGCCAAGAAGTAAGCGATGTGAAGAGTTCTAAAGCAGGTAAATAACGCAATCTAGACGATTTTTATACCAGTTTGCACTTGACTTTCACTCGTCTTCGTCAGGGCAAACAATCACTTGGCCCCTGCAGTCAACGTATTGGTTTCGTAAATGACCAGCACGTGCCTGTTCCACCTCAAGTTTGGAGAAGAAGTTCTTTGCTGCTCATTAAGCGCACAATTCGAATCGGGTCAGCAATTGCGCTTCGGTATAGCCAGGAAGTGCGGTACTTACGTGTTTGAGACCAAGTTGCCGTCAACGCTCCACGATTTCGATCAAGCAGCGTGATTGCTTCTTGTCGCTCCTTCTCTCTGGCACCAACTCGCTCTATTGTGTTGTAATGCAGGAGTAATTGATAAAGACTCTCGTAGTGATTGTCGCGAGCATAATCCAAAGAAGAGTGTCCTTTTCGATCACGAGTGAAAGCATCGGCGCCGTGTCTTAGTAGCAATTTTGCACAGTCGAGCAGATTATAGCGAGCGCAGAATTGTAAAGCTGTTTCCCCAAATGCGTTCTAGCGGAAGACACAACGCGAAATAATATGCGAGATGATACAACAGCATGAAGGATAGAACACTGATCACTTTACCTTGGCATTGACATTGACTCCTTGCGCTATTAGAGCCACTACAATGCCTTGTAGCCGTTGACTTCGTAACAATAGCGAGGCGACATCTTTGATCGTATCGGTAGCTCCCAGCGTCCAATCTCTCCACAGGAAATGGAGTGCAGTGTCGCCATTTGCAGTGGCAAGCCACACGACTGCACCTTGATCCAGCAGACAGCGCACAAGTTCAACACACAATGACCGACACGCAGCCATCAGCGGAGTGACACCCAACGTTCTGTCTTCGCGTACAATGATCTTGTCCATACTGCCATTAGAAACGAGACTCACAGGTACGTTCACATCCACGAACGAGTGGAACGTTAGCCACGCAATTACTTCGCTGTAAAGCACCTATCGTAAGTTGTTACTTCAAGTATAAGAATATAAAATAAAAAAATATTACTCGGACCATTTTGGAGCTGCACGCATCAACCTCCAGAACTGCTCCAGTCCTTGTCGATGTTGCACCTCGCACAGTCGAATCTGCCGCTCATCCTCCGTTTGTCGCACTTTCTCCTGCTCGCTTTTCATTGATGTCGTGAGTTTACTGAAATATTGCTCCAACTTGGAGCATCCACGAGCACGTTCCAAGCCCAAGCTAAGAACACCTTCGTCCATCCTCCCAGAGTTAATCGTCTTCCTTCCAATCGACGACGCATCGGTAAGCAGCAGTTTTCTCTTGGCTGCGATCTCCATCTCACGCTCCTTTTCGAGCTTCAGCTGCGAGCCGGCAATCGGATACGCGTCCTTCACGTACCAAGTATGATATTTCCCATGAGGATTCAGCTGCGTCTGACTCAGACTTGGAGCTTTAGACTTTTGGAAGCGATTTGCCAGCAACTGCAGCTCTTCCTCTCCTAAATCGTCCATGCGAGCGTAGATGCCCGGCAAGCTGCGCGTTGCTCTCAACGCCGACATAGACGCATCACCACTAGCTATATCCGCTCGCTTTGCGGCTCGAATCTCGTCTCTTCGAGCTCTCATTGCAACGGCATCCATTTCTTGCTCCTCTCCTCGTCGTTCCTACATCACCGTATCAGTGCTTTACAAGTCTCACACAATTACATAATTGATGACGCCCAGCGCACCGCCTCTAGTCTATAGCGTTGCTGAATCTGCTCTCGATGCCGTCGCAAATATTCCACATGGCGCCGCTCAACCGCGCGCCGGTCGTCTCCATCCTCGTCGTCTTGCTTCTGCTTTGCGGGTGGCATCCAAAAAGGTGCAAAATGGGTCAAAATTGCGCAAAATGGCACGTTGAAGTAGTCATCATTATTTAGAAACGGCCGTATACGGGCCACTGTTTCGGATGACCATCACTCGGGATGCACACCAGTGACACCCCACATTTCCGATTTTAATCGAGGCGACTCAGACTGGACTTGAGCCCCATGCTGTCGTCTGCCAAGTCCATGGACGATGAGGCGGCGCGGCTGGCGGTGCTACGCGACCCGAAGCGCATGGCTGCATTGCTCGTGCGCGCCTTCTCGTCCTCCATACTGGATGATTCGGTCCACGGCGCGGCGAGACGTGGGAGCACCCAGGCCCAGGAAGAAGAGGACGAGGAAGTGGAGGAGACGCAGGAAGAGTTCCAGGAGCTCGAAAGACGAGCGAGCGCCGGTACAGCGACTGAAGCTGCGCCTCTGCGAGTAGTTATCCGTCCTGTGGCCGAAGACGACGAGGATGATGCTGGAGAAGAGTACGAAGAAGAAGACGACGACGAAGAGAAGCCATTAGATGAGGAAGAGTTGGAGGCGGCGGCAACAGCGCTGCAAACGGCCACACGCATCGTCGAAGAGTTGCGCCTCAAGATGCTGCTGAAAGCGGGTCAACAGATGGAGCGGCAGCGACAGGACAATGACGAGCCTCCTTTCTCCTCGCCACCAGTAGAAAACAATACCGGTACGCCGACTGGAGGACCCGGCGTTCCGGTGCCACATGCACGTGTGCGCTCCGACTCCGCATGTAGTGGCTGCGGCAAGTCGTTTAATCCGTTCCATCGCAGTAAGAATTGTGCGGCATGCGGGTTCGCCTTCTGTCCCAAGTGTTCGTCCAAGAACTTCGTGCTGCCCACATGCTTTGGCTACCACGATGAATCGGTGCGCACCTGTGACTTGTGTGCAAAATGGTTCCAGAAAGCAATGGACCGATACTTTGACGCTATGGAACTGACAAAAGAACAAGAGCAAGATGCCTCCATCCATCGCGGTAGTATGGGTGAAATCACGATAGAGGAGAAGCCTCGATCATTGTCCAGTTTCAACAGCACTCCAGCGCCTACAAATGACGGATTACTGTCGGTGATAACGCGACGGTCGTCTGTGTCGTCCCCTGACCCCGTTCCTAGCGACGACGTGGCGGACGAAAGTGTCGATAATGATGACCAGATCGCTCCATCAACCTCCACGTCCTCCTCATCAAGACGACGACATCGCCGTCAATCGGTAACGTCCGCTCCAGCGTCGTCATTGAGCAAGAATAAGCCATGGTTCAGTGGCCACTTACGTGCCATGCATGTGAATGATCGACTACCACGAAAGAAGAAAACAAGAGGAGAAAGTGAAGGTGGTGAGACGGAAAACAACAGTCCAGAGCTTCGGTCGCGAAGGAGTCGCTTGAGTAGCGTGGCGTCCTCCAAGAGTAGACACACAAACGAGGATGCAGACGACAGATCGTGCGGACAGCAAGAGAACTCGGCGGGAAATAGTCCCATAGATATCCAAGATGGAGAAGATATCTCGAAAAGCTCAGCTACTGGACGCAGTGGGTCGTCATTGACCATAACTGTGAAGCCTGGTGAGGATTCCAACCACACTAGAAAGAGAAGTCGACGCTCTAAGTTCTCGAGATCGGCCAGTTTTGACCTCGCGAATCTACAGTCGAGTGTATCACCCGATTCATCGCCAGAAATGAAGCGCTGCAACACATTTGGTCCAAATGACGGAAGAAAACTGGCTTCGGACGTCCTAAGCAGTGGCGGTAGTGATCGCTCGAACAGTATGGTGTCGTTAAAGGCTTTCGATGACAGTGACATCGTGGATGAACGTGCACAGCTTGACTCAGCAGAGGTGAAGATGAACAGTGAAGCAAAACTATCTGCAGCTGTGTTGCGCTTCGCAGTGTATGAAATGGGCGGGAAAGAAGGCGCCGGCTTACGACGTACGTTTGGATTTACCAAGGCCAACCCGGTGCTGGATCGATATACATTGGAGCTTGACTGTCGCCAACGAATCGTACGAGCAAAGTCAGTCTTCATGCATCGCTTCTGGTCGTTCCACTGCGACTCGGTTCAATCGTTCGTGTATGGCTCCTCGGATGGGATGGCACGGCTTGTTGTATTCAATGGCGGACAGGGCAATCAAACGCTAGAGTTGAAGTTTGCGAATGATGACGAACGAGAGCAGTTCAAGCAGGCCATGGACAGTTGCCGATCAATTAACTTGGATAGGATGCGCAAATTTGCTTTGCGGACTGCTATGTCACTTCCTGTGCGACCTGAGCTCCCGGCATCTCCCGTACTGGACAATTTCCACTCGCCGGTACCCCTAGAGCCAAGTACTACTTTCTCAGCGGACATGTCGACGTCGATCGAGTCAGAATTGGGGCTGACGCATGAAATTGGCAGTGATAATACTTGCAATTCGCCAGTTCTACAGTCGATTCATGTGCCGCTGTTACCTGGAGAAGCAGTGGTGAAAGATACTGAGCTTCAAGCGACCATGCTCATCGGTCCGGTTAGCGAAACTTACGAGTCCACACTTGTATGGGGGAGGATTCGTGGCAAAATCGCCGTGACGAATTACCGGGTGATCTTTACACCGTTCGAACGAGTACAAATACAGCCGCGATGCGGTGGACAAGGCGGGATTGCGTACATCCCGCTGTTTGCTATCACACACGTCCAGCTCCTGTATCCTGGAGGCCGTCGACCTAAAGCTGGACGCACATATTACGCAGGAATGGCAGGAGCTGCGTCCATTATTTCTATCAACTGCAAGGATATCCGTGTGATGCGATTCCAGCTGGACAGTCAAGCGTCCGTTTCCGACGACCAAGCTCATAAATTACGTGCAACAATTGCAAAACTAGCCGATGCTTCGCAGCGATACACCCTTGTTGAACGAGGAAGTCCCATTCGAACAATATCTCCTGCACTTGGTCCGCTGTCGAGCTCAACTAGTGACAGCGACACATTAGACGGAGACAGAGAAAGCTCCATACATGAGAGCAAGGAGCCTTTTTTCCAGATCCCCTCGAGATCTCTAGCGTATGCAGCGTCACCAGTGCTTCGTCCAGATCGAATGCTGACGATTCCTCGCGAAATAAGTGGATCGTTTGCGTTCTCGTATTCGATCAGCAATGTCCCTCCCGAGCAGAATGGCTGGCATTTGTTCGTGGATGAGCGCGAGTTTAAGCGCCAAATTGGCGGCGACCCTGCTGTGTCTCCATTCCTTAAGGTACCGATACGTCTCTATCCTGTTTCATTGTTGATGAAATGCTAACTTTTTTGTGGTGGATTTTACTATGTAGTATTATAAAAACGAAAGAGGAAATATCTGCAAGTCGTATCCATCCAAGTTACTTCTCCCAGCGTCGATGAACTCCGCGACGTTGGCTAAAGTGGCTGATTTCCGTGCCAAGAACCGACTGCCTGTGATCACGTACTACCACCGTCGCAATCGGTGTGTCCTGACTCGCTCTAGTCAGCCTCTGTTGGGGAGCTTACTCTCGGGCACTTCCAACGTCTCCGACCAGCTACTTCTGGGCGTGTATCGTCGACTACCGGATATTATCAAGAACCAGTCGCAGTCGTCCCAGTCGTCTCGACCCATCTACATATTTGACGCTCGCAAACCGAAAGCGTCCACTGGCAATCGACTCATGGGGAAAGGTGGCGTGGAGACACCGCAGGATTACCCCGGAGCTGTTATTCACCACCTGAATATCGCCAATATGTACCGCATGCAGTCGTCGTTCATGGGTTTGATGAAGCTGTTTCTCCCCGGCGGTGTTGAAGATAGCGACCGTACGTGGCTGTCCAGTGTGGAGTCGACAAGGTGGCTGGATCATGTTCGATTGGTGCTGGATGGTGCGCTGAAGATCGCGCGTGTATTGGAGTTAGAAGGAGCTTCTGCACTTGTACACTGCAGTGACGGCTGGGACCGAACGGCTCAACTGTGTGCTCTGGCGCAACTGATCATCGACCCGTACTACCGAACCATCCGTGGGTTTGCGACACTTGTGGAAAAAGACTGGCTAGCATTCGGACACAAGTACGCCGAAAGGTGTGGCAGTGACCGTAATCGAGACCCGCAACGCAACAAGTCGTCGCCTATCATGTTCCAGTTCATCGACGCTGTCTGGCAGATGCAGCGACAATATTCTCGTTCGTTCGAGTTCAACGAGCGCTTCTTGTTGCACTTGGCGAACGCGATGACGTCGGGACTTTACGGGACTTTCATGTACGACACGCGACTGCAGCGAGACGTGAACGAGGTCAAGTATAACAGCGTCTCGGTGTGGACACCAGTGCTGATGAAGCCAGAGCTGTACTCTAACAGCAACTACGAGATGCACGATGGCCCCATCTGGCCCTGGGTGAGCTGCAAGATGATGCGTCTCTGGGAAAACTACTTTTTCCAGTGGCATCCCAAGTATTACAAGTGTCAGTGGGCATGCAGTTTGATCTATCATGGTCCCTCCAGTGCTCGCGGTGGTACAAGTGACGGTGGGGACAAAGATAAAGAGAATGCCCAACAACAAACCCCGCACTGGGATACCTCCCACGCTAAAGGATTGCCGGCGTTAGACCTGTTGGCAACGCCAATCACGTCCAGTATCGTCGAAGAAAACGGTGCTCATGACGTGCCGGTCATTAGCTTGTCCTCGGAAGATGAAGACAGCTTGAAAAGAGTGCGAACGGCCAGTGGGACCTACACGAAGAAGGCATCAAAGCGGAACATTTTCGGGCTAACCAGAGGAAGCCGTCAACGTGCACAGAGCGAAGAGAATGGAAGTCAAGAAGTGTGCTAGAAAACACGGAAATCGTATCACCAACGTAGGAATTGGGACAGCCATTAGCGTCGGCTGACTCTTCTTGTACAAAATGCTTGATTTCATTTATCATTTTTTTTTAAGTTGAAATTTGCATTAACTTCACTCGGTTGCATGTTCAGGACAAGTGTCAATCACAATAGTCCCTCGTCCAGCCGTCCCGCATAGTCTGGATCCGTAGACTTTTGACACCACGCCGTTGATATTCCACTTTGCGCCTAATCCTTCGACTACTTGACCGACTGTGTACTTGGCTACCTCACTGCTCTGCAGTTCAATGAATCGCTCGGCTTGTTTTACGAATTCAGGATTGTTGCCCAGTTTCTTGAATACCTCGACGGCATCTTCAATGGTTTCTGTCACAAATGAAGGTGGCGTTTCTCGGAAGAAAATGTACTCTTTGGTGGGAGTACTTCCAGGGTTTCCCAACCGCACACGTTTCAGACCAGTCTTTGACGTGCGTTTGTGGAGAGCGTAGTGTGAGAGTTGATCTACATCCTCGTGAGCGTTATCGTCTTCCGAAGAAGCTTTTTCCATATCGTCGTCGTCGTCTTTAAATCCTTGAAAGTGTAGATCTTTTGCCCGGGCCATTGGAGTCGATCCGGGTTCTCCAATGACGGGGCCATGGTGGTGTGGGGTGGATCCTGGGTGGTTAAGACGATTATACCCTTGGTCGTTGACAGGAGTGGCGATGGCATTTTTACTGGCAGTTTGATCTAAGTTGTTGGTAACCACATTTAATTCAGGTTTTGGTCGGCCGGTTGGTGAGCTCTTTGCTGGCGTCTTTTCGCTTGAATCAGATCGTTCCTTGTTACAAAACCAGTACATTAAGACATGACATGCAAAGTGTCAACGCGTTTACACCGTTACCTCACCTTAGCATTCCGTTTTGCTCTTGCTTTGACCTTGGCTTCGTTAGAGCACACGAGAAAGCGCTCCAACAGCGAAGATGGTACTGACAGGTTTGCGCTTGTTTTATCGGTGCCGATCAACCGTCGACTCAGTTGCTTGACCTCAGTGCCACCAAGAAGCGGTATAGGCTATGGTCCGAAAATGTGGAGTTAATAAATTGTCACATCAAAACAAGATTAATTTACTTACTCGTTCTTGGTCGAGTATTCGCACAACGTCGTCATGACAGTGCATGAGTAAGAATTCTCGAACGAGATGATGCACAGTGATCTCCTGGTTCGACTTTGCAGGACTCTCACGCTTCAATTCCTTCCGGTTTTGTCGCTCCTGGTTCGAATTCGACGTCTGAGTAGGCTCTGCAGCTCGACTTTCATTACCCACAGCTTCAACGACGTCAGCAGTGCTGATCTCGTTGACCTTGACACTTGTCATGGGGTTGGCACCTTTGCCAGGCACGTCTTCGTTTGCATCATCACTGTCTTCTACCAGGAGCTCGACTCTGCTGCGTTGCTTTCTTCGCTGTGCTTTGGTGTCGTCACCCCAACCTGATGTCGATACCAATTCAACTTCGTCAGCAAAACACGTCTTCTTCACCCGATGGCGCGACGCTTCCGGCTCGCCATCGATTATCCACACGTTCATTGTTGTCGGAAGGAGGATGAAAGAATGCCATCCCTTCCAGTCACACAGGATCTCTTGCGTTAGCGACGTCCTCAGTCTTCGACGGAGATGTCTATCAATACCAGCCTCAAAAATAGTATCTTGGAGATTAGCCATCTATCATTTTTTAGCCGTTTTTTATTTAAGTGCTCGACACATGCTTTTCACAAGTCACATATTTCAATATGAGCTTTCGGTCCCCGACACCTTGGAGGACTCAACACAAGCTTAGCTGCACCATAAAGACGCCGAGGGGTCATGCCTTCACATGACTCATGAAGTCATTCATAGCAGAGAAGGCATCAAGCTGGCTTTGCAATCGTACTGAGCTGCGACTTCAGGAAGAGCGCGAGCGGACCAGAAATGGAAGCGGAGATGAGATCGCCGCGACACTTTCTTGTGGGTACACCGATTGAGAGCAAGCTGGGCTTGCAGCGGAGCGACATTTTTACATGTAGGTATTAATATTCCTCGCACTGAGAATCTGCTCCGAACATTTTGCCTTTGAACCAGCTGCCTGAGCAGAAGGCCAAGACGATGTCCTCGAAAACTGGCACCACCGCCACTGTAAAATTAGGTCCCCAAAGCGAACTTCTGTTCTAAGGCTGGTCGCACTGGCTAAATTAAAATTAACCCTTTTAGCTGTGTCGACAGATACTTTTCGCGATTCTGCTCATTGAAATTAATTGAGGACTTTTAAAGAAGGCATCGGAGAACAGTCCAAGTTAAAACTAAAATAGCATTCGGTAGCCATACCATGGGGCAGTTGACTCTATCTGACGCGGAGTTGTCATGCCCGCATCCGTACAGCTCCATTCGAAAGGAAGATCAAGATTTGCGCGCCGTACATACTGGTTGACTTGCAGCGAGGACAGGCCCTGAAGAAATCTTCCGCTTCATTTTCCCATGTACACGAGCGCCCGGCTCCCAGCGACAGAAGCAGAGGGCGCTACAATTAACGACAGCGGCGCTTCTCTCATGCTTTAATCTCGGAGAAGCAAGAACCAGAGCGCAGTTTTCCGGAGAAAACCGGGGGCTTCGGGATCGTGAGAAGATGGTGTTGCCGCCCTGATCTCCTGATCCAAGCAAGTTGCCTAGGCTCTTGCTCCAGCAGCTGGCTGCAGCCGCGGAAATGATTTGGATTGGCAGAGCCTCCTTCGAATCTCAAATTTTGTGAGAAAATGGCTTCGTCGCGGTCACTGGTCGCGTGTTCCAGGATTGTTTTGTAAAAAAACTTGGCTTCAGTGATCGAAAGCATCGACAACTCGACAGCTCGAAGTTCGAGTCGAACCTGGCGAGAGCGTTCCCGCAAAGCCTGCTTTGATGTTAGAGAATCCCGGCTCATCCTCAGCCAGCGTATCGCGTGAAGGCGCACAGGCAGGGCCGAACTTGAGGTTGCCCTGAGGGCAATGCCCTCCTTGTAAAATGCTCCAAGAACCCCACACATCTTGATCCATTTTCACCAGAAAAACCGGCTAGGGAATTACAGTAAAGCCGATCTACCCAGAAATTGTAGAACGACCTGCTGAAAACGAGACCTGCAACACTACGATCTCCTCAACAGGTCCTTGGTTCACCATACTTTACCTTTACATGTACTAATTTTTGCTTGACAGCGGTGCATCCATGCCATACGAAACATCATGTCATAAATTTGTCTAAATATGACAAAAGTACCTAAAAAAACATGTACACAATTTCGGTAAATTGCTGTTCTGTGTACTCGATAATATTAGAAATAGTGTTCTAAATCTTAATACAGCCATGGATACCGGTATTTCAATACAACTCTTAGCACAAAAGTTCGCTTCCCATGAATGAATTGTGAGAAGTTGCATAACCTTTATATTAAATTACACCATGTAATTTACATGTACCGGTATTCCCCTACTGAATAAAGCCAGCCAAGAAGCCACCTCGGTGTGTTCACGGTGAACTTCAGCGCACAGTGCGGTACTAGGATCAATTCATATTTTTGCTGCTGGTGTCCCCGCACTGTCCAATTTCGGCGTTCACCGCAGGCAGCTGGGACCATTTTCTGCGCTTAAGAGTCTGTAGCCAGTCCCGTCCCATGTCTGCCAGATGGAGCGCAGTGGTGAGTCCGCGGCCAATCTGTCCCCAAAGCTGTCCCCCGAACGGAACGCTACTCACTCACTCTTGGATTTGCCTCCTGTCGCCAAAGACCTCCTTACCTTATTAATACCCACTCCATCTTTCGACCATCACAATGGAGGCCTGCCTACAAAAGTTTGAGACGACCATGGGCTCTGCACCGACCACGCCCACCTCGTCCGAGCAAGTTACTACTCGCCGCGTTGCGCACTGGGATAGCAAGCGCGAGAAGTGCAACAACTGCGAGCTTATCTACCTCAAAACGCTCAGCCAGCACTTGGGCTTCTGCTCCGTGGACTGCAAGTCCAATATGGTGTATCTTCAGAAGGTCAACCGTGCGATCCGCGCCATGAAGGACGCGGTGGACGAGCGCCAACGCGTCCAAGAGCAAGAAGTCCGCGAGGAGCCGGTGACGCAGCAAGCGCCTCAGCCGGTGGAGGTTGAGCAGCAGCCTGCCAAGGTGCAGCTCGACCCCTTTACTACAGCCAGCGAATCTTCGCATAGTTTGAAGCACGCGCAGTCGTTTGCTGAGTTTGGTCTCGAGACCCGTGTGCTGGACGCCAGCAACGTCGAATGGTCTTTCAGCGCCATGTATTAAAAAGCCAAGATCCCAATTGTAAATTTAGAGCCTCACGATAGAGTTCCAGTGTGAGATGTAGAATAGCCCAAAGCTTAAGCTGCATTTATAAAACAAAGATTGCTTTCTTTTCAAGGTGCATTTTGTTGATACCTAGCTTGACAGTTCAAGTACGCAGCGCTTTGACACTTATCAAATGATCATTCTTAAATCTAGGATCCCCTTCTTGGAATGCATTTCTAACCTCTATAAGTGAGAAAATCCACAAAACCAAAAGACCCTGCACACGCTGCTGAAGGTACTATACTACGTAGTAAGAATATTCATAACTCGTACGCTATCCGTCCATCGTACTTCTATATAAATTAATGTAGTATTTGATACGTGCAACTCGAAGTATTAATAGCAGCATAGCTGCCTGTGGGCGAGCTAGAGGCTCTACCCACCCCTTGCCTACACACTGTAGTCTGTAGAATACATTCGGTATCTATGAGCAGGGCGCTGGAGTACTGCCACGTGGATGCCTTTCCAATAGGTTTCACTGTTACACTGTTTCACTTCACTTCAGCTCTCAGTTCGACCAGATTATTAAATAATCAAAATAATTTATTTGTCACTCGGACTCCGAGTCGGAGACCACAACCGCGTCGACGTAGCGAAAGATGTTGGTAACGGATGGGGTACTGAGCCACAGACGATTGATCACCCTCAGTAAGTTCCTGGTGAGGGACGGCGCCGACTCCCAGCATTATGCTGAGCATGAGAGCAGCAAGAGTACAGAAATTGAAAACAGCACCGCAGTCGGGGCTCCAGCGCAGCTCAAAAGACGAAAGGCTGAAATCCTGAGTTGGGCCCACGCCCGATTTCTGGTCGTCGCAAGTCCTGGTTTCTCGTCACTGTTGGAAGCAGATCGAAGCAGATTGCGCTCTCGACTCTGGCCTCCCAGCTGGAACAAGCTCGGGCTCCGATGAGTGTACCAGCAGGACATTTTTTTTTATTACCTAGAGATTTCAAGATGCGATGCCTGACGTCCGATCGTGCTCTCCACAGAATTGTCTCTCTTCGGCAAACCGAGTGCTCCTGGAAACGTTTAACGCCGCTGCAAACCCGTCCTCCGCCAATCGGGCTGCGGTAAGAGAGAGCACGATGGCTGCAAGGCGCAGTGCTACGTCGCGACTCGACAATTCCGTCCGTCCCATCCTCGACGCCGAAAAACCGGCGTCAAGCGAGTTAAGAGAGCGGCAGCATTTTCTTGTCCTCGCTTGCTGGCTGGCCATTCCTGCAGGCTCCAACGCAGACGAGCCCAGGTTCAAAGTCTCCACAGTGCTTCGGCCTTGTCAATCTCGGCAGACGAAGCAAGGTCCCTCCTGTTTGGCGTAGCTCTCTTTCCCGGGCACCGGCTGCGCCGCTGAGCAGCGTAGGAGCGTTGCCACTGCCAACTTGGCAGAGCAGCGACGAACGAGCACCGGCCGGTGAACTTGAAGCGATGCTCGGTGTAAACCGAGGGATGCACTTGCCGCCGAGATCTGTAAAGCGGTGGCACCGAGTGTTTGGCTGTGGCAGACCGCCAGGTTCTTTTGCGTGTTTGCCGAGCGGGAATCGCTGTGCAAGCCTTGTAGCAGCCACGTCATGGTTCTGTCTGTAGCTCAGAAATATCCCATAGCACCGAAAATTTTGATACTTGGCGGCCTAGAGTGATATGACTGTCGTCCGAGCATGAGCACTTATGTTGCTACACGAAGAGAAGGCAAGAAGTTTTTTTGACAGCGAAGCACTTTTCATGTTTTACTTCGAGGTATAATACAGCGATTTATTATTAATACGTGCACGTATTAATACATGTAGTACTGTCCATGAATAAAACAGTACGCATATTGATTTAAAGGAAAGCAATTATTTCTAAAGGAGGCTGTTATTAACAGCCATACACTTTTGTTTTTTAAATTTAACACTATTTAGCCAACCATTTTGGGTCAATCCACCAATCACAACTAAGAATCCGAGTCAAAGCCATGCATCATCCTCGACGCTAAATTGACGACACTGCGTATCCCACACGCTAAACATCATGCATGCCCCCCGCCAAGTTAATGTCGACGATCAAGTGGCTGAGGTCTGGTCCAAGGACGCAGCTTCAGCCTTTCAATTGGGGCTGCTCGTGGGCCAAGTAAGCTCCTCGAATGTCGGAGATTTTGTGCTGACCGCGGTGCCCATTCCGTCCGAGAGTGAAAACGGCGAAGCCCCAACTGGACTTAGTGACGTGTCGGTCGACTGGGTCCAAGAAGTCGCTCAACAGGTAGATCGCCTGCTACCTGGAGGCATCAGCGTGCTGGGGCTCTACGTGGTTTCGGCTCGGGACGTAGCCTCGAAGGTAGTGCCGTACTTGCGAGCTACAGCGGAGGTGGTGGCGCTGTCTTCCGATATATATGTGGGTGACAATGTCCACTACCTGGCACTTGTGTCCCCGAACGGTGACGCCACCTTCCAGAGCTTCTACGATGTGGTGGATGTCAACAAGACGCAAATGCTTCCAGCCGAACGCATGGCCCCGACGAAGAATATTGCATTCAAACAGTATCGAACACTGATCGATCTCGACGAACCCACTCCGTTCGTGAACATCGCCCCAACTGCAGCCATGACTGCAGTGGAGGTGGCTGAGAAGCGCATGGACGAGATCGAGAAGCAGCTCGAGCCATTGTTTCGTCGCGTAGAAGAATCCATTGCTGTACCTAAGCTGACGGGCGACACAAGCGCTCAGCATTTGAACTTGCTAACATTGACACCTCCAGAGTCCCAGAAGCTTGTTGAAGATGTAAGTAGCTCCCGCTATTTGTACAAAGGTGGTGTATTCACACTTTATTTTGCTTTGTGTTACTAGCCTCTTGGTGGCATCCACGGAGCTGTTAGCTGCGTCGCGTTCGTATCCCAAAACGAACCTGAAGCAAGTGAGGTGGCAGCGAAATACCTGAAGCAAGACTTTGTGAAGTCACTGCTGCTGCGTGTAGCGTTGGCTCGTGAAAGGTGGGCTGAGGATGACGAAGGTAAGCACTGATACATGACGCTTGTGTCCAACACAGAGAGAATCAGGCATTGGCAAGCTCTTGTTTCTGACCTGTTTCTCTCTGGATTTTGTGAATAGTGGAGCCAAACGAAGTGTTCAAAGAAGGTGGTGTTATTCGACTCGCTCAGCGTGGCCTGGTGCCGTGGCGCTCTGCTTTTGGATCGAGCTCCCATTTTGCGGCTACGGTTCATGTTTTTCCTGATGAAGACGCAGTAAAGGTTGTGAAGAACGCGCTAGAAATCGTTGGAGGTGCGTCGAGCCAAGATGCTGCTGCATGGGCCGCGATGGAGATCGGCGGACAGCTTGGGTCTCGCATGGATCTTACTTTCGGCGTGACGGAGTCGGAGCATTTCAAGTACGTTTACTATCTGCTGCCTGTCGTCCTCGTCCTGCTCCTGCTTGTAGCCCAGTCCATGATGTAAGGACTTTTGCTTAAGCTTTTTTTTTTATCAAAGACTTCGTTTGCAACTTAATTTTTTTTAAAGTGAAAATAGTGGTTAATGTTGTTAAGTTTGGTTGCATTGGACTCGTTTTACTTCTTGTTTACATCTATCTGCATACACCGATTCTATAGTCTATATGTCGCGTGGTCGCATTCATCTGCGAGCGCGATTAATACATAGCGCTGAAGGCCCATTCAACGTTGCTAGCCTCGAGAATACGATACTCGAGGCCGAACTCAGCGAATGTCTTGCATTCGGTCTCAGCGACCTCCAGGTAGTCGTCCTCCTCCTTGTGTTGCACAGGCTCCTGCTGCTGCTTCTCTTCTGCTTGCTGCTTCTCCGCCTGATTCTGTTTGCGCTGTTCCTGTACGGCATCCTTCATGGCGCGGATGGTGCGGTTGACTTTTTCGAGGTATGCCATGTTCGACTTGCAGTCGACGGAGCAGAAGCCGGGGTGCTGGCTGAGCGTCTTGAGGTAGATGTGCTGGCAGTTAGCGCACTTCTCGCGCTTCTTGTCCCAGTGGGCGATGCGGCGTCGTGGCAGCTCACGCGGCTGCTCCTCGGGCTGTTGCATGCGAGGAGCACTGTGGCGGATCGGGTGCGAGCGCGGGCTACCAGAGGCGAGCAGCACCGGCTTCTGCTGCTTGGTATTTTGTGCCGGGGCCGACTTGGCGGAGGTGAAGAGCATGCTGCTGGCGATCTTCTGAAGGAAGGCGTCCATTGTGGCGTGATAATGGAGCTCTAGAAATGAGACTTGGGTGCTGTGAGGCAAAAGCTGAAGTGAGCCGTTTAAATTGTCTGGCCCGCTTGCCATCTGGTTTTGCTAGTAGGAGATGAGCTGCAATCGTCGATACAGTGCCATGTCTGAGAGAATTACCAACGCATCTCCCTCCGGCTCGTCTGCTCTGTCTATCCAAGTGGTTCTCTTGTCCGCAAACTTAAGCAAGAGAAGGTCATGTCTGAACGATGAGAAAGAGGTATTCCGCTCTAAACCGTGCTGTAGCAGACTTTTGCCGGTACATGTACAAGTACCTCAAGTATTTCTAACTCTGAACCCGACCTATGTGATTTGGTTCCAGTAAAGTGGTTTGGTTGCTTTTATTGGGCATTTCTTACCAAAATTCTAACGTTTGCTCTGGTATTCAATGAAACTCGAGAGTCATACTTTCCATCAAGCTGCTGTTTTACCAGTGCATGAAGTCCAACAAGTCCATACCAGGCAAACAACACCGGAGTTTTTTGTGAGCATACTGTTTACACCTACACCACCGTCTTGCCTTTATGTAGATTTGTATGCTAAAGTTTCGCTACATGCAGTTGACTTTCGTATTGTTGGTGCCTCAATGCCTCCTGTTAAAATTTCGGTTACAGTCTAGAACTACATCTGGCATCGTGTACACAGCGAGAGGAAATGTGGGAGACCTTCCTGTGTACTAAGAGTAAGAGTTCCCCAGCTGCAAGCTTTAGTACGTCATGCGAGCATTGGCAGAGTGTCAGGTATACCCGCCGAGGATGATTCTTTATTTATCCATTGCGTTCGGTGCCGCTTCATGCTTAAATCCAAAAATACTCTGGTTATGCATTATGACTTCCTTTTCGAAAAGCTTAAGACTTGTGATGTTTGTGGGCGATCCTCCATCCCGAACCTGCTGGGAAAATACCACCACTTGCATTTTACTTTACAATGTTAAGTAAAATGCAAGTGGTGTAAAGTTTACATCACCACCACGCCCAGTTGGGATCTGAAATTGGTTAATATACGGACGCAAACTAGCGCCTGGCGAGGTTGGGTTTCGCTACTGTAGCAATTCCTTCGCACAACCGCGAAACAACTTGTTTCGAGGTTGCGGGAGCTCGACTAGGATTTCAACAGCGGTTAAGGTGAAGCTGGAAAAGTGTATCGCCTCATTCGCCTTACAAAGACAAATCTTTAATAAGAATATTGCGGGGCTAGATTTCTTTCGTGCTTTTGGATGATTTACTCGACTCACGGCAAAAAAGTACTTATAATAGAGCACACTGTTTAGCGGGGCATTTCTATTTTGCATTTGCAACAGAACCGGGAATGCGACGTTTGCCGCAGTGCAATTTGCTGCACACGTACTGTATTGAAGTGCAAATTTGTGACAGAACCGGTAAATCACACAGAAACAAGGTCTGACACACAGAAAATGGGATAGCACATACAATATGCGTGGGACACATTAATGTCACATCACACCACACTATCTAAACGTGTGCCACAATTGCATAGGCCAAAACACACCAATCTCGGGTGTCTACACACCAGTGAATATTAGCGAATCACGACCAGTGCTATGAGCCAATCACCGCCCTATATATCCTTTCTTTACAGCAAAGATCCTTCTTCATACAGTAAAAACTGAACCTTGAAGCCCTCCTTCCCCTCCCTCAACGAAAGATGCCCACGACGACCAAATGGACGACTGTCTGCAGCGACATGGCTCGCGAGGATTCTCAGCTGCTTATGGAAGACATGAAGGCGTTCATTATTGTGAAGAGTCAGCTGGTTCCGTGTGTGGTGTGTGCACTGACCAAGCCACACAAGATGCGGTACCAGCTACTTAGGTGCTCCTCGGAAACATGCAGCGCAGCCACGCCATATGACGCGTGTCGTTGGAAGGGGAAGGTGCTCACGTGCCAAAGCCTTAACCGCGTCACCATAATGGAGACTGGTGCTCACGAGACGCTGGTGAAAGGTCCTCAAAAAACCAAGATGACCCCCCGACTCAAGGGCTACGGTCGTGAAATGGCTACGCAAGGGTTGAAGCCCGCTCGGATTCGCAATGGGATGGCTCGGCGATTCGGGCTGACTGAGACAGAGATGCCAACGTTACGTCAAGTGCAGTGGTTCGTCAGCAGTTACTCTAAGAAACATCTGCACCGCAATGACGATTATGACGAAATCCTGGGCCAGATCGACCAGTTGGCTTATGGCCCGACCGTCTCAGACACGAATCCTTTCTCGTTTGGATGGAAACGTGACGCACGCGGCAAACCAGATGTGGGGAACTGCTCTGACGAAAAGCCCTTTTTGGTGGGACTGACAACGAAGCGTCTTCTACTGAATGCGGCCCGCGACCCAGAGTCATTTGTGTTTCACATGGACGCCACGTTCAAGTTGAACCAAGTCGGGTATCCTGTCATTGTGTGTGGCATCTCTGACAAGTGTCGCTCGTTTCACCTCGTGGCACTTTTCATCACATCTCAACGCTATGAGGACATTTACGTGACAGCGCTGACCGAGCTCCGCAGGGTTTTTACTTCCGTGTCTGGGGGGCGACAACTGTTGGTCAGGTTCGTCATGGCCGATGCGGAAGCTGCCCAACAGAGCGCTGTGACACGAGTCTTTGGTATCGATTGTGAATTTGTCTACATGATGTGCTTCTATCATGTGATGGCCAAGGTTCACGAAAAACTCAAGGGCGTACCAGATCACCTGTACAAAAAAGTGATGGCGGACATCTATGATCTCCATTTCGCGGATAGCCAGGTTGCCTATGACGAACAAGTGAAAGAGGTTCTAGCAAAGTGGGCGGATGAAGAGCAGCTGATTAGGTTCCAAGGCTGTTTTGAACGTACGTGGGTGACAAGTTCATTTTGGCGTTGACAATGCTTCCATACCCCCAATGGATACGCCACCACAAACAACCCGGTGGAGCAGTTCAACCGTCTGATCAAGCGTGACTACACTCTCCGAACCAAACATAAGATCGGGACACTGTTCCAGCTGCTGGCGGATTGTTGCGGTCACCAGTCGGTGACCTTAAGAATTTTCAAGGAATCCCCTGAAGCCACCCAGCAGCTAAACGCAAGGGTTAAGGAATTTCGCCACCGAGATCTTCTTGTGGATATGACTCCCAGCCGGTCCAGTATCGACTTCCTACTTGCTTCTCCAAACCCAGACGTGGTTCGTGTGAAGTCACGTGGCTGTGAGCGTATCTATCTTCCAGAGCTCGGGCGCACTCGCGAGGTAGCCCCGGTGTCGGCCCAGATGGGAGTGAATTACGCGCGAATGGAGGCATTTGGACAGCCTGAGGGAGGCTGGCATGTGAATTTGAGTACGAATTCGTGCGGATGCAAGTACTACTTCAAGTTTGCTATCTGCATTCACGTGCTTTTTGCTCTGCAAATTAAGAGCTACACTGGACTGGATGGTAAAAGGACTCTTGTTAATCGCTCTGTGTCTTAGAAACGTCGCCGATCGGATACGCCAAGTCGCCGATCGGATACGCCAAGTACCCGAGTTCCTGCCGGTCGCCCACTAGCAAACCGACATGCGTTGAATACGGAGTAAGATTCGTTAGCCGTAAGTACAGTCGCAGCTCGCTAAACAAAGAAACTCTAGCTTCGTGTCTATTTTTTATATTAATAATAGCATCACGTCCACCTTCAGTTTTATCTTCACTTCAAACTAATCTTGGTTTAGTCTCATTCTCCAAATCACCTCGACGATGGCAAGCCAACAGGACGGGACCCCAACGACCCATCCCCACCAACATCCTTTCCGGCCTTCTTCAGGTGGTGTCAAGCGCACCTTCGAGCCCGTGGGTGGGGGCGCCTCGATGAGGCTGCGGCCCGTTACTTGAGGAAATGGGCACATGTTCAGCGAGGTGAAACCTCAAAAACCGCAGACGCAATCAAGCGGCTGCTCGATGCTGTGCCACAAGCACGTATCAACAAGGCCCGCCTCATTGAGGCAGCTGCTTTAGGTGACGACGTTGGTAAAGCGGAATGGGTCCTACCGACTGGAACCGACTTAAGCGGCCTACCAACCTACCAGATGCGGACCATCCTTGCTGATCGACGAATTAACGGTCGTGTTCAATTCCTTACCTCTTGGGAGCCGACATGGGAGCCGGCAGCTAATCTACCGTCAAACGAGATACGTACATACCGTGGGCGCCAGCGGCGCCGAGTAGAGAGAGCCTACGTTGAAGTGGAAGCGAAAGAAAATTAAACAAGTATCAGCAGGCTCATGATACATATATTTCTTATATAATAAATACATATGTCTTCACCACATCTAGAACTATTCGTATAATCAAAACTAGCAACGGACTAGGCTATCCGCAAAAGCAGTACAGGGTTTTCACCCTTCAACATGCTCCGCACAAGCCAGCTCGCCGCTACCTAACCCTATAACAGATCTGCATGTGTTGGTAGATCGTAGGGGTAGTCTGCATGCCGACATAGAGCGTAGAAGTAGTCGAAAGGTGGGTTGTCAGTGTACACGGGCGCCGCCGTGCCGGGAATCACGGCCGGGGCACGTCGCGCCCGCGTACGTGAGCTTCGAATGTATTGGTAGATCGTAGGGGTAGTCTGCATGCCGACATAGAGCGTAGAAGTAGTCGACAGGTGGGTTAAAAGTGTACACGGGCGCCGCCGTGCCGGGAATCACGGCCGAGGCACGTCGCGCCCGCGTCCTTGGCCTTGCTGTCTGAAGAGAAATTTGCCGAATGAGCTGACCGCTCTTTTGCTACAAGAGGCAGTCAGCTCATTGGCTAAGCGACGGAGACGTATGGATCATCCATTGGCTGGTTCACGTCTCACTAAGCCTCTGCCGCAGATCCTCTGGCGCAGTGCCAGAGAGCAGCCAGCACACGCACGATCTGTGTGGCACGCAGACAGTGCGTGTGCTGGCTGCTTTCCGCGTTGTATTTGTACTATTTTGTCCAAAGTTGTCACGATGCGTCGTCGAGTCGTACGAGGCGCCAACTTCAGTTTTCAAGCACGAGTCCAGCCGCGCTGTGTTCAGAACACTGTTCTGGCTAAAGAAAGCCTAAAGTTGCTGTTGCTTTCCCCAGATTTGGAGTGTGCAGCACCGCATTTCAACATTTTTTCACGGACATGTTTTACATGTACAGTCGTGCACCTCCAATTCGGCAGGGCGGACCATATCAACAGTGCCAGGGCATAAGTGCACAACGTAAAGCAAAAACCAAACGCAAATCCAGTGCACTGATATTTGATTTGTTAATTCAGTACAAAATTTACGTTTAGTTTTGAGACGATGCCTGTGTGGCACCAACAGTTTCTAATAGTCTTTGCAGATATGTTGTTCCAGCCTTCAGACAACCACTTCATGGCGGAGTAAACGTCGACCGGCGTGTAAGGAACACCCATATAGAACAGGTCCAGCTCCGCGACTTGCTTCTTGTTCTGGTACTCATTCTTCAGGCACTTAATGATGCCCTGGTCCATGGGCTGTAGTACGGCAGTTGTATTAGGCGGGAGCTTGCGAATAGCAACATTGGATAGCTCAATCGAAGCGTCGCTGTGCGACGAAGCATTGTCAACAAGTAGTAGTGCTTGTCGTTCTTCCAGCTGCATACGTTCATTTAGCGCCAAGAGCCAATCACAGTATTTTACCGTATTCATCCACGCCTTCGCCGTATCTGTGTAGGTAGCTCCAATTTCGACTAGAAGGTCGCGATTTCTTAGGGGGCGCGGCACTTTAGACCGACCAATGAAGTGCAGCGGAAGCTGCTCCGTGCCATCGGCGTTGGTGGCAACGCACACGGTGATCCGGTGCTTGCTCTGCTTCCTCCCCTTCTCTTTCTTGTTCACTGTTAGTGATCCTCGCGGTTCCCGACGGTAGAAGAATGCGGTCTCGTTCATATCGAAGACGTCCCGGGGGCGGTATTCTGAAACAAGTGCTCGAAGATCTTTAAGCCCCTCTTCCACTGCTGCGTCTTGAACTCGTCAATCTTCTGCATAATCTTGGCGTCAGACGCGCGAATCGCGGGCGCGCAACAGCGCTTCCGGTCGCGATAGGTATCCGGCAAGGCGGCAACGTCCGCCGACCGCTTAAGAATACTCTGGACGGTAGTGCGCTTTACTGCTTGGGGCGCTCCGTTGCCCAACGAGCAAGTTCGGAGTGAGAGCATGCAGGATCTGACTTGTGCTTCTCGCACAAAGACTGCTTTTGTGCTAGAGTTAGGGACATGAAGGAGGAAGGGCGATGTCCCATTGTCTTTGGCGGTAAAAATCAAAGTGTGTGTTTGTATGAAGACGTCCGATCCAAAATTTAAAATCAGATCGATGCGGCGTGTCATCCCTCCGCGAGGAGGGGAAAACCGTTGAGGTTAATTGCTAGGGTGGTGATGGGCAAAGGTAATTGCGCATCCGATTCGCGTAATCATCAAATATGGCAGGGTATCGACTGATACCGGTGCCGAATTGGAGGTGCACGACTGTACTGTACATGTAGTAATACAGTACTGTACACACGCTCTTTTAATTATGAGAGTGACTAGAAAGCCCGTCTGAAGCTGGCTTTCTGCAGGGCTCTTTTTCTGCAAAACCCTATCCCCAATTTGGATGCCATCCGTACGGGGCGTATTGTATACCTCACGTATACCTTGCAGTGCCTCAAAAGAGATTGAGTGGCATTGTGTGACGGGGTCACACAGCACCTTGCGCTAGAGGAAGTTATATTCCGAGAGTATACAAACTCTCAGTGAACGGCAGTTCACAGGTCCCCTCTTTAATTAAAGAGAGCAAAGTGACCTAAATAAGGTAGATTGTAAACTGAGTATATTTATAGGTAGGTTAAGTTTGGGTTTAATACAAACTATTAGTTACCTATAGAAATGCAATGTCATTTAACCAATGGTTGGCTTTGAACGACCTTGGTACCTTGTACCAAATATCCCGGAGTATGACGTGTCATACTCCTGAAGTGCGAAGTGTCACACTTCATGTAACCAGGGTACACTTAGAGCTACGTACCCCGTTACATCCTCCCCCACTTAGTTCGGTTTACCGACCAATCAGAGTGAAAGAGGTGTTCGTCACAAACTTTCATTCTCAAAGTCGAAAACCATCGACTTGGCCGCGCGAACGCGGCGGAGGCTCACTTCACAGTTAGATCCTCGAGCAGCAACCTGTGCGCTCTTCGTCTAGGTCTCCACTTCGACCGTTATCATGCCTCGTGGCACTGCAAAGAGCGGTGCTAAGACACGCTCCAAGGCTGCTGCCGGTAAGGCGCAAGCCAAGAGCACTAAGCCTCACGGCAAGGGCTCTGCACTCAAGGAGGCTACTCAGGTGGCCTCCGAGGCGATCGGTTCCTCGGGTGACACGGCTGTGGACAAGCGCGCAAGCAAGCGCCGCAGCCCGTCGCCCCCATCTTCAGACAATCGTCCGAACCCTCGGTTCGTGGAACATGAGTTCAACTCGGGCAGTGAAGACGATGCCGAGTCCGAGAACACTCACGATGCTCCTGCGGACTCTGTGGGAGGGCACAGCCCAGTGCCCAGTGAACACAAAGATGACAGCGTGCAGTCGCTCGCTAGTGATCAAGGTGATCACAGTCCCAGGACCTCTGTGCGCTCTGAGAGTCCGGCCGACAAGGCTAAAGGCGCTCCCAAAGCCGGTAGCGATGAGGAAGAGAATCCTCGCAAACGTCTCTCGCTTGCCGAGGGTCTTGCGCGTGCTAAGATCTCAAAGGCCGAAGGCGCCGAGCCCTCAAAGAAGCGTACAGCCTCTAAGTCTCCATTCCGCGAGGAGAAGGAGACTCGACGCTCCCATCGGAGCATCTTCGACTCCTCGGATGAAGAGGAGGAGAAGGAGGAAGAAGAGGAGGAGGAGGGTGCTATCTCTGAGCCCCGGGAGGTCACAAATGACCTCGACCTGCAGCAGGAGGATTTCCAAGATGCCCAGCGTGTGCGTGGGGGCTCGGTGGCGGCACTCGTCATTTAGGGAGCTGCCATCAACTCAAGAGGGTATTGGCCTCCCGAGGAGAGCTGTGGGGCTGACCTCTTCTTAAAGGTCCTCGTCGCTCCTCGTGGCCTTGTGGGCTGCCACACTTCTAGAGGCATCTATGAACGAGCCCTTGTTCAGAAAGAACAGTTGTTCGTCGACAACTTGGAGGCTGCTCGGTGTGTGCTTCTCGCGCCACACCGCATTCCCCTTAAGGACTTCACGACTTGTCGTAAGAAGCCCGAGACCCGGGGTGGTCTCTATCCTGTTTGATGATACCCCTGAGTTATGCCCGAGAACTATCCCACGTGGAGTTCTTGTGAGGACATGTTCTGGGCGTGGGCGGAGACTCTCAAGTACTCACCCACGGAGTTACGGGAACTCCATGAAGATCAGCAGCTGTCCCACATCCTGGACCAGCGTGATCTTCGTGTGAGGTTTGCCCACTTGATCAGCAAGCGTATGCTGCCAAGGGACATCCTGAAGCGCGCGGCTTCTAGCGCTCACGATGAGCGCGGGTACGGTATGTATTCATCGTCCGTACCCCGTTCGGGCAAGAAGCCCCGGACTACTTATGAAGCTGCCGCCGCTTCTGTTCCCAGATTGCGACAGCCTTCGGGCAGTCAATCAGGAGCCCTTCAATCGGCTCCCACGAGTTCTCGGAGTGGGCATAACCCCTCCACCTCACGAGGAGCTGTCGCTTACCGCGACACCGTTGCTCCTGGAGGATCCGCTCCACGTGGAAGTGGACTTCTCCATTCCGGTCAAGCAGGGGCGGAGGTGCCCTCGTACGAGTACGAGTACTCGGCGCCTCCCGAGAGCCACTCTCGTCCGAGTGCTCCGACTGCGGGTCCGACACAGGACCCTGAGGTTGACCGCCTCCGTCAACGTGTCCTCGTGCTTGAGATTGCACTTGGCCTTGGGACTGGCGGTAATGCTGCCGCCCAGGCCGGGAATCAGGGCGAGCTCGCTCGTCTTGCGGGCCGCCTGGACCTGGTGGAGCGAGAGGTCGCGAGCCTGCACCTGCGGGTGGATCGCCGGGCCTCTTCGTCCGATCTGGACGAGGCCTTTCGCATGATCCGACGGATCGAGGCTTTGTTGCCACGTCCGGAGCCGCCTGCGGCACACTCCCAGACGTACGCGTATGGTGCGTACCCGGCGTACTCAGCGTACTCGGCGTATGGCGCAGGGGTCCGTTCGTATGGAGCCCCTCCGGCGTACGGTCTTGACCGCAGCCTTGCCTTCCCGACCGAGGCTTGGGTGCCTGCTCCGACGCCCTCGTCGACGACTGTGACCGGCCCTCGCTTCGAGGAGCTGGGTCAAGGGGGGACTGCGAGTCAGCAACCCCCTGCGGGTCAAAGTACCGCTTAAGACGTCCGACATAGAACGTCGGGTGCGTCGTCATTGACTTTGGAAGGTCGATGGTGTACGACGCACCATGTCTGGCCAGGACTGCAAAAGGTCCGATGAAGCGGTGCTTCAGTTTGTTGCTGCCGGCAGAGCTAACAGTGTCTAGAGGTAGGCTCCTCGTGTCTAGCAACACTAAGTCCCCAACCTCAAATATACTTAAGTTTCCTCTTCCTTGTTTGTCTGAGTACTCCCTTTGTTTATCTTGGGCCGCTGCCATAGCATCGCGGACCCTGCTGACAATGTTCAGCTTGGTATCCATAAAGGATTCCACCTGTTTAGCGAAACTGGCCTCACATCCGAGACCTGGGAGGAAAGGGCTTTCCGAGCCTCTCCCCCACTTAGAATAGAGGAGTCAGTGTCTCCTCGAAGAGTGAGAGGCACTCTGGGGTGGCGGAAGCCGTTCAAGTAGAACGGCGAGAACCCCGTGGACGCGTGCACCGCGTTGTTGAGCGCAAACTCACCAACTGGAAGCTGCGTCGACCACGTACGTGGTGCTGCCGCGCACACACTGCGCAGAGTGTCCTCGAGCACTCGATTGACGCGCTCTGTTTGGCCGTCTGTCTGCGGATGATCCGCAGTGGACATCTGCAGACGAGTTCCCAGTAAAGGGAACAGCGTTTTCCAAAAGGCAGCAGTGAACCGCGGGTCTCGATCCGAGACAATCGTCTCCGGGAGACCGTGATAGCGGAACACGCCATCGACAAACAACCTTGCGGTTTGTTCGCCCGTAACAGTGACGGGAACTGGCGCATGATGTACCATCTTGCTCAGCCGACACACGAACACCAAAATTCCGGTGTTGCCGCGTCCGTCGGCGGGAAGCCCAAAGATGAAGTCAAGACTCATCGACTTCCGACAATCAGCCGGTACGGGCATGCTCTGTAGTGGAACCGAAGAGTGCCCTGCGGGTTTGACCCGCTGACATGTTTCACATGTCTTGACGTACCGGGCGACCCACTTGTACATGTGGGTCCACCAGAAGGACTGAGAGACCGACAGAAAGGTCTTTTCGCGGCCCAAGTGGCCGCTGGAGGGCGCGTCATGCGCCTCCACCAGGATGTTGAACTTCAGATCCTCGTCGTTGGGTACGACCACCCGTGGAGGATCAGTGGGCTCCACCCGATAATAGAGGAGGCCCTCCTTCAACTCATATCGGTGGAGCCGTGAGCGCTGTCGCGGCGAGAGCCAGTCGGACTTCGCGCTCGTTCCGGCCTTAAGGAACTTGACGAGAGGCGCGACAGCCTCATCGTCCCGATACGCCATGCGTATCCGAGCATATAGATCCGTTGTCACCCGCGTGATGTGGGCCAACTCATAGTCGGGACGCCGAGAGAGGGCGTCCGCAAGCACGTTGAGCTTGCCCGGCTTGTATTCGACGCGGAAGTTGTATTCCGCGAAGAAGGACAGCCACCTCGCTATCCTTTGGGAGAGGTGAGGCGAGTTAGTCGCCGTCCTCAAGGACGCGTGGTCTGTGTAGATCACAAAGGGCCTAGAGCCCAGAAGGTGAGCACGGAACTTCACAAGGGCATATTTCATTGCCAGGAGCTCCTTGTCATGGACATGATAGTTCCGCTCGGCGGCTTTGAGCTGCCTGGACTGGAACGAGATGACACGTTTGTGTCCAGCCGTGTCGGCCTGCAGCAATGCACATCCGATGGCGTAATCGGAGGCATCGCAGACGACGCCAAACGGCTTCGTCTCGTCCGGCAGGACCAGGACAGGAGCCTCTTGGAGACTGGCCTTGATGCTGTCAAAAGCATCCTGGTGCTCTTGCTCCCAGCGCCAGTCGACGTCCTTCTGAAGGAGACTCGACAAGGGCTTAGCGAAGCCCGCGTACCCTGCGCTGTACTTGCGAAGGTAGTTGGCCAAGCCCAACCACTTTCGAAGATCCTTCTGGGATCGGGGCGTCGGCCATGCTGCTATGACCTTGACCTTGTCTGGGTCAGCCCGAACGCCCACGTTGCTTACGAAGCAACCGAGAACTTTGATCTCTGGTGACGCGAAAACGCACTTGTCGATGTTGGCGTAGAGCTT
Source organism: Phytophthora infestans T30-4 (assembly GCF_000142945.1). Classification (NCBI taxonomy): domain Eukaryota; phylum Oomycota; class Peronosporomycetes; order Peronosporales; family Peronosporaceae; genus Phytophthora; species Phytophthora infestans. Next base: position 2,370,744 of record NW_003303758.1, on the reverse strand, counting down.
GCTCGCTCGCATTACGTCCAACACTCGACGGAGGTGACCTAGATGCACCTCCATGGCCGTCTTGCCTCTCTCGGCACGGCTATAGACGAATATGTCGTCGAAGTACGTCTGTACGAAGGTACGCAAAGGGCGGAACAATTGCGTCACCAGGCGATTGAACGTCGCCGGGGCGTTAGACAAGCCCTGCGGCATGACGAGCCACTCCCAAAGCATGCCGCTTGGAGTGCTTACCGCGGTGAGCGGGATGTCACTCTCTCGCATCAGGATTTGGTAGTATCCGTCTACCAAATCCAGCGCACTGTACAGTACGCTCCCGGTCATGTTGTTCAACAACACATCCTTTCGTGGGATTGGTGTTTGGGCCGGCACCGTTGCGTTGTTCAGCTTGTTATAAGCGTGAACCAGACGCCACTTTCCGTTCGGCTTACGAACGCAGAAAGTCGGGGTCGAGTGCGGGGATTTCGACTTTCACACCATGCTTGTCTTCGCTTTCGCGGCGAAGAAGGCATCAATGACCTCGCACTGTTCGCGCGGGAGAGGCCATTGCCTCGTGACACAATACTTTGTGCCGGGCACGAGATCAATCTCGTGCCGTACGCCTCGATCCGGTGGGAGCTGGGTCGGTGGGTGCTTGTTCACCACGTCCGCATACTCCGTCACCAAAGGATACACCGGATCCTTGGGGTTCTTGAGAATCTCAGAACCCAAGCGCGCCTGACGCTGCTTGTTCATGTCTTCCAGGACGTTCTCGTCCAATACAGAGGAGGAGTTCAGCTCCTCCTGAGTGGTCTCAGGTCTCATGAGTACCATCTCAGCAATCTCTCCAGCCTTGAGGTTGATCAGGAAAGACTCAGCCGTCATTTCCTCGAGGTGCAGTATCTCTGCAATCTCTGGCAACGGTTCCAAGTGGACACCAGATGCCTTGACGGGTAAACCTGTCTCGCCATCGAGGATGTGATAACACTCTTCCACCGGCCTTGTCGAAGGAGCCCGGGCCCTGGACTCCGAGTCGCTTGAAGCGACGTCGATCGGAACGAAGTTCGGATCCGACTTGAGGCGGCGGCGGCGTCTTTGCCGACGGCGTCTGTGACGGGGAGATTTGCTGTCCACGTCTAGGGATGTCGTCGCTACGACATCCGAGGCACTCGTGGCCTCGTGTGGTACTGTTGTACCCACACAGGAAGCGTGTTCAACGCTTTCCTCTTCAGTTAAGGTCTGGGCGACCGCGTGTGGCACTGTGTTACCCACACAGGAAGCGTGTTCAACGCCTTCCTCTTCAGTTAAGGTCTGGGCGACCGCGTGTGGCACTGTGTTACCCACACAGGAAGCGTATCCGACGTCTTCCTCTTCAGTTATGGTCTGGGCGACCGTGAGTGGAACTCTGTTACCCACTCTGAACACGCTGTTCTCAGTGTTCATGACAGCTGCAGCTGTCTGCGGAACTAAGTTACCCGCCTGTGGGCCTAAGTTACCCACTTGGCCGGCGCCTCTTCTGGGCGCGGCCACCATCAAAACATCCTCGGAGTCGTCATATACGTCGACGACTCCCAAGCATCTGCCGGATGCTTTGGTACCCTGGCAGCCCTCGCGGGCGCCCCGGGTCCTGACAGAGGTGGGAACATGTCTCACCAATGCTCTGTCGGACTGCGCAGGGCGGCTGGCACCGATTGCCTTGCCTCGCCAGTCGGTCCAGGGCTCGTGCTTCTCAAGCCAGGGCATGCCCAGGATCATATCATATGGATCCATATCGAGAACAGTGAACTGTTCGAGGCTGTCAAAGTCTTCAACTTGACGGTCAAATCCACTTGGACGTTGGAAACAGTGACGACCTTCCCGTCGGCCAGTCGCACTGACACCGTCCCGTTGCCCTTGCTTTCTCTCAAAGCATCGGACAACTTGTTGCTGTTACGAGCAACCGTCTGGCGGCGTGCGAAATTCTTCGACGCCCCAGAGTCAATCAAGATTCTAAAGGGATGATCGTATCCCCGTACACATCCGTGTACTACGAGCAACCCGCCGCTGCTCTTCGCCGATTCGAGAGTGCGAAGACTCTCAGGGGCTAAGTCCCCGTGGTACGTGCCACCCGCGCACCCATCACGAAGACTTAGTTCTTCCCCAGTAGGGCGCCCCGCCCCTACTGGTTCCCTGCGTTCCCCTGTCCCCGGGATCCTGGCTTCTGCCAGCGACCCTTGAGGACGGGCTTGGGGAAGGACCGTCTGCGGAGTCTTTCCGCGGGACAGTCGCGCTTGAAGTGGCCCATCTTCCCACAGCCGAACCAGCGGATGTCACGCTGTTTGGCGGACCCGAGTTCCATGGGAACTGGTCCGTTGGGGCTTGTTCGACCGGGAGCCGACAAGGATCTCCCAGGCCACGCTGAGGCCGGCGTGCGCGCCTGGCGATGGCTGTACTCTTCTTGAAGAGCCACTTGAATCGCCTCTTCAAGGGTGCTTGACTGCACCCGGAACAGCTGAGTGCGTGCGGGGCCCACTCGAAGGCCGTCCATGAACACAGTCATCTTGATGTGTTCGTTGAGTGGGTTTTCCACTAGGGACGCCGTGAGCTCCCGTATCTCTTGCACATACTCGTGCACTTCGCGCCTTCCGTTTTTACACGCAAGGAAGCGCGAACGCTGGCGGAACTCGTAGTTCGCCGGAAGGAACGCGGCTCGGAGCTGTTCGCACAGCTGAGCCCAGGATGCGAAACATCCAGGGGATGTTGCTTCCCGTGTGTACACCCAACTCTTAGCACGGCCGCTAAGGTTGGAGAGTGCAAAAGCAACACGCAGTTGCTCGGTCGAGATCAGAGCCGCGTCCATCGCGAGCTCTACTTCTCGGACCCAGAAGTGAAGGTTCTCGCCTTCCTTCCCTTCATACGGCTTAACCTTCAGCCGTATTGGCTTCGGGTGAGGCGGATTTTCTTCCGCCGCCGGAGCCTGCAGGCTCTCCCGCACATGCGCAATGAGGCCCTGCTCGTACGCGTCAAATGCATTGACGCGCTCGAGCTGCTCAGCCGGTGTTGACACCACCAGGCTCTGCAGGGCCTCCATCCCGAAGACGCCTACCATCTTCCGAACCGACTCGAACTGAGAGTCGTTCAAATGGGAGAAGTCGTTCCTATCCATGGCAACGAACTTCGGAGAGGTTCAGGTAGTCTACCCGCGGTGGCGTGGATTGACTACTAGTGCTACCAAGTGTGACGGGGTCACACAGCACCTTGCGCTAGAGGAAGTTATCTTCCGAGAGTATACAAACTCTCAGTGAACGGCAGTTCACAGGTCCCCTCTTTAATTAAAGAGAGCAAAGTGACCTAAATAAGGTAGATTGTAAACTGAGTATATTTATAGGTAGGTTAAGTTTGGGTTTAATACAAACTATTAGTTACCTATAGAAATGCAATGCCATTTAACCAATGGTTGGCTTTGAACGACCTTGGTACCTTGTACCAAATATCCCGGAGTATGACGCGTCATACTCCTGAAGTGTGAAGTGTCACACTTCATGTAACCAAGTTTGACTTAGGGCTACGTACCCCGTTACACATTGCGCCGCCTTCCCCTTCCATTCGAAAGATTTCAGCGCCCAAAATGGAGCGCCGCCCGCGATCGGCGCAGAAGCTCAGGGCGCACGTGACGGCAAGCGACGACAACCAGAGCGACAACAGCGGGAGCAACGTCAGCGACGAGGGATGGACGCTATCATCCGACAGCTCACGCACGCCCAGATCCGACACGTCCAGTCAAGTGGACACGCAAAGCCATGGGTCGTCAGAAAGCTCGGACTGTGTCCTCGCCCCTCCGTTGGGACAGACGCGCTTCGATCCGTGGGAAGAACTGCATGCATACCTGGACGAGTACATGCAACAAACGTACCAGGTATGGTCGTGTTTCTCATGGAATTTACTATGGCACACAGTTTGACGTTTGTTTTTGTGTAGTTGCCGCAAAGTTTTCGCGTTCGCACGAACAGCAAGGTAGCGGCAAGAAACAACAAGATCAAGGCAGCCGGATCAAAAGCGCCGGCTATCCCGGAGGAATGGGGATACTGCAACAAAACTCTGGTCTGTAAGCATGGTGGTACGTTCAAGTCTCGCGGTCACGGAAAGACCCCGCGACAGGAGACTCGGCGCATTAAGTGCGGTGCGCAGGTAAGGCGAATGCTTTTGTTTGTTTGCCAGCTGGGTTTAGATGGGCTCGGATGGACACCGAGGTTTCCGTAACCTGCAGATGGGTCCAGACTGTCCAAAACGGTTCCCAGACGGTGTGCGTTTGCAGACTAATTTGTCCCTCAATGTTTGTAGATCAACGCTTGCGTGCGGGTTGTGAATGGGGTACCTGACGAACCCGTGTTTGGCCTGTGCGCTACGATGGCGAAGCTGCAGCACAACCACCCACTGAACAAGCTCACGTACGGACAATACTCTTGGGTACGGACATCTATCCCGCCTGCTGTTGCGGACACAGTCAACGTTCTACGACGTGCAGGTGCAAACAAGAAGAGTATACTCCAGTACATACTGGACAACTCGGATCGCAACATGACAATCCGGGATGTCCACAACCTTGTTGCCAAGTTCAAGGCGCGCGATCAGGGGCATACGACAAGTGCCCAGCGCTTGAAAAAGTGGATGATTGAATTTTGCGAAGCACCAGGCAATGTAGGTCGTATTTTCGTGGAGAAACAGCATGCAAAGGTTTGAATCTGCTTTTCTTATGTCCACTGCTTTCATTGGTATTTATTAATCCTACGTTTTCTGTGTGGTTATGACGAGTATAGCAACCTGTATATATTTGCAGTCAAAACACATGCGTGAATTGTTTCACTACTTCTCTGAAGTGTTGCGGATTGACGCGACACACGGGACAAATGCATCGAAGTACAAGGTGTTTTCGTTTATGATTCACGATGCCTTTGGTAAAGGCCAGTTCGTGCGGCACTCCATCATGCAGAACGAGTGGGCTTCCACGCTTCTGACTGCTGTAGAACAGTTCAAGACGGCAAATCCCGATTGGCCCAAGCTTTAATGCGTTGTTGTGGACAAGGATTTTACGGAGATTGGAGTACTCCGCCAGGCATTCCCTGGAGTGATTGTTCTTCTTTGTCAGCTCCACGTGATCAAGTATCTGCGCGAACAACTGGCATCCTCGATTTACGGGCTTTCTCAATGGCAGAAGTCCCAGCTCCGTAGTCTGCTTTCATCATTGGTTTATGCGAAGTCCGAGCATAAGTTTGAGAAGCACCGGAACTACATGCGGCACCTTCTCTTGCCTGGGTTGCGTCCACAATCCCGAGCCACTGCCACCATGCCTGATACACTGTTGGGCTCAGATGGTCCAGATGGCTCCCGGATTAAGTCAGATGGGCTCCAGATGGAGTGAGACGGAGACCAAGCCACCTCATCCCTAACGACATCGCTGAGTACGTCGACGCCAGATGTGCGGGTTGAGACCAATCCCACGGCGCACCCGTTTGAGCTGTACTTTCAGAAAAACTGGGACAACTGCAAGCCGATGTGGTGTGCCTTTGAACGGCAAAATGACGTCACGTTAGGTAACAACACGAATAACAGATTGGAGCCGTCCTGGAAGCAGTTGAAGGACACGATGAATAGTCACATGGGCTTGGATGAATGCGTCGCCTCGATCATTTGCTACCAGACACGCAACGAGCAAAGATTACGAGCCCACGTTGCTAAGATTGGGATGGCTCATAACGCAAAGTACGACCGCGAGATGGCTCGCGTGGCCAATCTCGTTAGCGAACACGCTTGCGAACTTATTTTTGAGCAGTACTCTTACGCACTTGGTGCGCGTGCACGGTACACATTTTACGAAGCAGTACCTGGGATCTTGTTTGTCAAGAACGAAGCTGTTGGTGATGAGGTGCTCGATGAACCAGGCGTTGAATACTCTGTGAACAAGCAGACTTGGCAGTGTTCCTGTCTCTTTATGTTGACGCGCCTCCTTCCATGCTGACACGTGTATTATCTCCGCAAAGCTCTAAAAATGGAGGTGATTATCCCCACACAAATTCTTTCGCTGAATTCAGAAACTACGTTGGAATGTTTGACCGGAAATATTTCGCGGTTCGCAAAGCTCTCCGTGACTAAGACCGTCCATGGGATTCAAATTGAAAATTTAGTGAAGCGCAAGCGGTTGCCAGCTCCATCGCAGACACAATGAGCGGCATGGGTATGGCTCAATATCGCGCAGCTATCATATCGCTAGAGGAAGTTGCACGTCTCTTCAAGCGTGGCAATAGCGAGGAAGTCCAAAAGCTTATTACTGCCACCAACAGTAGTCATCTCGGTCAAGATGAAACTGGCGAGGAGGATACTGCAATTGATATAACAAGCAACATGGATTCAGATGAGCCCTTGGAAGTCACAGAGCCACATGAGGGTGCCACAGGTGCTGATGTTGATCAGACTGTAGAAGTCGCTGATGCAGAGCAAACCATGAGTGTCGAAGTGGACGAACCTTATCGGGGTGTGGAGACTTCTGCTTGTAAATCTAGTATTTCCGCCTGTACGCAGACCAATACGAGGCCATATAGCCCATCTCAAACGGTTGCGAGACCGTCTGGTCCATCTGAAGAGAGCACCCAACCATCCGCACAATCGCAGCAACCAACTGGCCCACCTGAGCAGATCGTCAAACCTGTACGTTTGGAGGGTGATTCCGACGCATTTGACGTTGCATCTCCTCCGCGGCCGAGAGGGAGACCGAAGACCAAGCCCAAAGCAGCTAGAAAAGCGCAAAACCTTGCGGTTCTCATGGCTAAAGAAGATTCGGAGATGCACAGCAAGAACATGACGATCGCCACGCTGGCTCGAGCGCTGGAGGTCTATCCAACGTACACATCGGCTTCATCAACAGTGATCAAGTACAAGGTGCTGATGGTGGACAAGAATGTCACGGCCCCGATTGCGTATAAGCTGGCGAAATTACCGGCTAACAAGACGATTATTGATGCAGATGAGCTAGTACGCGTCTTCCCGAAGGATCTACTCCGCAAATGCACAAAGAAGGTGACTGCACTGCAGACAGCGAGCGAGAACCTCTCAGAACCCGAAGTTGTCGTGGAAATTCCTGGTCTAGGAGTATTCAAAACTAGCACGCTTGCTACAATGAAGAGATATCATATCTCCATCCAGACGGCTCACCTTGTAGACAGAGTGATCAGATGGTGCCAGACGATTAACTTTGACATCCCAATGCCCCCTGCGTTTAAGACTCAGGAGGATCCTGACAGGAAGGCCAAGGTCGAACGATCCCAGTTGCTGGCACCTGAGGTACGAACACCAGACATGAACTATGTCCACTCACCTCTAGCCAACTATAATGTAATCTTCTGTAGACAGAAATGCTATAGATCGCAGCTAAAGGCTGCTTGGGTGACACGACGATGGTACACCTGTTGGAGAAACTCTTTGGAACGAAGTCGTCCATTGTCGTGGGGAGCTCCTATCTGATAACTGTCGAGTCCCCAACGAAAGTGACATTGGACAGCGATAGACTGGCCGATTTATTGCTCGGGCATTCCTTTGAGAAGGTCATAATAGCAGTGAATGCCCACGGCAACCACTGGTGTGCGATCATGCTCGACGTGAGCGCTCGAATTTTGTATACGTACGATCCAATGGAGTCGTCGTACAGGATTGGCCTCCGCACTGCTGTTCATAATCTCTCACTGATGGTCCCGGGTCGCGACAAGCACAGGATCCGCATCCAAACATATGAGCCTCAGTTGGGGATCCAGACCGACAGTTACAACAGCGACATATATGTGCTGCTAGCGTTCGAGGTATTCGCTGGGGCGGACACACCGGGTTGTCTCGACAAGAAGAGCATTTAGTACCTGCGCTACAGGTACATGACAATGTGTGTCTAGCTTGTCTAGCTAACTTTCAATGCATACTGCTATTCTAGTTCTTAGTGCTCGTTAATATTGTTATAATAGCTTTGAATGAAAGTGTTTGTTTAACTCCAAGTGTTTCCAGCTATGCAGTCCGCAGCTGACGATGTGTCTGCATAACACATCGTCTGCATATCACATCGTGTCAGGCGGGCTGCACATTGTCAGATTAGTATGAGTACAAAGGTTCATTTGAGTACATGGGTGTGGCGTTGAGAGGGAAGTTGTACCTCAAACTCATCCTGTGTGTCACTTTGTGTGTCAGACGCAAATTAAATTCTTGCGGCTATACGTCATTCGCGCGTATACTTTGGTCACTGCCTCTCGTCGAAACGGGCACAACATGGTCATCAAATGGGCCGTCATGCGCTGACACGGGGTGACATGGTGTGGCATGGGTTCAGATGGGCAATGCACCTCGTCACATTTTCTCTTAGACGGGCTCCCTATCACGTGCCTTTAATTATACCAATATACTGTACAGTACACTCCTAAATGAATTTCTGGACTCCGGGCCGTGTGGATACTGTAGAGTGTAATGGTACATTGCTGGGTGTTGGGATCGACATTTTCGGGGTTCTGGCTTAAGGGGGGGGCATCGCAGACTTTAACTTCTGTAAACACACGTCGTGACGCATCGGGTATTTCTGGCATGCAGCCATGAATACTGACACGATTGCTGAGTGCTTGCATTGCGCTCGCACTCAAAATGCATCTGCGGTGAGAATCGATGGATGTGCTTGCGTGTATCATGCGTGACTTGGTGTGAAGCAGCTCATGTATTTTGGTGAAACTGGTAAGCAGTTACGTGCCACTTTTGAAAGTCCTAAATTTAAATCAACATAGCTTTTCATCAATAAAAACACTCATAAAATGCGCCTACTTTGGGTCACATATGGGTCTGCTTGAAAACTGAGACCACCCAAAACAAAATGATACTTACGAACCTAAGTACGAATCGCGATTTAAGCACTCTAAACGAAAGCGGGGCGTCTCCTCTATCTCTTGATCCCTTATAAGCTACAGAATGGTTAGAACTGAAGAAGTTGTGGTCGTTCAAACATATTATCTCCGTTTATGGGCCTCGAAATGACGGCACATTTAGGAGTGTTGTGAGCTCAATTTTTTTTCGATTTTAAAGATTCAAGTGTTATTTAAAAGCCCTTGTTAATTTTTTTTGAATAAAGGTACTTTTACAGTTTTTGCGATGGAAGTTTACCAATAAATGTCACGGTTTCGGCTAAGTACGAAAATCAATTGGCCACTTGATTATTACGATACCACTAAATGGTTCGTAAGTATCATTTTGTTTGACGCAGTCTCAACTGGCAACTCCGCTAAAATGAGGACATTTAATGTCCTCATTTTAGCGGAGCTGTCAGTTTATGCGAACCTGCAGCAATTTGTTTTAAAAAAAGTGCTACCATTGGCCAAAATCAAAGTTCACATTGAACAAAACTTCGCTTAGCAATGCGGTATGTAAAACTACAGGCTGAGCAGTGAAGTGAGCACATCAAATATGTCCTTTTTTAATACTATGTCGTAAGTACTTATCTTGACAATACCGGTAGCTTACCGGGTGAAAGTCTTAATACAGTCGTGCACCTCCAATTCGACACCGGTATCAGTCGATACCCTGCCAGATTTTATGATTACGCGAATCGGATGCGCAATTACCTTTGCCCATCACCACCCTAGCAATTAACCTCAACGGTTTTCCCCTCCTCGCGGAGGGATGACACGCCGCATCGATCTGATTTTAAATTTTGGATCGGACGTCTTCATACAAACACACACTTTGATTTTTACCGCCAAAGACAATGGGACATCGCCCTTCCTCCTACATGTCCCACAGAAGCAGTATTTGTGCGAGAAGCACAAGTCAAATCCTACATACTCTCACTCCGAACTTGCTCGTTGGGCAACGGAGCGCTTTACGACCCCCCAAGCAGTAAAGCGCACTACCGTCCAGAGTATTCTTAAGCGGTCCGCGGAAGTTGCCGCCTTTCCGGACGCGTATCGCGTCCGGAAGCGCTGTTGCGCGCCCGCGATTCATGCGTCTGACGCCAAGATTATGCAGAAGATTGGCGTAAATTTTGTAGTGAATTAACAAAATATATATCAGTGCACTGGATTTGCGTTTGTTTTTGCTTTACGTTGTGCACTTATGCCCTGGCACTGTTGATATGATCCGCCCTGTCGAATTGGAGGTGCGCGACTGTAACATTATTTTAAGGAACTGGATAAAGTCACACAATAATTGTCGGTAAGAAAAAAAATTCCTGACGGATACAATCCCGACAAATAAGTCAGCATCAAAAGTAGAAAAACACCCCTCCCCCCTTTCACCCCTCCCAACTCATTCTGGGCCTTTCATTTCAAAAGAGGCGCGAAAAGCAGGGCAAGCAGCATGGCGAGCGTCGCGTCGGCATCCGAGCCCGACGCCGAGACCACTGAAGCTAAATCCCCGGAGGTCCACGTCCCCACATCTGCCGCCGTTGTCGCCCGAGCCCCACGTATGGATGGGGAGACGTTCGGGAGTTGGGGTGCGTTTTCAAGTATTTTGACGCATATCAGCACAAAACCCACCAGATATTCAAGAAGAGGGCCTCTACAAGCGCCACGGCGAGGAACGCGGATCTCCAAGACCGTGGTAAGGACACCCCGCAGACCATTATACCAGACGCTTTCGACAAGTACTACCAAAAGTTGGTGTGCACGCATAGTTAAACAAGGCCCAGCCGTCCGAAGGGCAAGAGGCATACCTACTTCATGAAGTCTACCGGATGTCAAGCGCAGATGACGGTCGTCGTAATTTGGGATGTTGCTCAGGATTTTCAAGTGAAGGTTACGCACCAGGAGACAGCGCACAACCACTCACTAAGCTCAGGATCTTATGGAAATTACCCCTCAAATCGACGCGTTGCAGACGAAGACGTGATTGACTTCGTGGATGAGCTTCAAGCTGCCGGGGCGAAGAAAAAGCTGATTCTGCAGTTTCTGAGAAAGAAAACTGGTATGCTACATGATTGTATCGTTGTTATTATGCTTGTTTTGGTTCTAATGCCTGGTTAATAGGCAAGCATGTTACCCTGCGTGATGTGCACAATCTTGTGGCGAAGCTGAAAGAGGCGCGGCGTGGAGCTACAACCGTCGAGGCAAGACTGGAGTCTGGTTTGCGCGATTTCTGCTCTCGAAAGGGTAATACGGCGACTTTTTACGTGGATGACGAGAAGCTAGCGCAGACGATCAATTTTCAAACCCACCAGATGCGAAGATTCTTTGAGGCGTTCCCACAGGTGTTGATGGTGGACGCCACTCACAACACCAACGATGCTCGATACAAGCTCTTCAGTTTCATGATTCACGATGTCTTTGGCCATGTAAGTACTCTCTTGGTGGCTGTGTCGATTGTGTGACTCTAATTGTACCTCTGTGTTGGTTTGTGTGACTCTACTGTGCCCGTGTGTCCCGTTTTATTTGTGTGCCTCTATGTGACTTTACTGTGGTTGTGTGCCATTGCTACAATTGTGTACCTCTTTGTGTTTGCTTGTGTACAGGGGCAATACGTGCAGCATGCACTCATGGAGAACGAAAGTGCTGATTGTTTGGGGAATGCAGTGATATCGTTCAAATCATTTAACTTAACCTGGGACCAAGTTCGAGTTGTTATCGTGGACAAAGACTTTGGAGAAATTGCGCTTCTGCAGGAGGCTTTTCTGCAGCAAGAATTCTGCTCTGTGTCTTTCATGTGGTGAAGTATCTTCGGGGAGAAATGGCAAAGAGGGAGTATAATATTGAAGATCGGGACAAGGTTGAGGACGCCGTTCACATGATGGTGGACGCCAAGACGGAGCTTGAGTACGAAACGAGTCGTAGATATCTGTACTACGTGGTTGACGGAAAGCAAATTACACTCGAAGAAGATATTCCAGAGGACTCAACACACCCATTTCTGAAGTACTTCCACGAGAATTGGCACAATTGCAGACACATGTGAAGTGGATTTGGTCGTGTAGACGTCCCTCATTTGGGAAACACGACAAACAACAGGTACTGAGGCGTTTTTGTGCTGTCTCAAGTTCTAATTGCTAACTGCTGACTTGTATAACGACTTAGGTTGGAGGCGGCATGGGACCACTTGAAGGACGTGCTGAAGTCTACGATGGCGCTCGATGAGTGCGTGGATACTCTGCAGCTCTTGCAGTCTATTGCGGAGATGGAGTATGCGAAGAAAATGACAGACGTTGGACACATGCGTTACGCTGGAGCTGATGCTGAGCTGACGAAGCTATCAAAAGAGGTTAGTCAGCACGCCTACGAACTGGTGGAAAAGCAGTATCGCGTTGCTAATGATCGTAAGACTACGTATACAACGCGCGAACTACAATCGTACATGATCGAGATGGTGTCAGAAGTTGACACGAGTCGAAAGTACCATCTTGATACTCGGGTGCGTGAATTGTTTTGTCCATAATGGCTGAATGGTATCAATACTTATTGAATGATTATTCTGACTTGACAGATATCACTGTTCGTGTATTTTCATGAGGACAGAGCTGCTTCCCTGTCGTCATGCTATATACTGGCGTTTACTTTGTGGAAAAAGCCCCATTCCAGTCAAGAACATCCACCCTCTCTGTCATTCCCGCTGAACATTCCCGTTGAAGAAGATGAGGATGCAGAAGACGGAGAAGCAATGAGTGGATCATTTCGGGTGCGAAATTCCGCTTTGACAGCGGTACGCCATAAAGTGCTCAACGGGACTAACAAGTTCCGAGCATCACACGCTGTAGCGACGCGAATTGCAGATATCATGAGCCGAAATGGAACTCCCGTGTTTATCCAGATGCTGGAAAGTCTTAAGCGCTTTGAGTCCATTGCAACGGATGGAGAGGCACCTTTCGTTTCTGTATGGCCAGATCGACTCTCTCAACTGAGTTCCCTTTCGCAGATTTCTGAGATTCATGATGGTGGAGCAGCAAATTCCGATGACACCAGTGAGCCTCCAGCTGCAATCGCCGACGTTACTATCTACAACAACGAGAATGAGATACAGCGTGAGAGCGACCTTGAGGAACCTGACGATGCTTTGGGTCGCGGTGGGTCTATGGTGGCTCAATCACCAAGTCACTCACGTGGTGTGTCACCTTGTTCAAGTCACACGGGTCACACGATAGAGGTGACGGATAGCAACAGTCACTCTGGAGGCGCCAGTCACCCCGACGAAGTGACGAGTGATGCGCAATGTTTCCCCGATCAATATGAGATGCGGGACGAGCGGAGTATTGTGGGGCTATCACATTCGAGCTATGACGAGACAAAACAAGTAGCACCTCCAGCAAAGAGAGCGCATTCAGATGGCGGACATCCCAGCTCCAGTTCAAGTGAGGAATGCTCATTCTTCGTCTCGAAAAGCACCAAAAGCCGCGGTCGGCCCAAGATACGAAAGAACCAGAGACAACAAGTAAAGAAGCAACGATTGGTGAACTCTCTGAAGGAAGCCTAACAGCTCGTGCAAGGGACGTTGACGCCGGTTATCACGCTAAGCAATGTGGCCACAGTGATGAAGTCGACATACAGTTACGAATCCGCATACGAGTTCCTCTCCAAATTATCGGTAAAGACGGTGGGCCCCAGGAAACAAGTAATAGCGAAGATGGTAGCCCCCAGTGAGGCCCTGAGCAGCGTCAAGTTCGTGTTCATCGAGCAATTCACGCATAAATGCAGAATTGTTTTGGAAACGTACAGAGAGGCACTACCAGATCCGAAGTCACCCGTAGGTGTTCGTCTCGCTAAGATCGGGGTCATCAGCGAGGACCAGGCGCAAGTAATGGTGGAGTACCATCACACGATGAAGTCTTCGGAGGCAGTGTCTGATACAATTGAGTGGATGGCAGCTACGTCGCTAAACAGACTGGATATTCCAGAAGGTCTCAATGAGTATGTTGAACTAGATAAGACCAAGGCTACCACAGCGCTGCAGCAGATTGTCTTGCCAATCTCACGCTTGACACCGTTCGGAATGGTCTCGAATGAATCTGTTTTGCTGCTAAGAGAAGACCTATGGCTGAACGACGACTGCATGATGCACGTAGTGACGACGATCCAAGAAGAGCATGCACACGTTGGTATTATTTCGCCAGGCGTTACCGGTACGGATGACCCTGAAACGCAGGAGAAGGTCATCAGCGGCTCCGATCCATTCCAAGAGCACAACACGCATGTGTTGCTGCCAATCCATATCAACAGAAACCACTGGCGCGGTGCAGTGTTTGACTTCAAGTCCACACCAAACCGATCACAGTATTTTTCCAAAATGGATTGGAAACGAGAAGTGTGGCTGAAGCAGACAGATGGACACAATTGCGGACCTCTTGTTCTCCTGCTTTTTGAGAGCATTGTGCGTGACGTCGTTCTCCCGAAGTCGCCATCGAAGGCACTTCTTCGGTACTACAGGGTGAGATATCTACTGAAGTCACTGCATGTTTAGGAGAGACGCTAGCACACTGCAAAAGTTGCGTAATTCATTCAGTTCATGCATCAACCGGGTTTCTTTACGATGTTCAACACTTTCTGGTACATGAAGCTATACATCAGAATGTCATTAGGGCCTCCGTTGATCTCATTACTTCCACAGCGGACTCACGGACTCACGTTGATTTCCTTACTTCCACATCGGACTCACGGACTCATTTGCGAAAAATGCTAAGTCATGTGTACAATCTGGCAACACGCTGACTTCATCGTATTCCTTCGACATTCGCACGACATTTGACGATTGCACAACCACGTCCACACACTTGGATGGCCTCAATAATGTCTACAAACGATGAAATTTTGGAAATGTATTCGGTATTTTATTATCTTTGTGGCTTTGTGCCTTTGTCGTACTGTAGGTACACAACCGAATATGGTGACATTTATACGCACTTAAGTACGAAGTCACATAACCATTGTGTGACTCTAACATCGATCTTGTTTTAAATCACGGACATTTTTTTTTAGAATGACCCTGTCAGAAATTGCTTATCCCCAACAAAATTTGTCCTTAAAATGAGGACGAAATAAGATGCAAGATCGTGAAATTCCGAGTGATTTGTCCTTAACACCTCGATAATAAGGACAAAAATCGAGCGCGCCAGCGCAATTGCCTCTGTGTCTGATATGACAGTTGAGACACCCGAGGCACTTTGTATGGAATAAAAAATTAACTTGATTATACTACTCCATTTGGCGATTTTTGTCCTTAACTTAAGGACAAAACACTATCCGGGAAATCATTCCAGACTCCGTACGGCACAGCAGCTCATGCAATAACGCGTAGGTTTAGCAAAGAGTTGCTAGCACGGTTGTAGAGAGCTAATACAGGGATACATTTCTATTTATGCTCACAGGAGCATCTACCAAAACTGAGGCCAAGCAAGGCCATCAACTTTTGGTCCTCATTTTTGTCCTTAATTTTTTCTTGTTGGGGTTATGGAGCGATTCCCGCAGGCATTTGAGACGGAGATTTTGTCACATACCTTCATAAAAGGGCCAAGCTCCCCAAACATTGGAAGAAGATGAATCTCCGCCAAGCGCAGCGCTCTCTCGCCGAGCTTGTATGGAAGTAGGACTTCGTTGGGCTTGTGCGATTTTATGTAGGGGTAGGCAATTTTGTGTACACATGATACACCATTTTTCTTATACGACAACAGGCATGCCCTTTCAGAGAGGCCGCGGTAGGGTAAGGGCAATGGCTTTTTTACAGGATGCATTTCGCACGGGACGCATCCGGAGCCTGCGCACGTTTCAAAAAAATCTGCGCTTCACTATCGAATCTAGCGCGAAGCTATCTGCTCTACTGGTGCGAAGGGCCCACAGCGCACGTGCGACTACCAAGGCTATAGGCACACGTAATTTATGAATAGTCTGTTTTGGTCCAACGTAATATATTTGTTTTGGTTATTGTATGCCGAATGGACATCTCCGAACTCCTATCGACGCCAGGATACGTTTGTGATCAATGGTCATCACGACTTTGAGCGGTCGGACCACCTACGGCTGCACCAGCAAGGACGCTGCCGCGGTATCTCTGCGCCCCCGTGCCAGCTTTGTGACGTGTGTTAGCATTGGGTCAAGGGGAACAGGCACCATGTCACGCGCCATAAGCGAGGGAGTAGGTGCCGCAATCTCGCCGATCGCACCGAGCACCGGAACCAGCTGGCTGCAGCGAGTCGACAACGCGACGCAGCATACCACCGAGAGCGACGTCGTCTGCAGCGGGAGTCTGTTGGAACCCAAGAACAGCTGGTGGGACCTGACGATGTGCAAGGTCGGTTGGACCAGCTGCTCGAGTCGGATGATAGGCATGATCGGTCGGACCAGGTGGATGCTTTCGACACGGACAATCCGACTCAACATGATTTCACCCGAGATCAAGCTGCTCGTGATGACGATGATTATGCACATGATCTTCTCGATTAGCTGCTGTTGACCGGAGATGATGAGCTATCGGACATCGTTGCCGTTCCCAGCTTTTTGGAGCTAGAACATCAAGACAATGACGAGTCAAGGTGCACAAGATGATCAAGTCCATCATGAAAATGGGAAAGCGGAACACTTCCAGGCACAAGGTCACCAAGAATCAAGTAAGGCTACGGGGCGCGACGGTGTTACGGATTGCGTCATATGCCTGGATTTTCTCGATGGTGAGACACGGGTGTGTGACCAAGACAGCTGTCGGCAGCCGTACCACCGTGAGTGCATCAAGCGAACAATCCCCGTTGACCCACGTTGCAGTAACTGCCGCGCCTACGTGCACCTTGAAGTTGAAGACGATGAAGTGATAATTGTGAGGCATGTGGCGGCACCACCAACGTGTGTGGTTTGCCTAAGGGTCATCACGGGCGTGGTACTGAAAGGACCTCAATGTAGCCACACGGCTGACTACGAGTGTCTCGTGGCGTACAACGCTCAGTATCTGCGCAATATCCGAGCCCGTGACTTGCAGTGCCCAGCGGGTTCGCAGCCGTTCCAGTCCCCGGTGGGCTATCCTTCAGTGATGAGGAAAACGACGAAGGATCGGAAGACAACCCCTTTGAGTATGAAGAACCGGATGAGGAATCAGAAGAATCAGAAGGTGCGCAAGACGATGGATACGGAGACAACAGTGTTGACGAATATCACGCGAGTGACTTCAGCAGCTCTTCTGACAGCGATGAGGATTACGCCCCCTAAAGATAGGGAGTAGGCATGAGAGGAAGTGCCTTAAAATTGAAGGTGCAAATCCGTCGTTTCAATTTGTATTGGAATTTGTAAGTATCAAAAGTACAAAAAGAGACGATAGTACAATAAAGGACGACGGTACAATAAGGGACGACAGTATATTAAGAGACGACAGTACAATAAGGGACGACGGTACAATAAGGGACGGACGATAGTACAATAAAAGACGACGGTAGTAGAATTGAGGGGGTAAGTACAACAGAGGACGATGGTACAATAAGGGACGATAGTACAATTAACCCCTTAGTTCCCGGCCTCAAATATGAGGGTATATTTTGACCTCGTCCCATATACAGATATAAAGGAATTTGTATGGGGTTTCAATTAAGTCCGGATATCTTGGCGCGGGTTCGGGGTGGTAACAACGACTTGCCAGTGTGTATAGTACGGATTCTCCAACATAAAGGAGGGTTTATGTAGTACATTGAGACGATCATATACAACTATGCTGTATAAATAAACATAAGATATGTACTGTTTATTGATTAGCCTATCTTTGTGCTGTTGCATACGTCCAGCAGCGGTAAGTTCATTTATTATAGCCAATAACAAGAAAGATCAAGTGCCGTATCAATTGATTGCTCCTTGCATAGACATGTACGACCAGACGGCGCAACCACTACGCCTCCTCCTCCACCGCTTCATCATCTTCTTCGCTCGACTCCCCAGCACCAGCACCAGCACTTGCTCCGCTCTCGCCTACCTGCTGTCTGCGTCTCCGCTTCTTGCTTGGCCGCGACGCTGGCGGTCGTTCACGTGTCCTGTGTTCTTGCAGTAGGTCGCGCGGGATGTCGTTGCCGTTGTTCCAATCAGCATGCCAAATGCTGAAGCACGTACTGACCCTGCCTTCACGCGGAACGTTGCATAGGTATTTACTTAATCAAAACGAGTTAGCCAAAGCTTACGGTAAGGATACCAAGCGAGCTACGCACCGTTTGTTCCCGTTCGAGCACTCCGGGCAGAAGTATTTCGTAAACTTGCGAGGCTTGACCTTGTAGATGGCACAGACTTTGCATGATCGGTGGCGTCGCTTCACACCCTGCTCGCAATCGACAGTATCTGGGTTTTCTTCTAAACAATGTCCGTCGATAGCTGACGATGCGCTTCCTTGTAGCTGTGTTGAATCTGCTCTTGCCGGCGAAGGGGCAGTTCTATCTTGCGCAGATGTCGCTTGCTGTTCCAATACAGTCAAGCCCACCATAAGTTAGTTGTTATGTTGGAAGGCTGCTGAAGCAGATGAGGTTATGTTGACTGGTCAACATTTGACTTACCTCAATCTTGTCAAACGCTTTGATTGAATCTACTGCCAGTAGCTGCTCCATCAATTTCTCAAAAAACGAGAAGTGTTTTGGCGGGCGCCTGTTGTTTACCTTTCGATAGTGTCGATGAACGATAAACGCGTTCACGAGCGCCATATCCAGAAGCCCCAGAAACAGAGTCTTGTAGTACTTGCGTGTTTTGTAGCAAAGTTGCACGCTGTAACGTAGCAACCGGAGTTGATCATGGACGTCGACTCCACCCATCCAGCGGTGGTAGTCGCGAACAAGCTCTGGAGCCGGCACCGGCGTCATTTCTCCGTGGATGCGTCTCACTAGAATACAAATACAATTAGTGCTAACACCCAAATGGGAACCCAATGCATGTAGTACGTACTCACGGTGCCGGTTTGGCGGCTGCCCCCACTTGAGAGCAGGTGCACCGGGTTACGGTCCATCCACATGGCAGCAGTTAGTTGCGGAAACATCTTGTTTTGAGCCAGCTTGATGGTACCTTGCGGAGGCACCAGTACCTCGCGCCTGTTCACCTTTTTTTTCTTTTTCGTAGTGATCACTCCAGCAGCGTAACCTGATCTATCCGTCTGTATCGTCCCCGTTAGATACATCCGATAATGAAGCAGCTCCAGCGCCAGCTTGACCGACGTGTAGAAACGGTCGGTGACGACTAATCTCCATGGAGACGTCGGTGACGGAGATAAGAGAGCTTTCATGTTTCGAAGTACAGCCGCTTCTCCAGTGTTGTTATCCTTTAGAACAGGAGTACGTAGATGTGGCTTCGCCCCGCAATAAATCTCAATTCTAGCAGGCAAACACATCAACAGAGACGATTATGTTAATATTATGTTGTATCAACAGATGGCGCAGGATTCTTATGTTGGACAAGTCAACATAAGTACTTGGGCCAAGAAAAAGGCAAGCCGAAGCTTGCCTCAAGTTACCTCATGCAGTACGCGGTCTTGGCACACGCAGCAACAAACACCTTCGTCCTTCACTTGTGGGGCTTGTCCTTGTTGAAGATCCTCATGGGATTGTATCGCGAGCGCGAAGGCAGTGTTGCTTCATCGAAGCTGATGACTGGGGGAGCTCTGTATCCACGAGCGAATGTTCGCTGTAGCACATCGAGCACCGGTCGAATCTTCCACGCTCGGTCCGTACGGGCTTGTGGCGACTTGTTGCTCGAAAAGTGTAGATATCCCATGATATGAAAAAAACGATTCTTTCCCATCACGAGACTGAAGCGGTTTGACGGTAGAACTCCAACTTTCTTCATTGACCAATGCGCTGCAATGCCTTCCGGATGGGGACTAACATACGTGCAATCAGCAATGCCATAACTTGAAGGACCTCGTAAGTTTGTATTTCTTCAGCTGCTGACAACCGCCGTCTGATCTCAGCAAGATCTTCTGCTTCGCCACCACTACGCTGTTGCTGTCTGCGAATTGAGCGGGTCCTCGTAGGGATTGACTGAGTATGATAGCGGTTGCTTTCGACAGCAATTTGGGACCAAATCTTCGGCGGCAGGAAATAAAAGAGCAATGCCAGCGGATCGTCCCCAAGGCGTAGCACGCTGTCACTTGGTCGGTATGGCCCATCATACAACCCAGCATACGTTGGGCCAGGTCCAAATTTAGTCGCGTCTAGATACAACACACAAGGACAAAAACTATGTTAGCCTTTATGTTAACTCAGAAACAAAATGAAAGGATTATCTTGGATTCGGCCAACATAACGTACCATACTCCCAGCCATCGGTACGCATTGCAGTGATCAGTGGTGCGTTATTCGCTGCGGATAACCACGCCGTGTTTGGAAGCTCCTCGATGTCGTGGTCCGAATCTTCATCTGTCAGCTCTCCAATGTCCCAGTCACCGTCCCAACTATCGTCATCAGCATCCTCTTCGTCTCCAGGTTCCTCACGAAGCTCTGGGTCCTCGTCGGAGTTGAGCCCGGTGCATTCGTCAGCTCCTTCGTCCATAAAGTTAGGGTCTGTGTCAATAACACACGCAGGTACACTGTGCACAACGTCTGCTTCGTAAACACTCTCGTCTTCGTCACCTTGCATTCTCTGTTCACCATACATCACGTACGTTGGATATTATGTTAGACATGTTGTCAGCCACAATCCTTCTAGGTTGGATAAACGAACAAAACGCACCGTGTCATCGTCGCCATCGCTGTCTTCTTGTAGGAGAGCGCGGCGATGCTCTCTTGTCGGCACTTGAGTACTACGCTTTCGTTTTTCAGCACTGGAATCAGTAGTAGCTAACGCGATACCAGACTGTTGGGCAGGCAGCGCAGTCTCAGCGCTCAAAACCATGTCCGCGACGACTTCTGTCACCTCCGTCTCGTGGTCTGCTTCCACCTCCATCGCATCCGCTATCGCGGTTGTCTCTAACGTCTCCTTCGCTTCAGCAATCGTCTGGTTTCGCGAGCCCTCTTTTTCGCCCACCGTGTCTGCAACCTGAGCACTTGCTGAAGGAATATACAGACCTTTATACTGCGCCACCTCCATATCTGCCGTTGTGCGCTTGGCAGCCTTCTTCTTTGTTGCCTTCTTCGCCTTCGTCTGCCATGCTCCATCGCTGCCGCTCTTCTGCTCTGTCCGTCGAATGCGGCGCTCGTGACGCTCACTTAGCAGAGCCTCGCAACAGAGGCGCCTTTCTTGCTTGGTGAGGTGGTGACGCGGTGTATTGGGTGTCGGCGCAACCATGTTGCTATCGGCCGTCGTTTTGAAGAGTGAGGAGGTTGGTGGCTGGTGGCCACTCGCTCGATAGTGGGTGTGTACCTCCCTTTTCTAACTCATTCAACCAAACTAAACCTAAGCCTGTGCATGTGACCGTTTTACACTCATATCAATGACTTCATTTCACTATAGCGGGGAAAGGGGGGATATGGACCGTTGCCCCATACAAAATTCAGGTATAAGATTTGCTTATGTTGGACCTCCAACATAAAATAAAAGGTGCAGCAGAAGTGAATTAGGGTATACACCCCTTATGTTGGAAGATCCAACATAAAGAAACTAAGGGGTTAAGGCCGGTGGTACAACAAGAGACGACAGTATGGTATAGTCAGGGACGTCAGTACAATTAAGGACGATTGCACACCGCTACTTTACTGGCTTTCCTTCGGTTACGAACTGCTGCAAGGATCTTGTTGACGGTGAGCTCCTCGCCAATGAAGGTTGCGAAGTCCTTCTTGAACCTGTCTTGGTCATCGTCGTACTGCTCGCAAATGAACTCGGCGATGATCTTCATCCTGGAGAGACGCGAGCGATGAGCTTTTCGCTCACTCCCGCGCGATACTGGTGACAGTCCGGGTTCGCATTCCATTACTGATGAACATAGTCTTTCCACGACTTGGCGTCCGGAAGTTCAGACACTAGTGCTGTCGTATCCTATCCTGGCTTAAGATTAGCGGCCACTGGCACTTCAATATCGTCGTCACACAACTGTTCCTGGGTTGAACAAGGTGTATCGCTAATAGCCTTGACCATTTCATGCAGCCCTTGAAGCAGTGACTTCAGCTCTCGCAACTCGGTGTTAGAGGTATTAGTGTGCTCTTGTGCGGCGTCTGCTGATTCGATCGTATGCTGAGTATCCTGCATAGTCTCATCTAATAACTGTAAGCCTCCAAAGTCGATATCTCGTATACCTTCGAGAGTCGCGCTAGTGCACGACGTCGCGTCCGGAGCCAGCGAATCGCCCAGTTGGTTCTCTTCTCGATCCAGTACGTCGTCCAGCAGATATCTAGTTACTGTTTCGGACTTTTCGCTTGGTGCCCACCTTGCCCACCACTTCACGAGCTTCAGTGACCACCGTCGATCTTCAGGGGCAAACATGAACCGGTACTGTGCACCACCTCGACGGAAACAGTGGGATGTAAACCAAATCTGGTCACCAAGCACGTTTCGGCTGATTCCAGCGGCGTCAGCGCTAATGTTTAATACCTGAGTAAAGTTGCTATCTGACATTGGCGAGCCCCATTTTATTTCCACGTTAGCAAAAGAGCCACCGCTCGCTAAAACACCTGCTTCCCTCCTTCGCTTCTTGGATGTGCCGCGTGGTACATCCGTCAATGATGGAAACGCGTAGTCGCTGTCACGCCAGGTGTGGTGAAACTTCTTCCGCGCGTACGTAAACCATCTATCCAAGAAAGTCAATGCTTCAGCTGCCCGTTCTTCCTTCGTGAGATGATGGAGTGAGTAGGTTCGACTTGCAAGGGGATCATGATCTGTCTTCCGGTCACGAATAGTGAAACAGCCAAACTCGATGTCGCTGTCATTAACGCGCGATTTGCGTTTGAGACCAAGCTGAATGTCGCCCTTCTTCATGAACAAGACTTCGTTGATACGGCACATACCATTGAAGCTGAGAGAACAAACCGCAGAAAACCACAGCCGCATGGTTTCGTTGAACATCGAATTCGACTCCAAGAATGTAATGACCTTCATCAGCATCAACAGGGACATCGGGGACGCACGCTTTGGAGTCCGCTCGCGCTTCTTGGATTTGCTGAGACCGGCGAGAATTCGCGTGATGGCTGCTGTTCGTGCCGGGTTGCCTCGAGGTGCTGGGGTGCCGTCCGTAGAAGTCTCAACAACCCAACGATCGTGTGGGTGGCCACCGGCTAGCATCTCAGGCTTCGTGTAGTGCCAGCTAAGCGCAGCGCGAAGGTTTTCAGCGAGCCATTGAGTTGAGTTGGAGGTTTCGAGTAAGTTGATGTACGCGGCCACCACACCGGGCAGCTCCACAAATCCTTTCTTCAGTGGGTCTGGGTAGCCTTCAATTTTGCAGAACGCTGAGAATCGTCGAAGACTGCTGCTGTAGTCGCTACGCGTCCTGCTCTCGAGTCTTTGATCCGCAAACCGGGCTGCAGCGATAGCAGCTTGGTAGGGTCGACTTGTGGTTGGCAGGTCCATTAGCGCCTTCGTCACGTGTTGGTCTTAGCAGCAAAAGGTGGAATGAAGATCTCTTTCATTCGGAGGATGGTCTCGGGTATCCGTCGTCCCTTATTGTACCCAAAATGTCGACCTTTATAGTCCTGTGCCTCAAATGCAAACGCATGGTGCTGACATATGAGTTTTGCAGTAAATCAATGACTTTTCAGTTTTTTTTTTTTTACCAATCAAGGCACATCGCAAGGTCATTTATTGTGCTCGCACCAGTGGGAGAAGTGTGAAGCTGCACATATCCAGCTTCCAGAGGTTCGTTAAGCGCATCACTTATTAATGGATCCTTTTCCGACCTCACTTAAGAAGGTTTGTTTTTTTTCTTTTTTTCTGGTTAGGAGTTGTAAGCTTGAAAATCATTGCTCGCACCGGTGGAGACGCTCTAAAGATCTCTATTATTATTAATAATATCTGTTCTAACAAAAAAAAGCGACCAGTATCATCGTGCATATTCGTTCATGAAGCATCGTGCCATTGATAACCTCCATTTATCAGGGTTGGTCGGGCCAAACGTAGCTCCACAGCAAGTTGTTGCGTGAAGTCGAAACCACTGAAAAGGCGAATTAATGGTGTAGCTTAGTACGCTTTTCAACCGCCCAAGTTGATATTATAGAAATGATGCCCACCCCTGGCTGCTTGTTTTGCTACAACCCGCGCCAGGAATCCCGCGCGCTATTGCATCACCATTGGGGCAGCAACTTTACCTGGACAGGCGAACCGACAGGCGCCGCATGTTTCGCTCACGTCGATGAAGACACGAAAGTGATTCGTGCGCTACAAGTGTCCATCCAAGATAATCAAGATCCGCTTAAAGTGATGGCTACCCCAGACAGTTTGACTTTTCCTCGCGGTGATCGCGTCGAAGAAGCTTCCAAGCTCATGTACACTCGTCCAATTGAGACTGACTAAAAGGGTTAATTTTTGCCACGTAGATCCGTATGCTGGCTAATTAATGGAAGAAAAAAAAACTCACAAACATTTTCCCGTACTCAAGTTTGAAGGCTTTTTGAGATCCAATGATTAAATTCGGACCTTAGCATTCATAAAAGATCATAAACACTAGACTATACATTATTACAGGTGTAAACTTACCGCGTGATCAGAACTGCAACTGCTCTCACGACGGACGACACTCCCGCTGTTCGGCAAAGTTGCATTGCGGTGGTGATTGGATGTCACAGAGAAATGGGGCAACAGTCGCTGAGGACAGGCCATACTGGGAGCAAGTGGGTTGTGGCCGCGAGCCGGTAGAGGCTGCGCACGCCACATGAGCCCAGAGAGCGCAGCGCCCTGCACCATCAAACTCTCGAGCCATTTCCAGTTTTGCGTCGCCTTTCCCCCCAAGAAGAAGCTTCCAAGCTACACCACCAGTCAGCTGAGAGCCCTCACTCTTGCTTCTGTTACACTCCCTTAATACTAAGGCACCATGGTGGCAACCCGCAAGGTTATCATCGGAGTGGGTGTCCTCGTGGTCATCGGCGTCATCGTCGGCATCATCGTGGCTGTCACGGGTGGCAGCGACGACAACGACGCCAATACAAGCAGCGGCGAGACCACGTCCAGCAGCTCCGGCTCGGGCAAGGGAGCGTCCTCTAGCAAAAAATCGAGCAATGTGTCCGAATCGGACCTACTAACCAATTCGACAGCCAGTGGCAGTGGCTCGGGCAACAAGGAGCCTGACAGTGACCCCGAAAAGGCCAAGGCAGCACTAACTATGCTCGCTATCGGTGACTGGGGTGCCACGACCGACAAGCCCGGCTCGTGCTGCAACAAGTACCGTAAAGTAGCCAACGACTCGCTTGAGATGAAGATCGACTATTGGGCCCAGATCAACATTGCTGAGATCTTGGCTAAAGCCGCCGGTGACATCAAGCCGTCGCGTATCATTGGCCACGGCGACAACATTTACTGGAACGGTGCCGGTCCGGACGACATTGACTACCGTATGGAGTCCACATTCGAGAGTGTGTACGACCAGCCGGAGCTCGAGGGAATCCCATGGATCAACGTTGTGGGCAACCACGATCTTGGTGGCTCTGAGTACATTTGCGGTGACAAGGACTACAACTTCCGTGAGTGCGAGAGCACCGATGAGATGCTCAAGTACTTGAACCTCAAGTTCTCTTTGCAACAGGAGTACAAGAGTGCCAACAGTGACCGTTGGAAACTCTCGGACCACTACTATGTTGAGAGTGTCGAGGAGAACGGCGTGTCGGTTGATATCTTCAATATCGACACGAACTATGCTGACTCGCACGGTGTCATGCAGATCTGTTGCCAATGCTACGGATACGTGAAGAAGCAGAAACTGAGCGAAGCGGAGGCAAAGAAACTTGGCAACACATGCAATGATCGCACCCCTGGTGACGAGCTGTGTGCTGGTGGCAGCACCGAGATGTACAATGCCTGTGCTGATACCATCAAAAAGTGGTGGGACGACTCTCTTGAGCAGGTCAAGAAGGACTTGGAGGCGTCCACTGCGACATGGAAGATCATCAACTCGCACTACTCTCCACACTTCCACATGAGCGAAGACAAGATGAAGGAGTGGTTCATGATCACCAAGGAATATGGCGCTCATGCCTGGTTCAACGGCCACACGCACGGCTTCAACCACGACATCAGTAACTGGGGCACTCACTTCTACGAGAACGGCGGTGGCGGCGGCATCCAGTCCGAGACGTCGGGTCTGCCGCCTGAGGTTGCCGAGAAGTACGTGGAGCACGCGTGGATTGCCGCTGGTAACCCGTACGGTTTCTTCATGTTGCACTTCTCCGAGGACTGGATGAAGACCGAGTTCGTGACATTCGATGACGCGTGGACGTTCAGTGTCAAGAAGGACGAGATCGTCAAGGGAGGATACCAGAAGGGCCACTGCTGGCATGTACCTGTCACCGTCGGTGCCGGTAAGGAGTGCACGTCGAGCAAGAGCACAGTATAAACTCGCTTAATTTTTCTCCTTTTTCCAGACACATCTAGGAGCTGTAAATATATGTAGACTTTCTACGTCTCATCATTGTTTTGCTAGCTAGAGTGCTCCTGAGTTAAATACTAGTCGACAGGAGATTATCCAACTCCTGGAGCTCCTAATCTATCGACTTCGCTTGACTCGGATGTCACTGTTTGAAGACTCGGATGTCACTGTTTGAAGACCGTCTCGAGTCACCACACCCGGATCCAACAGCGTTCTGTTTACTGGAGTAGTGCTGGCGCATGGTTGTTGTAGTTTCTGGTCTTGCCCCTGCAGACCCACGTCGATTGGGTTTGCAATACCCGAAGGCTCACCAGGGATCGTCTTGTCGACCAATGGTGGATGAAGACTTGCTGGTTCATAACCATTAGCCCCATGGCCATTTGTAGCTTGTTTGTCTAAGTTCTCGTCGACTTTGCCGCCCCCTGGTTGTACTTGTGTCTGGTTGTTCGGTGGGGAGTGAGTCTGTTGAGTACATGTATGTTCGCGGTTCCCTTGCCGCTCTTCTCGTGTCTCTTGACTATTCTTCGCCTTCTCCATCTTAAGTGCATCATAGTCTACTTCCAGTTTGTCCACCTGCTTGTGTAGTTTTTCAACCTGCTGTTGCAAGTCCTCTGCCTTCTGTCTCCATGATTCTTTGTCGGCTACAGCCTTCGCCACGTACTCTTCCGCTTGAGCACGTAGCGACGCTCTCTCCTCTTCAAATTGGTGCCTCAACTGCATCTCCGTATTGTTTACGTATTGCCTCGCTTCCTGCATAATCGTCCCATGTACACGTCCAAACTCGGCGATCCTCTTCAGTTGTTCATCTACAGCAAAAATTCACTGTCAGGGCCCCATTAATTGGAGAATTAATGCCCAAAACACAGCAAGCTCACTTGTAAAATGATCTTCTACGTGAATAAGCACTCTCTGCTGCCACTTTTCGAGCTCAGCTGCTGAGATTGTTATCATTTCCTCTTGCTCTTCCTGCTCCTCGTCTTCTTTCTCTTCGTCACTTGAATCATCGCGTCTACTGACCATTACATCGTCTCCACTGCTACGTCGTTTGCGTCGGTTCTTGTGTCGTCGCTCTCTGTACTCCCGTCCAATGGGAAGCGCTGTGTGCAGGATCTGGACCGGAGGCAGACTGTCAGACGATGACTCTGAGTCCATAACGGTCGGCTTTTGCTGGATGAACGCCGAACCGCGCAGCGAGGACGAGCCAAGAAGATTTGAGGCATGCGACGACGACCTTGCGGCTTGCGGATGCCGGTTAATGCTCTTGTTGCGAGTCACAGGCGATCTCTTCCGGCCCATTGATGCTCGAAATATTGAATTTTGATCACTTTTGCAGAATGATTGGTGGAAAAGATGAGAAAGGTATCACCGCATTGGCTACTCTAGTTTATAAGCGCTGTCACTTAACGGAGCTGCTGCAGGATACGCGCTGTGGAGGACGACTGAAGTAAGATTTGGATACGTTGAAGTGATTGAAGTCTGATTTAATACGGCGCTTACCTGCGAGGACGGCGGCGCCGAAGCCATTGTCGATGTTAACGACGCCGACGCCAGGAGAACACGCGTTGAGCATCGTTAGCAGCGGTGCCAGGCCGCCAAACGCTGCACCGTATCCGACGCTCGTAGGGACTGCAACCACTGGAGAAGACGTGAGGCCTCCCTGCCATGAGCATTGAGCAAAACGTTGGTAAGTTGTTAGACATCTTGGACGTCCTAAAAAATAGTGGCGGGTGACGTACCACAACACCAGGCAGAGCGCCATCCATCCCAGCAACGCAAATGGCGACGTCCGATGCTCGCAGAATGTGCTGGTTGCGCAACAAGCGATGAATTCCAGCTACACCCACGTCATACAATCGGGTGACTCGGTAGTCGGCCAGCTCTATCGATTACATGGAATACGGTCAGTTTGCCAACGGCGAATATTCATTCCAAGTTAAGTTCTCACCAAGTGTGACAGCGGCTTCTTCTGCGACGGGAAGATCGGAAGTGCCGGCACAGAGCACACATGCAGTGGGGGTGTCCTGCAACGCGTTGCACAATAAATGACACGAGGTGAGACACAAACTCACGATCGGTTTGATCAGATTACAGCCAATACCTTTTCCTCTTCTTCCGTTTTCTTCGGTGTATTCTCCAGCGATTTCGATGTCAAAATCCGTGGCACCTCGTAGTACGTCAAATGATGACCCTGTAAAACACAACAATCATCATCAAGACTCTTTATCCCAGCAATCGGAGGCCATCTTTGACGCACGGGAATCAGAGCGCGGATCTCGTCAGCAGCTTGCCGTGTAACGCGTGAAGCCATCACATTGTCTTCGCCTCCGTCAATCATGACTTTCATGATAGCTGCCACTTGCTCCGAGGTCTTGCTCTCAGCATACACCACTTCTGGGAAACCCGTACGTGCCTCTCGTTTTGTGTCAATCTTTGCAAAATCTCCCACTGCCTCATATTCAGCTGTAGGGCCGCAGAGCTCCGCCGCATCTTGAGGTGATACTTCTCCATCTGCCACGCGCTGAAGCAGTTCCAGGATTGGCTTTTTGTCCTTCAAGTGCGCGTTCGACGAAGTAGACAACCCCGCAATCTGAACTTTAGGAATAACGGATTCTATGGTTATAGTTGCGGCTGCAACACGCAGCAACGCGTGGCGATGAGAGCGCAGAACACCAACGAGATTCATGATCGATCGGTCTTGAAAATGTCCGACTATCCAAATTACGTTAAACGCTACTGCAAAATTTGTAGGTTCACTTTACAACAGTGTTATTTTTCCACTAGATGTGATTTTTTTTACGGAAAATGTAGAGCCCATGTTTTTATCACCATGTTTAAAACTGTTATGTATCCATGTGTGACCATGTTTGTAATTTAAAAAAATCCACTCGGTAAATTACGAATCGCACAGCCACTCATTCTGCCACGTGACGCACCTCCCACCGCCGCTAACGAAGCTCTGTTGCCCCTGCCAGGCTGCCCAGCCTGCCGAACTTCAGGTAGTGTCTCCCCGCAGACGCATGTACTTATCGCGTCTCGTGGTCAACGATGTCTAACGCTGCTTGCCGTTTTCAATGCTATTATTGCTGTATGTGCACCAGACCCGCATTTTCTCAGAAGCCCCGGGGCTTCAAACCTCAGCCACTCTCCCAGAACACGCCCCCCCCCACTCTCCCAGAACACGCCCCCCCCCTCCTCCCGTGCTATACTGGTACGTCGTGTGTCATGCGTGTACGTCGAATGCTATGGAAGCTAACTATTATTGCGTGGATCTAACAGTAACACGTGTGAGGTTACGGAACAAGACACGCGCCGCAAGCACGTGGACAACGAGGGCAGGTTGTGCTGCATACACTGAAGCGATCACGTATGTGTACATGCATTGAAGAAAACATGGACTCCATGTTTCCCGTGTTTATCCCATGACCTTACAATGTTTGCTGTGAATATGCTTGGTGTCTGCTAGAACAATGGTCCGTACGAGCAAGACTGCAAGTATACTTCGAGCCATGGCAGTTTCCTGCAGCAGCAGCAGCGACGACGCCGAGGCGGACTCTGGTTCGTCCGTGCAGAGTGACGTGGGCGTAAGTTCAAGTGTTATCAATAACGGCATACAAGCAGCTCAAGCCACGGACGCGCTTGACGAATACACCGTTGCTGATCTGGAAACAGCACGTCACGGTGATGCTGCGCAATCTGAAGAATCACTGCGTTCATCAGATGATGTGGAAGGCGCGGCTGGTGACACACTTAATGAAGAAGAGAGTGATACTTCTGGAACAAGCACAAGTACGCGATCGCGAAAGAGGACACTAATGGAGAGCAACGTGGAGCTCGAGTACGTCCCATCTTTGACACCGTTTCACAAGAATTGGAAGCGTTTCAAGGAATATCTAGCGCAGTACCAGAAAGACACTTCGACAGTACTGGTCGTGTCAGAAACGCTGAACGTTCGCTTACGCAATCAACAGATTAAGAAAATGAAATCTTTTGCCGGGAAAGCCGAGTCCGACATGCCGCTCGTCCCTGATTCCATGGACCCGTATCAGAGGGTGTATATCTGCACTCATGGTTGGAGGAATCGCGTGCGTTCGAAAGGCGTGCGCCCTTCGCATAGCGTGAACGCAACGGAGTGCAAAGTACGGTTTGTGGCGCAAGTGGTGAAGAAAGCAGACAAGGAGTGGAGAGTCCAAGTGAAGCTGGCATTCTACGGACACAACCACCCTGTATCCGAGGATATATACCAGTCGTATCCGAAGGTCCGCCAACTACCTGCAAGCTCGCCCGTTATGCGTGATGTGGAGCTTATGGTTGCCAGCGGCAGCAAATCCAGCCGCTTGTACGATTACATCCGTACCAATTCGCCACACCGTATGCAAATGCAGGACGTGTACAACCTTGTTGCCAAGATAAAGAAGTCGGGTGCGTAGTATCTCAATGTGGACTTTGTATTCGAGCGTGGCTAACAATCGGTTTTGTAGGCAGCACGCTATCCGACGAAGACCAAGTAGCAGAATTGCTGTTACAGTTTGGCATGGCGGCAGGGAGCAACGTGACGAATGTAGAAGTAAATTGTCGGGGGCACACGGCCGTGGTCTCTATCTGCTCGCAGCACATGCGCAAGTTGTACAAACGCTTTCCAGAGCTGCTTCTAGTTGACTGTACGCACAAGACCAACCGGTACGACACCCAACCATGTTTGACCATGTTTGGACCAGGTATTTATCATGTTTGAATGCATGGTGGATACATGTTACCCTATTCTGGCCATGTATTAACTGTGAAATGTGTATTTTATGTAGATACAACTACCAGCTGTGTACATTTATGGTCATGGACCAGTTTGGAAACGGACAAGCTGTTCAGCACTCTGTGATCGAGCGCAATGCTGACTGGCATATGCTCAAGCTGATCGAGCATTTCCAAGCTGTGAACGATTGGGACGAGACTCTAGTAATCATGGTCGACAAGGACCTGAATGAGATTGCCGTTCTGAAAGAGATGTTTCCTACGGCGCGAATTTTGTTGTGCCATTTTCACGTGATCAAGTGGCTACGTGGCGCTATTCAACTTGACAAAAAGTACGGAACGTACCCGAGCGCTTTATTGCAGCAGTTGGATTTCTGTGTGGCGAACATGGTATACGCAAGGACGGAGGAGGACCTAAAGAATAATGCAGAAGAATTCAAGACTCTAGCTTGCCGAGATGGTCAAACCGCTCTGTGGGAGTACTTCGAGACTAATTGGATGTCGTGCTTCGAGATGTGGGTCATGATGCATCGGATGGATCTTCCCCATTTCCGCAACAATACGAATAACCGACTGGAGAATTTCTTTGGTAAACTGAAGGTCGATCTGGACAGCTCGATGAACATGAAGCAGTGTCTCGAGGCTGTGATTTCGTACCAACGGCGCCGCGAAGACGAGTACATGGCGCGTGTAAGTAAGCCTGGCACCCAGCGCAATATAAACTACGGAGAAGAAATGAACCAGCTTCTTGGAATGACAAGCGAGTGGTTAGCTGGTGTGTTTTTGACGGAGTACAACTTTGCCGTTGACTCCGATAATCAACGCAGTCATACTATTGACGACCAGCCGCTGTACGTCACACTGACTCGCGATGATCGGTCCCACCGCGTGGACAAGTTCGATTGGAGGTGTACTTGCGAGTTCTCGTCTACGATGAAGCTACCTTTGTCGACATGGGATGATCTATCGAAAACATCATGCCGCACTACTCACAATTCCGTACGCTTCAATTCCGGCCATGTACTTGCCATGTTTAACACCATGTTAACCACGTTTTTCAAGAATTTAATAACCATGGTTGTATCATGTTTATCCAATGTTTATATGATGTAGATGGCTTCGAGTAGGAACCGTGGACTGTGATCTACCCTCTATTGATGTACCTCTACAGATTCACGCAGAAGGGGACCACGTCGCTCACAAGAAACAGATGACAGAGCGCAACAAGTACAAATGCGTTCAGAGTGTTTTCAGTCTTCTCACGTCGGAGCTCACTGGCCTACCTGACGCTAAGTTCACTGCCGCGCTGGACCATCTAGAGAGCTGGTGTGATAATTTGCGACAAGGAAACGTAG
The DNA here is from genome assembly GCF_000142945.1 of Phytophthora infestans T30-4. Taxonomy (NCBI): domain Eukaryota; phylum Oomycota; class Peronosporomycetes; order Peronosporales; family Peronosporaceae; genus Phytophthora; species Phytophthora infestans. Next base: position 2,338,258 of record NW_003303758.1, on the reverse strand, counting down.
CTCTACCTCTCACGCAGTCCGGTACATCTGATTCTGAGCTCCTCCCAACTCAAGTCGCAGTATCCGAACCGGAATCTCACAATGAAGGGAAGGGCAGTAGTGTTCATGTTGCCGAGACCCAAGGAATAACTGCCGATTCGATGTCAGCGGATCCTAAGCCTGAAGTGAACTTACAGAAACGCGCGAAGAAAGCAGCAAGAAAAGCCACGCCTAAAATCAACCAATTTAATCCACGAGCGCCAAAACTGGGCCGTCCTCGAAAGAATCGAGCTGCACAAGACGCTCAGCGAAACGCCGACAGGAAGGAATACAACAAGGGGGCAAAGTTACGGAATGCGTTGCGAGCAGACGACGTAGTGCATGTCGAGGAGTTCCTGAAGAGCAGTCAGCCGTCGCTGATGGAGCTAAGCTCGTATTTGAACACTTTTGAGACGCGACACTTCGGGCGCAAGGAGAGAAACATCACAGTCACGAAGCGAACCCCTCCTGAAGATAGCGTGCCGTACCGTCTTCCCGAGGCTATGGTACAGAAAGCGCTAGCAGATATTGAACGCAGGACACCCTACGGTGAAGTTATGGATCTCAGTACGCCGATGGACGCAAGCGTAGAATGCTGGGTAGCAGACATAGATGGTGTGGGTGTGTTTACACAACGCCAGCTGATGGCGATGCAATTTTTGTGGAGCTTCTCTGCAGCATGCGCGAACGGCTTAAAATGCTACTCATGGCTGATGGGTAAGGTGGACATACTCTTTGACAATGACCAAGCCGCTTTGTTGGCTAAACGAATGATTGAAACATGGCCTGGTCAGCGCCTTCCGGGATTCGACCAGGGCTTTCACTTGGACTGGACGCATTTGTACTGTGCTCGAGATGGCTGCTGGCTCAACGACAATTTAATTCAAGCCTTCTCGGCGACGCTGTCGGCCAAGTACGGTGCCAGCACTACAATTTTCCTACCGCAGCTTAAAACACCGGCAAAAGATAAGGGCCATCGAATCCCACCACTGACGTTAAGTCTTGTAGCAGCTACGAACATGGAATGGGTGTTCATGCCGCTGAACGTCAATGCCAGTCATTGGACATGCCTCGCTGTGAACCAGCTTCAAAAAACCATTTACTGCTACGACAGTCTCGACAAACGCGCCTATCATAACTTGCTGGAAGAGTTGGCGCAAGAGCTCGTGGTCCGGAGCATGACGGAGCCGTACGAGATAATAGCTGTGCACAACCCCATCCAGAACGACGGTGACAACTGCGGTCTGTTCGTATGCCTGTTTTTCTGGCGCCGCGTGTACAAGGAGGCACCCAGAGATTATTCGAAGACGGGTTGTCTACGCCAGCGGTGGGATCTCCTTCGCAGTGTGGTGGACTTTAGTGACTCCAGCAAAAACGCAGAGTAATTCGATGCTAAGTTTTGCAATACATGTTTACGTACCATGTTTTCCATGCTTGACATGTTTTAGTATCAGACACCTGAGATGGATACATTACGTAAGGTAGTTTCAACCCATGACGAATGTGGGGGTGAGGTGTCGCCGACAACACAGAATCCTCTTCACTCTTACTTTTTTACGTCGTACTGATAACATGTTTGGACATGTTACAAAACATGTGAAACATGTATAAGATAAAATACCGGACCTTCGTCATTTATTCCCAGAAAACATGGATGGCACCTGGAAATGTATCCATGATCACCATTGTTTCGATACCTAACCCTTTTTAAAAACATGGGCTGTATCGCCAGCCTTTTTTTTAACGGCGGCTGTTGGAGGCCAGGATTAATTACATGGGTCTGTACACGACTGAGGCCAGGATTAATCATGGACATGATTATCGTACTTAAGTGATGATCATATGGGAAAGATACGGTAAGATTCGAAGATTCACAATGTGGGGCTGTGCGTAATCCAGATTTAATAGTATACCGTCACAGGATTGCTGCTGGGAGTGAGATCGACGAGGAACCGATGAGGAAGAAAGCTTGGAGTCTTGCAGAAGTAGCAAAAGAGAAAGTGGTTGTATTTGTCCCATATAAGATGTGACAAGTAACGGTTGGTGATGAGGGTTCTCAGCCCTCCCTGCATCTCAACTTCTTCAGTCTTCAATTGTGGACTGGCGAGATCGCTTGGCAACGAACTCGGTTACGGGTCAGGACTTGGATGACATGATAAATTTGTCGCGACCAAATAAGGAATTTCATTTGCCCAAGACATGCTTACTGTAGGAAATTGTGGATTCAACACGTCATCGTCTCATTATTATTGGAGCGCCTCATGGTCAAAAGAAAGGTGTGTTCCACGCTATCAGCCGCGTAAAATTGCTGACCGATTTTGGTTGATTGATCATGATACGTGGGGCCAGTACAAGTGCACCGAGAAGAATCTACAATTGCTGTTCCAACAAATTAAGAAGGTATACGCCATTGAACAGAGTCTTCATCTAAAGAAGAAGGAAGCCCTTAAGGTGACACAGTGAATGTGAGTATTATTTCTCCTTCTTCTTCTTCTTCTTTTTCGTGTCGTAATGTTTGCTATAATGTACAGGATTAATCCTGCAGTCGTCCAGAATCCTATCCAGGATTAATACTTTGTCACTCAAAGCATAGCTCGCTGTGTTACTACAGTACTCGTTCCCATGTTAGACCTCAGAACATGGTTATGGTAGGTGTCTGGCGATTAAATATGTATTAGATGGTGTTAAACCTACGTTGCGTATAACTTTCTTTTCGTCTTGCTCTTCACTGCACAGGTTGTGTGGGTACATGTAGTACCTCGCTCTTGGCGTCGTCAGCCACTGCAGATCTCTGCGTAGGTGGAACTTTGTCCTCTGCATCGTCCTCTCCAGCATATCTTGGGGCTGGTGCTTTCTCCTCCGTGTCGTCGTCTTCCGTAGTGTCACGTGAAATGGGCGTAGTTGGATCAGTACGAACCTCTCGTCAATCATGGTTCAGGGAATAACAGGCCCATTTACGTTGGTGTGCTTGCGATATGCGATTGCGTGTCTACAAGGCAAACTCATCGACGCTGCAAACTCGCAGTTGCATATCTACTCATCGATTCGAAGAATATGGATCTTAAATGATCCACGGACTTTGACGACTTTCAATTCCCCGGGATCTTTCTCGAATTTGTAACGTAATGTATTCTCCAATCCGAGTGTGTATTGCCGCTCTATCTGTTGAGCCACATAGTGAGTAGTGAAACGCAGAACCGTCGACATTTCCTCGTCATAATTTGAGTTGCTGAAACGACCTATTCGAGTTAGCCGGTATTTGCAGTCGTTCTGTTTCCGCCGATCAAAAGCAACCTATGCCTTGATACAATTCGCCATCGTCATAGAACTGTCGATACCTTCTTTCAGTTTGCCAAAGTAACTCTCCAGTCTGTTGTTGGTGTGATTGTTGAAGTGGGGAAGCGTAGCACGAAGATATAACACCCAACGCTCTGTGCATGAGTGCCAATTCTTCTCGAAATACTTGAAAAAACGATCCATACTACATCTTTCGCAAATGCCCTTTAGAGAATCGTGTGCATCTTCGTATTCTTGTTCACTGGACGCGTATACCATCTTATGAACTGCAGCGTCTATTTGGCTAGCGTCGTCTGATGAAATCTTCCCGAACTCTGGCTTCGAGCGCATCTCCTTGAGATACTTAAAACCTTGAAAGTGACATATCAGGATCCTGGCCTCAGGGAAATTCGCCTCCAACACGCGTATCTCGTTTAAATCCTTATCCACGACTATCACGCGCAGTAAGTTGATGCGCGTAGGGTGAAATCGTTTAAAATGATCAATGGCTCGTTCCATATGCCAGTCTCCCTTTGCTTCGATCAGAGACTGTTGAACTACTGCACCCTCGCCAAATTCGTTCATTCCCATGAATGTTAGTAGTTGGTAGTTATACCTACATCATTATCATGAACACATACACGTATCAGTCCTGTTTAAATCCAAGGTCATTACCCTTCACATTACACAGACGTACCTATTCGTTTTGTGACTGCAATCAACTAGCAAGACCTCGCAGAAACGCGCAAACACGCGCCGCATGTGCGCACTTGCAATCGATATAACTCCTGTCTCACCACAATCCGTGTCGGCCACTGACGAAAGGTTCTCATTATCAACTGCAGCAAACAATGCGAGCTCCCTAGCAGTTCCCTCGTTATCGTCAACGTCCGTTGTGGAAGGAGAATAATCACGCACCAGATTGTCTACGTCCGCCTGCACCACATTCTCGTCGTGCTCCAAGAGGTAGTCGTAAATCTTAGAGCGCTTGGCTCCAACCTCGAGCATACCCTGAACACGCGCTCCTACCAGCGGGTCAAACACTCCACGCGACGATGATAACGTCGCGAAAGCTGCGGGCGAGACTTGATGGTTGTGTAACCAGACACCATTCTTCACCTGAAGCTCTCGACGCGCCAAATTCCACTGTACCACGAATCTGAAGGGACAGTTTGTCAGCCGGATGTGCTGACGCGGACGGCTGCCCTCACTGCGCGACTTTCTCTTTTTCCAGCCGTACGTACAGATGTACGTGCGTTGATACGGGTCAAACTCATTCGGGACCAGCTGATCGTCATCCACACCTTTCTTCGTCTTCTTTAGACGCTTGTTCCTTTCAGCGCAAGACATCGTCTCCTTCACGGGGATGACTTGCATCGAACGTCGGCAGTAGTCGACGAAGTAGTTCTGCCACGATTCCCAATTAGCGTGGTATTTGACCGGCGGGTTCACGGGCACACTCGCAGCGTCGGTGCTCTGGCTTCCAGGTTTTTCACTATAACCATCCGTTTCTGAAGACCGCACAGCCTCCGTATTTCGCTCATCTTCTACATCCATGTGGGCGCCCGCCTTTACATTCATGATAGTGCTTCCGGGGTCCTGTGTCTGGCTGATAAGGCTTCCTCCGGGCTCTACAGTCCCTTTCGCGTCAACTCCAGCGCTTCTCCGGCACTTCTCACCTCCAGACTCCGCAATAACTTGCGCGTTCGCGACCGCATACACTCCACACAGAGGAGATTCTTCACGCAAGCCTTCCTGCGCAGGCGCGACGTCCGCGTCTTGCGGAACAGCATCGCCGGCGTCCCTCGACATCTGACCGGCAAACGGCAGAAACAAATATGAAACCTTCCGAATTTATTATGATCGGAAATAGCGAGTTTGAAAAGAATTTTATTTTGCAATCCTGGACATGTACAGGATTATAACATGTATAGTTCCATGTAAATAATCATGGCCTCCAACGGTTTCGTTTTTTAATTAGTAATTACACAAGATGTATTTTTATTTTTTCGTAAGAAATAAAAAGTTAACTTAAAAAAAAGTAAGCATTTTTGTGCTTTTTTTTAACGAGATGACTTCTTTTAACAAAAAAAAAAAGTCACATCTAGTGAAAAATAAAAAACTTTATAATGTTGGCGTTGGGTTAAACCAACACCCAAAAATCCTCAACAACGCTGGTCAAGGACTTCCACGATGACGTGCTCCCGCTGCTTGGACTTAGAGCATAAACTGGCAGAGCTCCGGGCGCAGAATGCTCAGCTGCAATATCAGCTGGAAGCGTTCCAGAGCCCGGAAAAGGTGCCTGCAGAAGACCAACAGGGCGACAATGGGGAGGAGTTATCGGATACTCTGACGTATTCACCCTTTTCGAGGGTAGAGCTGCAGCGCTATGGACGACAGATGCTAGTCAAAGCATTCGGGTTCAAGGCGCAACTTACGCTGCGCTCAGCGCGAGTCCTGATGATTGGCGTCGGAGGCCTCGGGTCGCCTGCATCGATGTATCTGGCTGCCATGGGTGTGGGCACGTTGGCTATTGTGGATGATGATACCGTCGACCGAAGCAACCTGCATCGTCAAATACTGCACGATGAACAGGGGGCGAGAAAGCGAGAAAAGAAAGTGGAATCGGCCAAGAGAAGATTGCAAGAGCTAAACCCTTTGCTGAAATGTGTGGTCTATCCGACAGGGTTTACTCCTACGAACGCGTTTAAACTTGTCGGGGACTACGACGTGGTAGTTGATGCCTCAGATAATGTCGGCACTCGATATCTTGCTAACGACGTGTGTGCTCGACTGCATAAACCATTGGTGTCTGGCAGCGCTTTGGGCCTGGAGGGACAGGTGACGGTGTTCACTTATAAGGACGATGCGAACGCTACTGGATGTTATCGATGTTTGTATCCGACGCCACCACGAGTTGCTATGAGCTGTGCGGAAAACGGTGTTGTCGGTGTTGTGCCCGGCGTAATCGGCTGCCTGCAGGCTATGGAGACGGTCAAGATCATCACCGGGATCGGAGAACCTCTTGTCGGTGTACAGTGCTTTTACGACGCGTACGACGGACAGTTCCGGCGCCTAAAAATTGGCAAAAAGCGGAATCCAGATTGTCCGTCCTGTGGAGGACAAGCTTCTGAGCCTGAAAAGCAAGACGTAGTCTCTACAAGCCCCTCGCTACAAGTCGAAGGCAGTTGCTCGGATGGAACCGCAGGTAGTGATGATCTCGACCCACACTTCCGCGTTAGTGCTGCAGAATTTGCTAATATACGCAAAGCTGCATTAACTGCAACAGAAGAGGAGGAGAGGAACGGTATTCAAAAGAGCTATGCTCTATTGGATACGCGCGCACATATTCAATTCGAGATGGTGCACTTCCCCGAGGCTGTGAACATTCCGACCGCCCAGCTCATGAAGCAAAATCCTATCCAAGTTATCACGAATTTGCATGGTGTGCCAACGAATGGTGCTGCCGAGGAGATATCGAAACGGACTTTTGTGATCTGCCGACGTGGCGTGGACTCTGTGAAGGTGACAAAATGGCTGGTTGGTGACGGTATCCAAAACGTATTCAACGTAGATGGAGGATACACCGAATACGCGAAGGATGGCGGAGTGGACCCAACATTCCCCATGTATTAACAGCCTCAAAGCGCAAAGCGAACCCTGTATTTTTTGAAGAATCTATGATCGCGGCATCTAAAGTTCTGCTCGGTGAGATTTTGGACGCACAAAGCGCGAGAAGGCGTGAATGCTCTAATGGAGCAGAGCTTCATGCATCGAGTGATAGTCGACAGACTGGTGCTTTCCGTCCGATGGCTGCGATACTGCGGCGTGGGATGCAGTCACGGTAGTTGGCGATGATTGATCCGACACGCTTTCAACCGACTCTGCTTTACCTTCAGCCTCGTTTTCTTCGTCGTCCTCATTCTCCTCTTCTTCGTCAGGTTCCTCTTCACTTCCTTCTTTAACCTCGAACGTCTCGTCTTCTTCACTGTCTTCATCCTTACCCGCGAACATCAACTCGTTCAGTTGGCGATAGTCCACTTCGTTGCGTTTGCGTTTGCCGCGGACGATGAGCGCCTCCGAGTCACCGCCGTCTTCATCATCACTGTCCTCAACAGCAGCACGGTTGATGGCAGCCTGAGTCTTGCTGCGTGTCAGAAGTTCCGAGCTATCATCGCGGTAGTCAATGCGCCAGCGCGAATATCTCCCTTGAGATGGCGGCTCCAGTGCTGCAACGACGCCGAGAATCACTTCACCAGTCTTGGGGTCGATCTTGGCTGCAGGCTCACCGATGAGACTCACCTTCGTCTGAGCGGGCTTGGGTGGTAGAATCGCACTCTTAGACCGCGACGATCGACTGTTAAGTGAGCAAATAATGAGTCAGACACCAGTCAGCGGGTTCTAATCGCTTGGTATAACGTACTGGTCCACGTCGATAACGTCGTCTTTGCTGAGATAAAGCAAGTCTTGAGCGCTCTCGGGGACCTCTTCAGCCATTTCTACTTCATCGCCTGCTTGTTCTGTCTTTTTCTCTTTCTCATTCTCCTCATCTTCATCTTCGTCTTCGTCACTTTCTTCGTTTAAAACGAAGTCTTCGTCGTTCTCTTCTTCGTCATCTTCATCAGGGGTAGTTGCACTAGTCGTCTCCTCTTCCGACTGAGCAGAGCTACTGGCATCCTTTGTCGCTTCTTTAGCCTGAATGAGCTCCGGGAACAAGTCGTCGACGTTCTCGTACGTCGTCCCAAACACCGAGTTGATCGATTTGAGACACTCAAAGACGGCTAGACACACTTCACAGAACCAAGGCTCTTCCCCTGCCGGGATCTTAGCAGTCAGCACAACCGGCGTCTGACATTTTTGATGATAGGCGCGATGACAGCCAACACTGTCGCAGAGCAGAATGTCGTTGTCTAGCTCGACGTCGGTGCTCCCACAGCGAGAACAATGCACGTCTTCGAACACAGCCATGGGTGGCACTTGGGGTTCGTTCGCGTACAACGCCGTTAACTCTTGCAGACCGTCAATAAGCGCACGTTTTCCTTTCTCTATCTTGCGGCGCTCTGCGTCGAGTTCCTTGCTAGGTTTGAGCTTGTCAAGGCTTGACTTATTCCAGCCTTCACCTTCGTAGGCATCAATGAACGCCAAAGGATACCGCAATCGATGTGCCTGAATATGGATACACATTAGTCACCGTTGTGCTCTGGATACGAGGTTCCCTGGGACTAACCTGCGACTTGATCTTGTTCTCCAGTCGCTTGTGTTCCGGACGAACAGGACTAGGAGCCGGAGTGGCATTGTCGTCTGTCTCCAGACCCGATTCCTTGGGCTTCCGAGGTTTCCGCGTTGGCGTATCGACAGTTGGTGTGAACGCCGCTGGAGCACGACGATCACGTTGCTCGCGTGGTTTCACAGTACTGCAGAACATTGAGTAATACCATGAATGACGGAGTTCTACACTTTGTGATTTCTTTCTCGACCATCGAGAAAAAGTGAGGTATCTTCATGTAGGATATGTATCGTACATTGATGGGCGACGAGCTGAAGCCGGCGGCGCATATTCGTCGTCACTCTCCGATGACGAGCGAGCTTTCTTGCGAGGTCGAGGCATTGTTCTCACGTTGAATCAGTAAGATGGGTTCGTAAGTAAATAGCACGAATGGGAGAGTTTGTGGTGTCGACTGTCTGTCTGTCTGTCTTGTCTAACAATATAACAAATTTAGTAAAACTTGACAGACTAAGAAGAGTGAGACCACTGCTTTTTTGGTAGTGTCCACAGTCTTACCTACCGATACCAGGTAGTTCCAAATTGCAGTAGTCTTTTGGGTTGGTTCGTAGGGGGGAAGACTCGAGTTGGCGTCACTACTGCACCAGTTGATGTCGTCGACCACCCGTGCAGTCGATCGATCCAGGAAAGTCAAAAGTTGGTGGATTCAGTGCTCACAGACCACTCAAGTGTTCCTAAACAGAGTGGTAACTAAGTCTTGCCGGTGTCTTGGCTCGTTGTCTGGTTGCGTGTTGAGGTGGCGAGACTGACTCAGTGGTTCTACACAATGGCAGCCCCTGCTTGTTCGTCTCTAAACTAAAAACCTTGCTGATTCAGTGTGTCAGATTGTGGCTAATTCTCATTGGTGAATAATCAACTTTTTGACCCTTTTCAATTGGTTGAAAAAGACCAAGCAAATACACCTTCAAAGGTTGCAGACTGTACCATTGCTGACTCTTGAGCATCCTCGCTTGAATGGAATCGCTGTCCGACGAGCAGCGCGCGCTGTTCGCTGATGGAGGGCAGCTAGACGACTACGAAGTGCTGAAACCTATTGGGAAAGGAAAATTCTCTGTGGTGTTTAAAGCCAAGCGACGGCATGATGGTCAGGCGGTGGCACTCAAGAAGATCGCCATTTTCGACATGATGAACCTCAAAGCGCGCGAAAAAACGCTGAAAGAGGTGCGTGTAGCAGTGCTGCAATTGCAATCAGCTGCAGGCGCATTTCCTCACAATGTGTCGATGCTGTTGTACTGCGGTATTCGACTCTGTAGGTGCGTCTGGTGCAGTCGGTCAGCCACCCGAACGTCATTCAGTACCTGGATGCATTTGTCCAGAATAATGAGCTGTACATTGCGTTTGAGTGGGCAGAAGCAGGCGATCTTAAGCGACAGATCCGCAAGGCCAATGAGAAAGGGGTGCGCTTTGATGAACGCACAATATGGAGATACTTTACACAACTCTGCAGTGCGATACTGTACTTGCACCAGAACCGAATAATGCACCGCGACTTAAAACCAGCAAATATTTTCTTAACACTGAAAGGAGTAGTGAAAGTTGGCGATCTTGGGTTGGGTCGATATTTAAGCGAGAATACGATGGAGGCTAGGTCGAAAGTGGGGACGCCGCTGTATATGTCACCTGAAGTTTTGCGTGGAGAAAGTTACGATTGGAAAAGTGACGTGTGGTCGATGGGGTGTATTTTATACGAGCTAGCAATGCTGCGATCGCCTTTTAAATCGGAAGGGTTGAACCTCGTGGGGTTGTTTCAGAAAATTAATAAAGGCTACTATGAGGAAATTCCAGCGGTCTATAGTGAACATCTACGCGGAATTGTACGACGAATGATCTCGCTCACATCGTCTGACCGACCGAGTGTACAGGAAGTGTGGGATTTTTGTCGAACGCGACCATCTAGTGCGATTTTACAGGACCGGAAGCGAAAGCACCAGGCTGCCTCCCAAAGTAATAATGACGCTACTAATAAGGATTTAGAGACGCGCTCATCTCGCTCACGGAATAGTAGGAGCAAATCCACACCCGAAAGCGAAACTCCATCGCGTCCTTCTTCTTCCGATCAACAGCAAGAGACCCCGCCACAATCACGTCCTCCATCCTCACAAGGAGACGGCAGCAATGGAGCAACAGAAGAGACAATCAAAAGAAGACATGTCGAGGCTCGGATGGAGCTTCTTTTCGAGAAATTGAAGATCTTGAGATACGAAAAAGTCCTCAAAAAGCGGATATCTCCCACACATTTCGCTTCGGATCTCCGGACCCTCCCCAAAGTCCTTCCCCAATCACGTTTTGAAGATATGTGTACATTATCATATTGGCTATTATCGCTCTTAGGCGGAGAAGTCCCTACAAGCGATGACCAGAATGACAAGTCCCCTATTGTAGCTGCCCAGAAGATCCTTTTGTCAGCCGAGAGAGCAGGAGTATTCGCTGTTGCACAACTCAGCGCACCTGCACTAACCAGTGGTGTTGGAAGCGAAGTATGTGAGCTGTTAGATGCTCTTACTGCTGCTGTTATAAGTGGTGAGATGTATTGCACTACACCACCAGAATACCCGAGAGAGCCGATTGAAACGTTGGAATCGTGTGACGAACTGGATGTGACAGATGACGGACAGCAAAATGACAATGTCGGCGAGTCAACGACCTCTCTGGCGTTAGAAGATGACGATGCATTTTCACGATGGGTGGTAGTTAGAGAAGAGACTCAGTACTCTGTAATGACGGATGAAGATAGAGAGAACGGCATGATCCACAGCGATATTGACCCGGTAGCATGGGAACTCGAGCGACGACGGATGCTCCCAAAGTTACACGCAGTTCTACAGGATAAACTACAGCGACATCCGACTGTAAGCTCTTGGCGCGTACGGCTAGACCATGTCCAGTCGCAAGCTGGATTGATAGTTGAGGGTGAGGAAGACGTGCAGCATGAAATCGCCCAGATACAAGCGGTAGGTTCCGTAGTGGCTGCAAGTGCATACCCACTGTAGACTCAAAAATGAATTTTACAAATTACCAGACTCGACAGAAGGAGACAGAACAGTTAGAAAGATACGAGAAGATGCTGAACAAACAATTCTTGCGAGCTCGACGGCTGTACGATGAGAGCAAAGCCCGGTTGGCCAAGTCTCATGAAGAAATGCAGACCGCTCAGGTGCGTTCATTGTTTAATTCGACTTGGATTGTTCTTGTCTGTACATTGCATTTACGTAACCGGTGTTGTATCCTTGTAGGAGAGTGTAAATCGAGCTACATTGGAGGTAGTGAGACTACAGGCAGCTCGGTCTGAGCTTGCAGATGCTGTGAAAGCCGCCGAGGCGCGAATTACGGACAACTCGATGCTTTTAGAGCGAAAGCGGCAAATACGACATCTAATCGACGAGAATCGAGAACTTGGTGTAAGGGTGCAAGTGTTGCATGACTACTGGACTCGCAAACAGCAACATGCAATTCAATGTAGCCACCTTGATCCTGTTTAACAGATCTGATGAGTTGTAAATGTAGCCATGCTAAATTTCTGTCTCCGCCTCACATTTTCTGAGATTCTCGGCAAGAGCTGCCCATGGCCCCGTACACGTCGTCTCCAGCCCACAATTCTTCCCACTACGAAGATTGCTAACATGATGATACGGAGCTGGGCTTGGCGCTGCTGGAGCAGGTCGAGCCCTTTCTTACCTTTATGCGTATCCAATTTGACGCCAAGTCGCGTCTTGCAGCGTTCCAGTTCCATTTCTGCGGTGACCGTCGCTTCCAAGCCACGATGAACTTGACAGGGTCGTTCCACCATGTAGATGAGACGCCAGTTGTGCGCAATGCGTTGTTGCACATTGGTCTCTGCATCTTGCCGTGGTTCTGGATGGGCTACAACTGCAAGTACATTCGGATCGAGGCGGGATATCTCGATTCGGAGCAGGTACGAAGACGACCGCAAGTTAACTCCTACGATTCAATGTTGATACAGTAGTGCAACGTTATGACAGGTGCACTTCTGGGAGGAGTTCTACCAGAATGTGCTGAGCGAGTATCTGTATCTACACGGGTTAGATCGCGATCGTCTGCATATTATTGTAGATGCACCAGCTTGTGAAGCTCTTCCAGTGCTGCCGGACAGGAAACTAGAACAACACGGCAAGACTAAAGTTCTCGTCCCACTGTAAGTGACTTGCTGATAATCGTCGAATTTAGTGACTGACTTTGTGACTCTATTGTTTTATTTTAGGGGCGGTGGCAAGGATTCACTTGTGGTGTATCAGTTGCTGTCTTCGAGTGAAACGCCCTGTGCGTGGCTGCATGTGGGCGATCGTCCACAGGAGTTTGAGCGCAGCTGGCGGTTCAAGGAGATTGTGGAGATGACGCAGAATCGTACCGGTACTTCTGCAATCCGCTTCGAGCACGACATGGATGACAAGACGTGGGGAAGGAAAGTTGCCGGCACGCGATACCAACCGGCAGGTCATCCGTGGGCAGCTCTGGTGGCTTTTGACAGTGTCCTCGCAGCCATTTTGGGCGACTTCACCCACGTTGCGGTGGGCAACGAGTGTAGTGCCAATTACGGCAACAACGTCATACATGAGGGCCGAGCAGTCAACCACCAGTACGACAAGAGCTTTGAGTTTGAGACACGAGCTCACGCGTATATCCGCAAGTATTTGGTGCAAGATCTGCACTACTTTTCGGCACTGCAACATCTGTGGGAGGTCCAAATTGCTCGCGCATTTGCGCGTCGCTCGTTGCAGAGCTCTTAGAATTTCGTTGCCGTTTTTTTGAGCTGCAATGAAGCTCCTGGTGGCGACAAGTGGTGCTGTAAGTGTGCAAAGTGCGCGTTTGTGTTCATTCTCATGAGCGCGTGGTGCTCGGAAGCTCAAGCTGCTGGAAATTTTTGGTGAAAATTTGTTCGAGAAGCAGTCGATGTTTCCTGAATTTCTCGCACTGCTAGACGAGGAAGGTGTGAAGCCGATTGAATGCGTTGGAACAGCTTGCGAGACGTGGCTGTCACTGTATTTGGCGCTGCAAGCTCACGGAGACAGCACGTTTTTGAAGTCTCATGAACAGGAAATTCGTCAAAGGGGAAAAACTCATGCATCTCTTGGACGATTACAACAGTGAACATCTGCTCCCAGAACACCTGGAGCCCACTCTGTGTCAGCCTGTTATGATGATGCTGGGAGCTTAGACTCGAGTGATAGTTGTCTTGAAGAAAAAAAGTCTATCTTTGACATTTGTGTTAACAGCAATAATTGCTTGAAAAAAGAAAAAAAATGAACAAAACTACTGAGTCACCGTCTCCAAGTACTCGGACACTTCATCGTCACCAAGCGCCTGTGCCATAGATAGCGCCGTCTCGCCGTCGACATCCTTAATATTGGGGTCCACACCCTTGGCAACGAGCATCTTGACGATCTCAACGCCAGAGCAGCCGAAAAGACACGTCTGTCCACTCTCGTTCAGGGCGCTTAAGTCAATCTTGACACTTCTAGCGAGAAGTTCCACAACCTCTTGCATCTCGAACATAACAGCTACGTGCAGAGCGCGATCCCCTGTTGAAGGGAGTGCGAAGTTGACGTCTACATCAAGTGCCAGCATCTCCTTGATCACACTCAAGTGGCCGAAGCGACAGGCCTGGAACAACGCGCAGTCATCGTCCTCTTCATCGTCATCGTCGTCACCAATTTCTGCACCTACTGAAGGAGTCGTTACTAGCTTAGTAGCTGACTCAATGGCACCGTTCTTAAGCAATAGTAAGGCCACAGCCGTGTGTTCCGACTCGACAGCCAAGTACAGCGGATTGGAGGCGTCCTTGGCTGTGCCACCGTAATTCACGTCGGCCTTACGAGCCACCAGCTCTTCTGTAAGCTCAAAGAGTCCTGAGTTAGCCGCCTGCATCAGTAGCGTCCAGCCGTGACGGTCTACCACGCTGTCCGGGTTCTTGATGCCCAGACGCTGCAGCAGTGCCGTTGCCACCTTGCCGAAGCCCTTCATAAGCTGTTCAGCCTCGGCCTCCATCTCGGCCAGGTCCTTCTCCGTCTCCGTGGGTTCCTGTCCATCCTCTGTTTCTTCCTGTACACCTAGGACGTGTACAAAGGCCTCGTACTCCTGCTGCCAAGTGTGCAGCCAGTCCATGAGGTATACGAGAGGGGATTTGTCCCCGATATCACCAGCGGTGGCAAGGAATTGCTCCATATCACCCGCGATCACGCTCTGACGCACAGCATTTAGCTTTTCGTCCACCTGGACACCTTCGTCACCAAGCGACAGCGTTGACACCGATAGTTCGTCTGCACCTGCCATTGAAAAATATGAAATGTCATGATTGAATGGCTCACATAATGTCGAGCCACGAAATGTTTCTTTAAGGCAGAAAAAAAGTGGTCCACACTGCAAAGCAGAAGCACTCACAAACTTTACACCCCAAAATATCGGTATTAGTGTGGTATTTGAAAGAAAAAAAAGTAGCGGCACTCAGAGAAAATGATGCAAGAAGCATGCATTGTTTAAACTTATTTCTCAAAAATGTCAAGACACACCGGTTCGAGCATTTCGTATGTAAACTTGTCGATATTCACCTCCGATATGTGCTGTGGTGTTAGCGCGCTCAGATCTTCCTTGCGTAGAAATAACGACACGTCGTTTGATCAGAATATGCTGTAATGAACCCCTCCATTACATGAGTAGGTAGATCTCTTTTCAGAAGTAGGTTAATCAGCACGCGACTTAGCGTGTGTTGAACAGCTGTAATTCCATTGGCTGACCCGCGTGCTTCCGCTCTACTTTCCGTGGGCCATCCTACAGCGCCGTGTGTCTTTACTCTGGGTGGGGAAGAAGCTGGCGACAAGCCGTCTACTCCAGCTCCGGCGTCCCCGGCGGCAACACCGGTACTGGGTCAGCCGGTACATACACCAGCTCGAGTGCATCCCCAACGACGCGTCGGCTAGCGCAGTGACACGCTCCCAGGCTAAGAAGATCTTGACAACACCGTGCAGCACGTCGTCCTCTCTTACAGCTTGGACTAACCGTAGCCTGATCGGCCCCGAAGCTGCTTCAATCACACTTGCGCCGAAGCAACCGGCGCGACCAATCGACTTTGCAGTTGTCTGTACTACAAAGCCAAACGGTCACCCGCTCAATTCGAAGCGCACTGCAGGACGCAGTGGACAAGCAAAGAGAGCGCTGACAAGGCTGGCCGCAATCACACGGCCACATTAGCGACACGTAAATGAATGCTCCTGTCGACTGATGGATTCAGAGCCTCTGCTGTTAGCAATCTTCGCACGAACAATTTCGCGCCGAGCTTTATTGGGCCGTTTACGGTAATCCAAGGTCATTCGTGACGCCTCTAATTTGGGCATTTCTACGTCATTACGTCTGCATCCGACGTTTTACGTCGGATGATTCAAGAAGTTTCACCCAGCTACGATTCCAGAGTCGACTCAACTTCCTGATTCGAAGCGTGTCTCAAGACACCGTCTCGACGCGCACGTCGAGACATCGATCCATCCGTAGCCGAGGTCGAATCGCGCGGCTGAAAGCGACTGCGAACCGACCGCTCCGCCATCTGGAGTCGAGCAAGAATCTTCCGGCTCGACTGACAAAGCTGCGCACTCTCCCGGGTGGCCCGGACAGCCTGATCCAGAACATCATTCAACTCCTGCCGGTCATCTTAGTAGGGGTTCAACAAATGCCTTGTCCCGCAGTATTTGGTTTCGATAACCAGGTCAGGTCGCATGATACACGCCTCGATCTGGGGATAGATCTGTCGGTGATTCCTGCGAGACGACTTCTCCATACTCCTTCACAACAGAGTAGAAGGGTTCCGAAGGATCGCCAATACACTTCTTGCGCTCAGTGCCTTCTCAGCGTCATCTAGGACTGCGAGATCGACGAGCACGAGACTGCACTGATGTTCGAGTTGTGGGGTGCGGAAACGGTGCTTGTATTTGGGGACCTTGTATCAGGAAATTGTGGCCTTGGGCTGTGTGTTCTTCCAAACGATTAAGCAGCTCTTGGCTTCTGCACTAGTACTGGTGGCAGTCCTGATGGTGCAAGAGGAGGGATGAGGCGAAATTCTCCACCTCCAGGTGGAGAGTGCCCGCGATCACGCCCTAATAACAGTCCTAGGTTCAAAGGGTTTGGTCTTTTTGCTAGGAAAATTATCGTGCGCTGACTGGGAAGCTCTGGGTATTATCGAGAGTATTGCGCTTTCTCACTGTTGAAACCATTCCCTAAGTCTTACATAATAAAAGTTCGTTTCAATAAGAAAGATAATTGGGACTTAGTGCGCAACCGTGAAACTTGGCTACACATAAGGTTGTTTAAATTTCGTTCTTATCCGACTGGGCCAACATTCACCCATTCAAGGTTTCGCACTTCATTACATATTGTGACCGTTTTGTGTACAAGCTGGTAGTTTAAGGTTGGTGCAATATTCGCAAAGTATGTTTTCGTACATATTTTACGGAGGGTTTGCGATCCTGATTAAAACTCTAAACATATATATTTAGAGAGTAAAAACGCAACTTTCTTTTTTCTTGGGGGGGGGTCACATAGCCCGGCACCGACATAGCTAAGTAAAAGGAAAAACTCATGGCCCAGCCCTGACGTTTAAACCTGATGTCCTCAGATACCAGATAAAAAAGAGATTAGATACCAGCTATGGCCTATTTTCTCATCGCCTCTAAGTGGAAATAAGACGAATAAAAAAGAAACCATCTGTACTCAGAGCTCCCGGTCCTATGTCCACGTTTGCAGAAGAGCGCTCACCGCAGCTAGCATCGAGACTACGCTTCTCTTCCTCGAGCATGTATCGTCCGCTCACTGGACCCCGTCAAAGCTGACATCGCCCTCTCGTTCCTGCACAAGCCCTAGGTCCAAAAAGTGAAAGCATAATTGGCGGCATGAAGACGTTAAGACGATTGTAAGCTGGGTTACTCTGCGCGGGCAGAGAGTCGTATCCTGCATGTAAACAACATTTCAAACGAGAACTAGTCGCGTTTAAAACATACCTCTCGGCGGATCGGCTTATGGGACGCGTTCCAGCCACTTTAGTGCCATGTTAAGTGGTAAATCTGTGTGCAATGGCTTCGCTGCTCTTAGAATTAAAACACTGCCCTGTACTAGCACATTTAGTCATTGTTGTATTGTATTTAGCCTTCAGGTGGGCAAAGTAGCGGAATGTAAGTCAACACACGTCGGAGCATAACGATATATTATTTGCTAATTTAATGTTGCGGCTCAACCATTCAAAAAATGTGTCTATACGCTTTATTCAACGCTCACTTTCAACAAAGGCGATGACAGATTCGACCGACTGTCCTCCAATTATCAATTTACGTATGTGTTTGATAACGCACAAGCTCCTGAAATAAAACTCAGATGCTTTGGTTGATGGTCTTCACTTTGTCCCAAATGTTTCCTCTAGGTGTAATATGGACAGCTGTTAGCTAAATCATGATGCCACTCATCCCAAAGTTTGCGTGTCGCCACAGCCGTACGACTCATCGAATAAGTTGGTGCAAGCTCACGATTCAAAATCGATGACTCACTGTATTATACTGCATTTAAATTTGAGCTCGCCATTTGCGTATTGTCGTGTTGCGCTGTAGGTCCGTTGATTTAAGTTTTAATCAGGAACAACTCTAAACGACATATTAACATGAAGAAACGCGGTAACGTCATTTTGAGACTTTTGAACCAGCTATGGCATGGCATGATAACATGAATTTAATCTGAACATAGCTGTGTTTTTATCGGTTGAACTAGTAGAGACATTGCGACCTGAAGCTGCATTTTAACTGGGTGCTCGGCGGTTTCAGTGGAGGCAATAATCTGAGATCGGTACAGCTCGAGCTGATCGCCAAAAAGCTTATTCTGATGAATACGAGAAGGGACCTGATCAAACAGAAACGCTGCGTCTTGGAGAAGTCAGTGCGTTAGTAGCTTAATAATTCTAGAAATCCACGCACCGCCAGATTTCACTCCCACACTGCTTTAATACGTTGATTTGTGAGCGTCTAAATCCGGAAAGATTCTCGCTTTTAAGACATCTGGCGGCTCCAGGACTGCGCGCTCGAGATAATACGGTCACGAACGAGGTGGTTAGCAGGTGAGTGCCCGCATAGCTACCTGTGCGTGCGGAGCTGCATACACTGCCTCCACTGTGTCCATGCCCCATCTTCTGTGTCTGCGTGTCTGCAAGATGCCTACGGCTGCACATTCTGCTATAATACGGTGTACAACCGTATGTAACCACGACGGTATAGTGCCGTTTTTGGCCGTCCGCTCTCCTGATGGTGCTCCAGCGGAATAGATGAGCGTGTGGATGGCTGGAATAGCTGGAAGGAGAAGAAAGATAAGAGTACAATGTAGTTAGCTTCTTCTCACTTTTAAATATACGACGGATTCTCTACATCAACTTAGAGTACAGGTGATGAGCCCAAGTATTGATGACGTCGCCGCTGAGTAAGCCCGCGGGCATCCGGAAGCAGACTTCGGAGGCAAAAGGATCGATAGCAGCCAGTACGAAGTCATAGCGTCGCAGTGCAGCGGGGCTGCCGTAGCTTTAGCGTCAGAGGAAGACGTTCGACTCAAAGAGTCACTAATACTAAGTTCCTTATCCAAAGGAACTTACAGCCCAAGACCAGGGCTCAAAGTTAATACCTTAACTTGTATGCTTCAAAACCAGAAGTGTTTTATTTACTATTATTGCGGCCAAGCCGCCTAGGGGTAAATGTATCTCTTTAACTATCTAGCATAGTTAAACCTAATCAAATGCATAACGTGTGGCTTTCAGCCAACGTACTGAGAGACCTTGCTAGCTCTCCAACTTATGTACTGAGAGTTTGTTAACTCTCCGGGTACTTCGTACCCCTGTGTGTTCCACACCATCTAACCCCGTTACACGCACGCCCCACAACAGAAGGTGGTGGATCTCCTCACCGGCCTCGCAGAGCGCATGGAGCGTCTGGAAGAGTCGGAGCAGCGACAGGAGGTGAAGCAGCGCTTCGTTGGACGTGAGTCAAGTGAATTCGAGTCGACCATAGGCCTAGGAAGAGCAATGGACCGAGAGGCACTGGACCCAACGCCACCACGGAATTCTCCTGGAATGTCCCCAGCCACATACTTTGGCGTGAAGCAGCGTGGCTACGGTTTTCGAGAACGCAGCAGACAACGTGAAGATGACCCAAGCTCCTCAGCCAGCGCTGTTATAGCACTGCTTGCCACGGTCAACGCTCCATGAGCCGTCAACAAGAAGAGAGCAAAGCTCAAAGCTCGTCCGAGCCGCGGGCGCCGCCCAGAGGGAACGATGTTCTGTTCTCGGAACTCGAAGAGGGCGAAGTCGATTACGACGAGCCCATGGGTAGTGAGGATCACTCCAACCCAACCTCTCCGAGGTCGCACACTGGTGCCGCGTCTTCCCCAGCTTCCTCTGTGAGGTCTAGCCGCTCAACGGCGCAATCTCAAACAAGAAGAGACCTGCGGACACCGCATCCGTTCTCGAATCCGATTCGCTCGCTGCGCGATGCGCCACCGCTATCGTCGCGGTATGACGAGGAAGATCGATACGATCACAACGTCATTACGAATGACCTGGACGAGGCCCAAGGCCGTCAGCTGTCCAATGAGCAGCGCTCGCAGTCGTTCCGACCTGTGGTCCGACCACTTGTTCTAACGTCACGCCGTGACTACGGCTTCCAGCCGCGGAACCCTGCCGAAGCGGCCCGCCTCGCGGCGCAGCAGCTGCTGAACACGTACACGTGTGGGCCTGCGGCCTCGACTGCTGATGAGCAAGTGCGGCTCCGAGAGCGATATCTGACTCCACAAGTCACAGCTCCTCAGGAGTATCAGGCGCGCCTGCAGATGCAGCTCAGCCGCCAACCGGTTCCCTCGATGCAAACCATCCCGGTTGTTCTCAACACTGGGGAATCCCAGCGTGCTTATGAAGCACAATTCCGAAGCTGGGTGGAGGGAGCTCGACGGCTCCCCTCCTACAATGCTCTTCGAGCAAGTTTCTCTGAAACTGATATTCGTCTTGAGAGACGTTTGCGCTTAGACTTCGCTAAGTCGAAAGCACGTCGACGAACACTGGGACCCCGTCCCCATCACCTCGAGGCGTCACCACCTCTTGCTCATGCTGCGAGCACCGCTCATTCCTATGAGCCGGCTGCTCCAGCCACTGGTCGGAGCTTGAGCTCAGCCACCGACCTGTCATCCCCGCGTTCTAGCGGCGGGAAGCGCTCGGCGCCTGACGACGTGGTCGTACGCCGTAGCGGCGGGGAAGTGAGTGTGCCCGATCAAAAGCGTCGACGACGTCAGAGCAGTCCTGCCGGAGGACAACCTCAAACTCCCAAGAGTTTTGTGAGTGAGGATAACCCCTCCATTTCACAAGGTACTGAGTACGACCCTGGCGCCTGCGCCTCGCCACCAGACGTTCCACATGGAAGTGGAGCTCGCCGTGCTCGTCGAGCAGAGCAGGAGGAGGCCGAGCCTCAGCTGGACTCTCGCGTCGCGAGTCGCAGCGACGTGTTCGCGCTGGAGCAACGTGTGGGTTCTCTGAACCAGTATCTCCATGATACGACTGACTCTCTGAGTCGCCTTGCAGATGGTCTCGATGAGACGAACCACCGCGTGGACTGGTTTGAACAACCACAGTCGGCTCAGAACCGCGTCGCGGACCTTGAGCGTCAAGTCGCTCAGCTGCAAGGTCAGATCGACTTGCTGTTGCGTCTTGTGGCCTCGCCACCTGCCGTCGCTCAGCCTGCCGTGGTTCGGCCTCCCGCTGTTGCGCAGCCTGTCGTGGCCCAGCCACCGTTGGCGCCAACGCCTCCGCGCTCACCTGAGCAGGGTCCTGATACGGCTTGAGTAAGCCAACGTAGAAGACTGGATGCGTGCGCATCTTCTTCGTAAGGTTAAGCGTATACGCTAGGCCCTTCTTGGCCACGACCTTGAACGGTCCTATGAACCGTGGTCTCAATTTTGTCTTAAAGACTGCAGACACTGCATGAGTAGGTAGGTTTTTTGCATTTAATAAAACTTGGTCTCCGACCTTAAACCTTTCTTCATTGCGTCTGCCTTTGGCATCTGCATGTTCTTTTTGCATGTCCTGGCTTTCAGCCATAGCGTCGCGTACTTGACGCATTACGCTTAGTCTCAAAGAGACAAAGTCATTGACTTGCTTGCGAGCCGCAACAGGGCTGACATCAGCTAGCCGCTCGGCTATCCCTCCCCCATCAAGCCCTGAGCCACTGCGTGGCAGCGTCAGTGGTACGCGAGGGTTAACCAAGCCGTTCACATAGAACGGAGTGTAGCCTGTCGAGGCGTGCACTGCATTATTTAATGCGAACTCAACGAGTGGGAGCATCTGGCTCCAGCGTTTTGGCGCCTCAGCGCATACGCTTCGGAGGATATCTTCCACAACGCGATTAACGCGTTCGGTTTGACCATCGGTCTGCGGATGGCCCGCTGTGGACATGTCCAAACGAGTGCCAAGCACTCTGAAGTGGGACGTCCTGAACTTCGCGGTGAAGCGCGGGTCTCGATCCGAGACAATTGTCTCAGGCAAGCCAGGTTGGCGAAAGACTCGGTCTAAAAACAGCAAAGCTGTACCTTCACCATCTATGATGTCCGGCACCGCCGCTAGATGAGCCATCTTGCTCAATCGGTCTACAAAGACCACAATACCCGTGCTTCCTGCCTCGTCCTTGGGAAGGCCAAACACAAAGTCCATACTCATGGACTGCCAACATCCCTCGGGGACAGGCAAACTCGCCAATGGCGCTGCCGTGCTCGGCGCGGACTTCGTCCGTTGACACGTCTCACACGTGCGTACATAGGTGCCAACCCACTTATACATCTTGGGCCACCAGTACATCGAGCTCACCGAGCCATAGGTCTTCTCCCGACCTAAGTGCCCGCCCACGGGCGTATCATGAACCTCATAAAGGATTCGATACTTTAGATCCTCATCATGAGGAGCGACTGCACGAGGGTTATCCTCAGAGTCGGTGCTGTAGTACAGCAGGCCGCCATCGAGCGAGTATCGATGCAGCCTCGCGCGTAAGCGCCCAGACAATTCCTTGTCAGAGTCTTTAAACTCTTCGCTCCCAAGAGCCCGTAGCAGCGCTACGCACATGTCGTCTTGTGCATACGCTCCAAATATCAAGTCAGGCACTGACGACGTCACTGTCGTGACATGAGCTAACTCGTAGTCCGGCCTGCGCGAGAGCGCATCGGCCACTAACCCCGGCTTGTACTTCACCTCGAAGTTATACTCGGCAAAGAAGGAAAGCCATCTTGCCATTCTCTGAGAGAGATGAGGCGACTGTGTCGCAGTGCGTAACGACGCATGATCAGTAAAGATCACAAAAGGCTTAGAGCCTAGCAGGTGTACCCTGAATTTGACTAGAGCATACTTCATTGCAAGTAGCTCTTTGTCATGAACTGGATAGTTCTTCTCTGCAGCTTTGAGCTGGCGAGACTCAAACGCGATCACGCGTTCACGCCCTTCGGCGTCTGCTTGTAGTAAAGCACAACCGATTGCAAAATCGGAGGCGTCACAGACGACGCTAAACGGACTATCCGGGTCCGGTAGCGCAAGGATCGGAGCCTGGAGAAGGCTCTCTTTCACAGCCTCAAAGGCTCCGTCGTGCTCGACGTTCCAGCACCATGGTGCGTCCTTCTTAAGGAGATCTGATAATGGCCGAGCCATCTCTGCGTAGTTCGCGCTGTACTTGTGCAAGTAATTGGCTAAGCCTAGCCACTTGCGTAAGTCCTTTTGGCTCTTGGGAACCGGCCAGTCCACGATGGCCTTGACTTTGGCAGGATCTGCCCTTAAGCCACGCTTCCCAATGAAGCACCCGAGGAAAGGTATTTCCTCCGCGCCAAAGACGCACTTATCCAAGTTGGCATACAACTTATTAGTGCGCAAGCACTCGAGCACCGCTCGCAAGTGGTCAATGTGGTTTTCCACGTCTGACTTTCCGTGCTCAGCACGACTATGGACGAATATATCGTCAAAGTACGTTTGAGCGTACGCCCGGTGGGGCCTAAACAACTGCGTCACACGACGATTGAACGTTGCTGGTGCGTTCGACAGCCCCTGGGGGCATTACCAGCCACTCCCAGAGCATACCGCTCGGAGTACTCACCGCTGTCAGCGGAATGTCGCTCGCTCTCATGAGCAATTGGTAGTAGCCATCGACCAAGTCGAGCGCGCTGTACAGCGTACAGCCTACCATGTTGTTCTGCAGAACATCCTTGCGAGGAATCGGCGTTTGCGCCGGGATAGTGGCCGCATTTAGCTTGTTAAAAGCATGAACAATGCGCCACTTGCCCTTCGGCTTTCTGACACAGAACGTGGGTGTCGAGTGCGGAGACTTACTCTCACGCACCATCCCTGCCTCGTGCTTCGCACGGAAGAATGCGTCAATGACGTCACACTGCTCTCTCGGCAAAGGCCATTGCCTTGTTACGCAGTATTTGGTTCCAGGAACCAGGTCAATCTCATGACACACGCCTCGATCCGGAGGCAGGCCCGTCGGCGGGTCTTTTGAGACAACGTCTCCATACTCCTTCACCACCGGGTAGAAGGGATCCGAAGGATCTTTGAGGATCGCCGATCCATATCTTGCGCTCAGCGCCTTCTTGGTGTCCTCTAGGACCGCGTCGTCCACGACGGATGAGGAGTTCAGCTCCTCCTCAGGTCCCAGCAAGACCACCTCGGCTAGATCGCCTGCCTTTAAGGCTTCGCCGAACTCGGCAATGGACATCTCGTCCAGCTCTAGCAGAGCATCTGCAGCGGGCAGAGTATCAAGACTGATATCGCCTTCTACCTCCCGCGTCACTCCGCTCGCGAGTGTATACAGCTGTTCACAGCAATCACGTGGAGCATCACCGCTCGTCACGTTGGACACATCGTCCGACGTCGAAGACGTCACAGACGCCCTGCGTCTTCTTCTCCTCTCCCTCCGCGACCGAGCCCGGCCGGATGAGGGCGGTGTGGCGACATCTCCGTCACCACCACCGGGTGCAGCAGCACCATCACTCCTCGAAGAGGATACAGTGTCTCGCAAGACACTCGGCTGAAAGCCAAGAGGTCCTTGACCTTCACACAGTGAACTAGGTGTCACTTCACCTGCATCTCTTGGGCCACGCCCATGATGCCTCGACTCGCAGTCGACCGCGACCCTCGGGTCACGCAGCGGTAGGTCATCGACCAGATTCGTACCACTCAGTGGATTACGCGCCACTCCGCGCTCGTCCTCACCAGGACCCAGCAGTTGGTCATTGACCTGACCTGCACCGCTCAGCGGATAACGTGCCGCACCACGTACGCTCTCAGGGCAAACAGCAACCTCGTTGCTAACAATTTCGAACATACCAATGTCCAGCACTACGGCCGCCTCGGCCTCGTGCTCGCGCCAAAAGCGCTTCTGCTTCCTAGCAGAGGTGGGTTCATGACTCACCAAAGCTCCACTAGGAGCAGGGTGCGACGCACCCAGCGTTTTCGACTTCCAGTCGATCCATGGCTCATGGCGTTCCAGCCATGCCATGCCAAGGATGAGGTCATACCTCGCATCCAGGTCTAAGACCAAACAGCGCTCCACGCTATCGAAGCTCTCAAACTTCACTCCAAGGTCGACATAGACCTTCGACACAGTTACCAGTGTCCCCGTCGCGAGACGGACAGAGATCGTATCTCTCGTTGGCACTTCCAGTGCTTCAGCATACAGCTGACTTCCTTCTAGGGTGGAGCGACGGGCGTAGTTGCCCGAGGCTCCCGAGTCAATCAAGACTCTCCATGGCTTTGCAAAGCCCTTCACGTTCGCTTGAACGACCAGCAAGCCCGGCTTGCACACACTCTTTTCGTAAGAGAGCTCAGCTCTCTTCGGGGCTGAGCCCCGTTGCCCTCTACCTCCTCGAGGTACAACAGAACTCAGTTCTTCCCCAGTAGGCCGCCCCGCGCCTACTGGGAAATGCCGTTTCCCGGCGTTGACCCGGAGGGTTGGCTCGCCGGAGCCACGCGCTTCTTGCGCAGAGGGCAATATGCCCTCAAGTGCTTAGTGCTATTGCACACAAAGCATCGGCGGATGCCGGCACGCTGATCCGCAGCAAGAAGCTCCGCTTCTTCATCTTCAGCATAGCTGAGGTCCATCGGCTCTGGACCGCTCGAAGAGCTTGCGCTACTAGCGCTCCAACCAGGTCGATTTGACCTGAAGTTGTGCTCGGCATTTAATGCCACCGCCTCTTCGAAAGAGTTAGGAGGTACACGGAACACTTCCGTTCGAGCTGCGCTCACACGAAGTCCCTCCATGAACACGGTCACACTGACCAGTTCCGGAAGAGGGTCCGCCGCCATTCCGGCGATAAGAGTTCTCCACTCTTGGACATAGTCCAATAACTCCTTCTTACCCTGGCGGGTAGCAAGGAACTTCGACCGGACACGGTACGCCTGATTAGGCGGCGCGAACACGCGCGAAAGCTGTTGTTTCAGCTGATCCCAAGTGGGAAATGCAGCGTCAACAGACGTGCCGCACGTTAGTGCCCATTCGCGAGCGCGACCTCCAAGCCTGGAGATAGCCAGCGCCACGCGCTGATGCTCAGACTGGAGCAGGGCCGATCCCATGGCCATCTCAACCTCACGGGTCCAGAGAAGGAGATTCTCTCCATCCTTCCCCTCGAAGGTTTTTACGCTCACCATGAGCGGTTTCAGTCTCATAGACTCTTCACGCGTCATCGATGCCGCCGCCGTTGCGGCGCTCATCTTCTCTTGGACATGCTCCAAGAGCGCGTTCTCGTAGCGGGAGAACGATTCCAGCCTGGCAGTGACCGCCTCTGGACCTTGCGATGCAAGATGGGCCACGCAAGCAATGACATAAGCTTAGTAAGCGCGTCCTGCTGCGCCGGGGACAAATTTGCGAACACAGGGTGTTCCATCCTCGCAGAGGATATAGTCAACCGACGCAGGAGCGGGATTGACTACAAGTGCTACCAAGTGCAGCGGGGCTGCCGTAGCTTTAGCGTCAGAGGAAGACGCTCGACTCAAAGAGCCACTAATACTAAGTCCCTTATCCGAAGGACACTTTCAGCCCAAGACCAGGGCTCAAAGTTAATACCTTAACTTTTATGCGTCAAAACCAGAAGTGTTTTATTTACTATTATTGCAGCCAAGCCGCCTAGGAATAAATGTATCACTTTAACGATCTAGCATAGTTAAATCTAATCAAATGCATAACGTGTGGCTTTCAGCCAACGTACTGAGAGACCTTGTTAACTCTCCAACTTATGTACTGAGAGTTTGTTAACTCTCCGGGTACTTCGTACCCCTGTGTGTTCCACACCATGTAACCCCGTTACAGTCGCCATCTCTTCATCATAAGAATTGCTCACAAAACGTCCAATTCAAGACAGCTGATACTGGTATTCATTAGTCACTCGGCGATTCTGGACGACCAACGCTTTCACGCACATCGCCATGCTCGTAGATTCATCCACGTCTTATTTCAACTTTCCAAAGAAACTCTCTAAACGATTATTGGTATGATTCTTAAAGTGTGGCATCTTTGCTCGTAAATATTAGACCCAACTATCTTGGCACGTATCCCATTCTTCTTGAAGTATTCGTAAAATCCAGTAAGACTCAATCGCTCACAGATTCCCTTGAGAGATGCATGCGCAGTCTCGTAAAACCTTTACAGGCAGTGTATACCATCTTGTGAATGGCTCCGTCGATCTGACCTGCATCTTCAGCTGAAACTTTCCCGAATTCTGACTTCGACCTCATTTCCTTCAGGTACTTGATCACGTGAAAGTGACAAATGAGAGATTCCGGCGTCTGGAAAGTTTGATTCCAACACGCGAATCTCGTTCAGGTCCTTATCAACGACAATGACCCGTAGACACTGAATTAGTGTAGGATGAGAGCGCTTGAAGTGATCAATCGCCCTTTCCATGTGCCAATCTCAGTGTGCCTCTATCAGCGAGTGCTGAATGACTGCACCCTCGCCGAATTCGTTCATTGCCATGAATGCGAGGAGCTGGTAGCTGTATCTAAAAAAATTGGAGAATCCTGGTTAGAACCCTTGTTATCCTGGACGTTTAAAAAGGACGTACCGATTCGTCTTGTGGCTGCAATCGACTAGCGGAATCTCGCTGAAGTGGGTGTACATACGACGCATATGATCCGAAGCTAACGAAATAACCCCCGTCTCACCACAAGTCGTCTCCACAACAGACGACACGTTTTCTGGGCTAGCTGCCGCGAAAACCGCAATCTTCCGTGCGGTAGCGTCATTATCGTCTGCACTTGAAACAGACGCATGGTGGCGCACCAGATTGTCCACGTCGCACTGGATGACATTCTCGTCATGCTCCAGCTAGTAATCAGAAAATCTGGACCCTTTTGCGCTAACAGCCAGCCTTCCCTCGACCCGAGCACCAACGAGCGGATTCATCACCACACGAGAAGCAGGATACGTAGCGAAGGCTGCAGAAAAAACTTGGTGATTGTGCCAAAAAAAACTATTTTTGACCTGTAATTCTCCACGAGCAAGATTCCACTGTACCACGAAACGAAACGGGCAATTCGTACGACGGATATGCTGTCTAGGACGACTTCCTTCGCTGCGGGACTTCCTTTTCTTCCATCCATGAGTGCAAATATACGTCCGCTGGTACGGGTCGTAGCCGTCGGGCACCAACTGGGACTCGTCTTCACCCTTCTTCTTCTTCTTGAGCCTCTTGTTGCGTTGTGCTCTGGACATGATATATTTGACTGGTATTACTTGCAGCGTCCGTTGCCAGTAGTCCTCAAAATATTCTTGCCAAGCTTCCCAACTGCCGTGATACTTCACCGGCGGGTCCACAGACGTAATTGCAGCGTCATCATCATCCGTTCCATCTGTTTCCGACGGACGTCCAGCCCCTACATATTTCTCCGCCTCTCCAGCACTCGCATGACCTTCCGATTCATCCATTTCGCAGTCACTGCTCTCTCCACCATTCAAAGGGCTATCGCCGCCTCCAACCAGGAGTTCAGGTGGCGCCACTTGGCCTCCCCACTGCGTATTGGAAAGGTCCGAGCCTCGGTATCGGGGCAGGAGCCGACGTTCGTCGGCGCGTCCGCGAGTGCCGGTTGCATTAGCGGTAACCGCGTCCTGGGGCATCTTATCTGGAGGCGGCACAAAATAAAATGAATGCTTTCGATATATTCATTTCGGAAATAGGAGAGCGGTAATGTATTTAATTTTAATCATGGACGAGGACATGATTAATAGCATGTGCGCTTCCATGTAAATAATCCTGGCCTGCAACGGTTTCGAAAAAACAAAAGAAGTTCATTTCAAAGATTTGAAAACACATCATAAGGACACACGATAAACTTATACGTTTTACACTATACTTTAATTCGTAGCCCAAAAAACGGAGTGCCAGGGCGTGGACGATGCATTAAGTTTGAAGGACCACAACGAGTGGCTACATATATTCAATCTTGCGGGGGGTATTTCTAAAATAGTGTTTTCCAGTGAAGATTTGGGTAAGCTGGTTCGACATGTCGAGAATGCTGCTCTAAAAACTGTCGATGGTTTGGAGCACATGGATCGCCACGTTGATGACAGGAACTGCATGAAAAGCACATTCCACTACATTTATAACGCGTGGAGAACGAGCCCGACGAGTTTCGTTTGGCATATTCATCCTTGGTTGTGGAGGCAATTACTAGCTCGAGCTTAAATTTTTTTAAATCTGACAAACTTTACTATTTGTTGAAGATCCCAACAGAAGATTTGCTCTCGTGGCGTAAGAAGGAGACGCGAGAGAGTCCTGCTCCAAGCCTCGCTTCTAGGGCGCTAACAGTAAGACCGTTCGAGCCGATCAATGGCAGCAGCAACACCTTGTCGCGATTGGGTCCATTTGATGCAAAATCAATGTTTATCCAAGCGTCATCTAGAATTGAGAATAAATTGATGATGTATTTTCCTCTGTTGATGCCTTTCCCTGCGGTTGACTACGGATTACGCAGTGGATCTGAACGACTTGCTCTTCTATTGCCCCCCTACGAAGAGAGTCCACGAGGATCGGGATGGATTGATGAGATTGGTGATGCCAGAAACCTTGCAACAGGATGTCCTACACCACTACCACGCTAGCTTGGAAGGCGGACATCAGGGCATTGGTCGGACCTACCAACGGATCCGGGAATGTTTCCATTGGAGAGGACTATTCAAGAGTGTACAACGATATGTCGGTGAATGCGTGGATTGTGAGACAGGCAAGGGCAGACCTACGATCGAAGGGGAGTCACCTGGGAATGTCCGAGCGACTTACCCTTTCCAGATCATAGCCATGGATCATATCCCCTCGTTGCCCAAGTCGTTCAAAGGAAACACAGAATTGTTGATTTGGGTGGACCTGTTTACCGGATATGTGATTGCCAAAGCTAGTGCGTCTAGAGCTGCGCAAACCATTGCGGAATCGTACGAGGAGTGTGTTTTCCGAAGATTTGGTGCTAGCGAAATGATTAGACATGATCGGGAGCCAGGCTTTATGTCTGATTTCTTTCGAGCATTCAACCGGATCCTACGGCAGCGACAGCGAGCAACCATGGCATATCGTCCCCAAGCTAACGGGTCGGCCGAACGCATGGTGCAGACGATCACGAGAGCACTCAAGTTGTATGTCCAGGATTTGGATCAAAGGGATTGGGATGAGTACGCAGAACGGCTCCCCTTCGCGATGAACACCGCCCAAGACAGGATCCGGGGTGATACACCATTTTACTTGGTACATGGGTGGGATCCCAAATCCACCCTAGAAGCGGCCATTCCAGTATGCAGTACCAAGAAGAGAAACCGAGATCCAAGGCGATGGCGATACCAAGTCCAGAAATACTACCGGCAAGCTAGATCCCAGGTGAACGAACGACTGCGGAGTGCGATACAGGATCGAGCGGATCGACACAACGAAGACGCCCGTCCACATCAAATCCAAGTGGGATCGCAGGTGTGGCTTTATTTGGATCGAGTGAAAGAAGGGTACGCTCGCAAATTGGCCCATCTATGGCATGGACCGTTCCGGGTGAGAGAGAAGATTGGAGCACATGCGGTGAGGCTGGAAACGACAGGTACCGAATATCGCCTGTTCCCTGTAGTACATGTATCCAAGCTGAAGTTGGTCAAAGAATATCCGGATCGGCCGCAGATCCGTCTTTCGGTAGATGCATCCGACCGCGTCGACTTTGACGAAGTTCTCCTTCCGGAAGACAGTTGGAATGTGGATCTCGAAGCCGACGAGTTCGAAGTCGAGAAGATCACCGATATGAGATCGGGGAAGCGAACTAGATACGGACGGATTTACCGTGAGTTTCTGGTGCATTGGCGTGGATATGACGAACCTAGTTGGGTAGACGAGGCAGATCTGAACTGTGGAGCATTACTCTATGATTTCTTGAGGGATCGTACGAATCGTAACAGATTCGGCGTGATGCAGTCTCACGAAGAAGAGTAGGGAGGGGATCCATGGATGTGAGTGGGTCATTTCGATGGGAGAATGAAGAAGGACCCACAGGAAGGGTGTGGGTCAGGAGGAGGAGGATCGCTGATATGAGTTGGTCACATCGGAAAGAAAGAGAAGACGAATCCACAGGGTGGATTAGGAGGAAGAAGTGAATGTTTATGCATAAGAGTGACGTTTTACGTGTGAGGAGTCCTGCTTGATTTCAAACACGAGCTTTCAAGGGCCCGAACTATACTGTCCGATTGAACCTGGGTCATTGGCGCTAGATCCGGATGAAATCCAGGCGCAGATCCAACTGGATCCGGGATCTCGCCCAGAATCAGGTGTACGCTGAAAGGGTGGATCCAGCCCAGATCCAGGTGTACGCTGAAAGGGTGGATCCAGCCCAGATCCAGGTGTACGCTGAAAGGGCGGATCCAGCCCAGATCCAGGTGTACGCTGAAAGGGCGGATCCAGCCCAGATCCAGGTGTACGCTGAAAGGGTGGATCCAGCCCAGATCCAGGTGTACACTGAAAGGGTGGACTAGATTTCTCAACCGACGAAGGAATGTTGTGAGCATATTCAAGTAAGAAAGTGTGGATTATAATAGCTTATGCAAAAGGCTAGCTCGACCCAGTATCCAGTCGCTAGTTACTGCTACGAAAGGAATCCACGAAGACGGAAACTGGGGCGTGGTGTCGAAGAGTGATGAGGATCAGGTAGTCTTGGGCTGAACATTGAAGAACTTGCCCACTAGACGCTGGATCTGGCGTCCTGGGTGTTGGCTCAGGTCCCCGCGAAACTGGATGCGCCAAGGCTCGGCTTCGTCGATCTCTCGCAAAGCTTCTAATAGGCTCGTGGATTCTGGGCGATGGAGGTTGGGATCCTCCAAGTTGGCTTGACGGGATACGGATCCCGGAATCCAAGCTACCTTATCCCCGCGTCGGGGTAGATGCAAGAAGGATGGATCCAGCAAAATGTCCACGTCACACCAACCGTCCTGGATTGCTAACACGAGGATCACAAGGACTCTCTTCCAAGCTCGGCCCGCATGGCTACGCCGGTTACCACGCTGCTTGTTGAAGTTGGACAACCAAGTCGAACCCTGCAATTGATTCCGAGAGATGGGGAACCGGTGAGTGCCCTCCCATATAGCAACCCGGTGCTTGGAGGCAAAATCCCGGAACGCCCGAACGAATACCCCAAGTCGCCCGGAAGCGGGCTGGGGAACGGCGGGCGCCGTTACCGAAGGACCAGCGGTGGATCCCGTCTTGGACGCCGATCCCGATTTTGATACTGCCGTAGATCCCGTTTTGGCCGTCGATCCGGACTTGGACACCGCTGATCCTGTTTTGGATGGGGCAACGGATCCAGTCTTGGACGCCGTAGACCCAGTCT
>NW_003303758.1:2268572-2305696 GCF_000142945.1 Phytophthora infestans T30-4 | reverse complement strand
CACCTGCTGATTGCAGAGATCCACGACAGCGTTTTCATACCCGCATACCGTGGACCCCCAACAATGTTCCCTTTCTTCTTCTTAGAATGTGAGAAAGTGGTGAAGCTTGCCCTGGGTGACTGTACAGGCGTCACAGATTTTTTATCCTACACCACTCAATAAACTCCTTCTGATATCCCTCATATTTGTTTTTTGGGCTGGTAGGAAAGGTTCTAAAGTCGCTTGGAGAGTAGCTCGCTCACTTGCTTCTATCTCCATTTGTACTGTACCGTCACTTGGAACTCAGACGGAATATCAGCTCGTACACTCTGTATTCGAGATGTTCTTGCATTTTGTGGCTGGCACTGCGAGGCTGGTGCTGCGTACGAGGCGATCGACAGCCCGGACGTGGCAAAAAGCATCTTGTTTATACCGGTAGTGCTACGAGCAGTAGTACGTACAGCCCTATAGAGATTGATTTGAGATTATGTGTACACAAGGTATTAATTCAGTACATATTTCAAATGAACAGGTCTTATTTACTACCAATTTGCAAAAACTTCACAGTTTCACTTCGGGAGAAAGGCTTCATATGGATATGGAGTATTACAAACTTGGTGTACTAAACAAAAAAGAATTCACATCATTCAAGAATTTCTCGACAAAAGCAAATGCTGGTGCTTAGCTCTCCTTCTTTGCATTGACCACACCGAACGCAAGGCTTGTGGCATGGGTGCAGAGATCTGATGAGACACTGGGCAAATAGCACTAATCGAAACGCTGTGTCGCATATATATATATATATTTGTTGTGGCTGTATCACAAGGCAATCGTCGCATACTCGAACAAGAGCCAC
Organism: Phytophthora infestans T30-4; assembly: GCF_000142945.1. Classification (NCBI taxonomy): domain Eukaryota; phylum Oomycota; class Peronosporomycetes; order Peronosporales; family Peronosporaceae; genus Phytophthora; species Phytophthora infestans. The sequence continues at coordinate 2,304,861 of NW_003303758.1, read as the reverse complement.
CACAAACCAGTTCAATGCATTTATGACGTTTGGATCTGTAATGGCTGCTATTAATTAAATGCTGCAGTTCCCTACTATAAGTGATCTACTGACGGAGAAAGGGACGAAGTGGTAGCCGTAGTTGCGGCAAGAGGACCGATCATTTATATTTCTCTTGTATTTGTCTCGTCTAATTGCCGCCGATGCATTTATGATTTGTTGTGATGATGTGGTACATGTGCGTAGTTGAAGCGTTCTGGTCACCACAGAAGAGGGAAGGCTACGTTTTACGCATCTGCTGGGCCACCAGTGGTGACTAACAAAACGGTCAGTTATTTGTTCTTCACAGTTTTTATATGTACACCAAAACGTTTTGCCTGCCCGTCCGTCTGTCTATCGGTCCATCGTTTCCCTATCTGGCTGCATTATCCCATATTTTTCTATGGCTACACTTCGACTTTCTGATAATTTTTACCCCCATCGTGTCAGTGTTGTTTTTTTACCGATATTTTTACATTAGTAACGTAAAATGGGCTGGTAAAAATGTAAAAAACTCATTTATTAAGTAAAAATTGGTACATTGCAAGCCTACGGTCTCATTGGAGCTCTTCTTCCCCGCGCTGTCTCCGCCTCTTCTGTGCCTGCTCCTCTCCGCGCAGGACGTCACCAGCTTCTCCATCAGCTATCCATCCGCTTCAGCTCCCCGGGCGTGTATCACCGCTCTCTTCGCTATATTGTAACTTGCTAAAGGTCGGTCATGCCAGCCACAAGTGAAGTCATAGCTTCCGTCTTTCGCACACTAGTCTTCCATGTCGCCACTTTAGCCATCGCCTGCTTACTAGCAGCATTATTCGCTGTGTTCGGGTCGCTGCTGTTCCACGTAGTCGATTGTCTGCTTGCGGGATCGTCACAATTCGCTCGGAAGCTCACGTGGATCCTGTGGAGGACGGAGATGGTCATCGATGCGATAGTAGCGGACGAGGACAAGCTAGGTCCGGTATTGAGAGCTCGAGGATCAAGTAGCAGAGGTCAGAGAGCTATGGATGATGCGGATTCGCCGTCACAGCAGCAGCAGAGACATATTGTGGGGAGATCACAGTGTCCGTGATGATGCTGTCTATAGTTCTTGATGTATAAGTGGATCTTGAACGTAGTTTTCGGTGCTCTTCCACTGGTAGTATGGGTCGCGAGTATTGCTCAAGAGCTACCGACTGATGCAGTCCTCTCTGGAGTGAATATCGTCTCAATAGGGACGACAACTGCTCAGATGATTACAGCGGCCGCCTTTGCCTTTTTGGCTTATCAAATTTGAGTCGCATCAGCTCGTGGATTCCTGTTTGTGTCGAGGAATGGGGCGGAAGTGATCTTTTCAGGGACCGCAAATGACAATATGAGAGAACAACATACAGGTCGTGCGGTGCAGACGATGTGAGGCGTGAAAAGAAGATGTGGATCTGGTGCTTCCAGTAATTATGGAACTATGAGTGGAAAATGTTCGCGCTTACAGCAAGGAGAAGGCAATACGTCGGTGTTAACAATGAAGCCGTCGGTTGAAGAGATGACTTCGAGTTTTTACTTAGAAAATCGACGTGTTGGGTTAGCGAACAGAACGTTCCCAGATGGGGGTTAAGTAATTTGAAGCGACAAGATCTTGGCTAGCATTATCTGCATCACGACAACGACTTATTCCTGAATTGACTTCTTTATCGGTAGCGCTCAGAAGTACGATGATCGCTTACACATTCAAGTTGGCTGGCGCACTGGAAACAATTCTTGCAGATTTACCTTTCGTGCTCGGATACCGTGAAGATGGCTCTCCTGTGGGAAGTTGGAGATATTTTCTGCTGGCAACGGGGAGCGATCAGGTACAGTAATAAGATCCAGATACGTGCCACGATCTTCACCAACGGAAGTCCTAGCATCAAGACCAACAGACGAGTCGATGATTGCATGCTCCCACACAGCAATACAAGTCTCATCACCATCGACTTCTCCTCCATTGCTGCCTTCAGCCACCTGTTCATTATCGGCATCATCTCGCGCTGCAAACTCATCCATTAAGTTTCGATATATAGACGCTGTTGTGGATGAGGCTGGCGACGACTGAAGAACGGACAGATTGCCAGCTCCACAGTAATTTGTACGCCCTGGAGATGTGATAGTTTCTCGTGTAAATATCTGTCGACCTTCTTGTATTTCACCATCTCGCGCTGACAACGCGGTGCGTCTGGCAGTAGTATTACGTCCAGCTCTTTCACCAAAGAGAGTGGATTGTTTCGAGGCATTGAAGCCATGGCTTGGCTCGTAACGCGGCGATGAGGCGTATTAAACCTACAATCGGCCAAACGTCCGGCGTTAGAAGCGGTGTGAGCTTGAGAATCTGGATGGTCGAGATTTTGAGGCGTAGCAGCAGTGGCTGGGCCGTTTACTCGGCGGTGAGGCGTAGTAAGAATACCTCCAGCTAGCGTTTGGGTGACAGGAAAGCTGTGGGTTCTGTCTGCCGCATGATGCCGACTAGGTGTCAATTCACGATGGTTGTTCTCGGGTGTCGGGCGAACGGGAGCTTCCATTGTGATCGCCCTATTGCGTCTTTCAGGCGACCGAACGGAAGATAGTTCGGTCGGATCCAGTGGTGCAGTTGCGTTCTCCAGTTCTTTAGCTATTGCTCTTGCCGGACGCTCTTGGCGATTTTGCTCTCGGACGTGCTGGCGTACGATTTGCTGTTTCAAGGTTTTTTCAGCCCGAGTTTGGTTTCTGCGTGGGGAATGGATACGACCGAGCTCACTGAATAGGCGTTCGCAGGTGGCTGTATTCACAGCAATTGACCGAATAGTAAGTGCAAGTGTCGGCAACTTATTATTTGGCTTGTTCCGTTGAAGATAGGTCCAGTACTTCATGATAGACCCTTTGAAATCGGCCAAAGGAAGACTGGTGTAAGCTCCCACAAACCAGTCTGACATCTCACCGCGTAATTCAGTCACGTCTTCACTTATAAAGCGCCGGTAGTAATACAGCGCAATCTCGCAGACCTCGTGTTCAGTTGTCAAAGCCGTGGGGGGAAATTGGCGAGCTTGGGTTGCAAATATCGGGTGCAAGACGTATCACAATACAAACAAGGGCTGCTCACAGGCGGACCATCGTTCTTCAACGCATTTGACAAGTGTGTCAGCGTGCTCTCCTGCTGCAAAACCTAGGTAAATATCTCCGAACGACCGCAGCACATCTGCCAACGTGTTTTCATCACGCTGCAATCGGTAAGACGCAATACAAAGAGGGCGAATCACCTTTTCTGCTGCCTCTAAATCACTCCAAAATTGCTGCTTGCCTAGTACGCGAAGCTTGTCCGGGAATTCAGGGTCACTTCGGTAGGAGTACGCAAAATCCTCTAACGCTATCCTCACACGTAATAATGACGCGAAACACTTTTGCATCGAGTTCCACCGAGTGATGCACAATGGACACAATGCTGGGGCCGGATCTCTTCCATAGCGCAATGTCATGAATTTGCTGGCTCGAACAAGCCACTTCTCGGACGAAGAATTTAAAACATTAACAACCGCTGCTGCTTGCTCCGACACAGTCTTAAATACGCGCTTTAAAACTGTTTTGACGATATTATTAATATCGTGTGCAAAACAACGCAGAAAACAAATTTGTGGCCATCGCAGTGCCAAAATTCTTCTTGCTCGACCGCACTGTCCTGCGTTATCCGTAACAATTGCACCGACGTTCCAGCCTCTTTCTTGCATTTCCACCAAAACATCTTCCATTTGTCGAGCCAGTGCTATAGCGTGGTGCTCCGATCCAGTAGGTAAAAGTGCATAAGTCATAACAACTCCATATAACGAAAGTTGACAACCCAAAAGGTGTTGTTTCGCAATATTTTGCCAAATATCCGAAAGAAAGTTTACACGTCCACTCGAAACTTGCTGAACGGCAGCCAGCTCATTGCATTGCTGTCCGTCATAGAGTGCCGCATACTTATCTAGGATTGTGGAGCCCAAAACTTGTCGACGAGGCAACGCACCCTCACACTTTGCATTTAGTCACTTAAAGAGCCTGCGAGCGGAAGGCAGCTCGATAAAGGAGTCCGCGAGAAAAGCCTCCGCTTGAAACTCCAAAATCAGTCTCCATAGTGTCTGTCGTTCTGCTGCCGTAAAATATTCACGTTGTTTAAGCTTTTTGTTTGGCATTGCGTCCACGCCATCATCTCCACGCCTGCCCTCTGCTAATTCACCATCGTAGAGCGGACACTGACCCAGATGCTTTAGCCAATAGTCCTTGCGCCCACGTATGCGTTCCGGTGTAGGTCCAAGGCGCTCAGTGTACTCTGCAAGACACAGATTGCATACAGTCCAGTACAGCGAAGAATTTGCCATTTCGTTCGTACGCGTAAAGTGCTCACTGAGGGAGCTTTGAGGGCGTCCTGCCTTTGGTTTCGGTCGCACAACGTGCATCTTGGTCTGGTGATGAAACTACGAATGGTAGGCACTAGAGAGGGAGTGTGCGATTTCCCCCGAGGGACTCGAAGGTGGCAGATCAAACTTCAACTCACAATCTGTTTTTTACAATTTTACGTAAACGCTCGTTAATATTGTAATAATTTACTTTGGAAATATATTTTTACTTAATAATGTAGAAACCTTTTTACCAAATTGATCAACACGATTCGTGTCGCTCGCACCTACTTTTTTGACTCGACCTAACTATGCTAAAATTATAATATTAGACAAAAAGCGCCACACTTTAACCTCGCGTTCTGATTGGGCAATAAATTTGTAGAACCTGAGATACTGACTGAATATGTTGCACGACCAGACCGTCTCTTGATGTCAGATTGCTATCGGAGCAGGAAACTCACCGATTGGATGAAAATAACAAAAATAGCTGTGTTGACGATTGACCATTTACATTTAGCTTCGCAATACCTGTCGTATGTATTGCAAATTGGGCACAGTAACCTTCTCATATTGTAAGACCTTTGCGATATTTTTGTACATATTTTTTAGTAAATAAAAGCATAGACTTGCGGCTTCACGATCATTGTGCTAGCTGCGCACGGGAACCGGGTGCATACGCGCATGGTATCTACGTGGTGTTGCTTAAAGTCATTGTTATTGCTTGAAAATGTGTTTTCTGAAATAAAAAAACATCATTATATCAATACCAATATTTAAAATAAAAAAATCTTTAAATAAATTTCAACTACTGAATACCAAAATTAAAATGCCGTATTATTGGTAAAAATTTGTATTCTATTGGTTAAAACAATGACATCGTTACGATATAAGGGAAATCATCAATTTAGGGCCGCCCTGAAAAAAAGTTACATAACTCGGCAACTATTTGCACAGGGACACAAAGCGAGACAGTGTCCGAATGCTTGTAATCTGAATTTTTTTATCGTATTTTTTGCGGCCAATGACCAATAGCATTGATCGTTCAGGACACGGCAGCAGAAATTTTTGTCGCATCAGTTCAGGGCCGCATTTAACCCTAACTTCAGTATTAAAATGTTCAGCTGGTGAAAATTTCAAGCATAGGGTTTGATCACCCTATCTTTTTATGTTTATGCGTCTTGATAAAATTATGAAGGATACATAATTATGCAAGAATAATCAAACGTCTGTCATTACCAAAACAAAACAAGTGCTGACAGCTCAGTCGTTTAGACGCTAGCTTATTGAGGGCCCATTATGGGAGCAGGGGTGTCGCGGGTTCGAGTCTACTCGTTGCCGTTAATTCTCCGCACTGAAAAGGTAAGTTATTAATTCTTAAACATTGTGTAAAGATTGCAACGAACCTTTTTGTTGATTAGCTACACTACGACGGAATTGACAATATGTTGGGCTGCGCTCGTCTCTTGAGGGACTCCATCGCCTTTGCCTTCGGTGGCGACTGCAGATTTTCTGCGCGACTTAGTACGTGTTCTGCTGCTGGTGGCCCAATCCATATTTGCAGGCTTTATTGCGTTGGGTTTGTCAATCGAATAACAGCCCTCATCGTCTCCTTTATCAGATTGCAGAGTTTCACTTTTAGTGTCGCATTAGCTGCAAGTTGCAGCCTGCAACGTCCAGAGGCTGCAATAGGTGGGTGGCGTTGGGCGGAAGCATGTCCTCTCAAGTATCTTGGTTTGCGCCGCGACCTCGGGAACCGCCGCACCGCTGAGTATTTTTGCCACAATGGCAGTCTTGGTGTCAGTAGAGTAAGTGTGGTGAGTCTTAGACATGGCTTGGGTCGGACAAATAAGAAGTGAAGCGTTTGTTTTCTTCTTGCAAATGTTTGAACGGAGTGGATGGCGCTCAACAACCTCATTTGGTTGGAGGAGCTGAATAGAAATATGGCGCCAAGAGTTCACCCCTTTTGCAAATTAAAATTTTAAAGGTATTCGTACTTAGCTTATTATAACCAATAGTTTCCAAGTTCAATGGAGTACTGTATATGATTGGCAGTAACTTATGCGGCCCTAAACTGGTTCGCGGCCCTAAATTGATGATTTCCCTTAATAAAAGAACACCATATAATATTCCTATTCATATTACATACCTAGCAGTAAATATCCGTAAAATAACTAATATTTGACGCACGTTAGCTGTTAAAATAGTGCAGTTTGTTTGTGCGCTCACAGTCTGCAACATGGCGGCGCTTACGTGCAAGCAATACGAGGCGAAGATTGACCCGCTTTTGCTAAACCAGCTGTGGTCTACAATGACCCCTGGGCGCACTACGCCTAATGTGGGAAGCTGCATTAAGACTACGCGTTCCGTACACAGCGGGCGTGATTTCGCGCGGCGCTGTATTGCCTGCGAGAGCGACCCAAAAGCGACCGAGTTCAGGGAGGAAAAGGCCCCACCACCTGATTCGGCCGAAATGCACCGCCATGAAAGCCTGACGACCGTCAAGAAGGCGATGGGTCCCGACTGTAAAAGAAAACAGGATAAGCCGCCCTCGCTAGCTGACACCAAGTACAATGAGCAAGAGAAACAGCAGAAGCGCAAGTAAGCTGGAACATACACCATTATAGGCCCCATTACCTAATCTCAATTTGTATTATGGATAGATAGGGTAAGACCTGGAGTCATACATATGGTAAACTGATTATGGTGCTGCAAATAGTGTTGACACACGGGTAAGTTCTATGAGCTTATACAATTGTAAAACGTAGATCGCTACATATTATAATTAGCTCATGGTATCTTCGGTGTGCCGCTGTACGTGAGTTTAACACGTTTAGTGTTCCAGAATCTTTCCCAGCCCAGGGCATCCCATCGCCTGTACCCTGACCGATGGGTGCTCTTGCGCCGGATCAGTGCCTCCACATAGTAGCACATGGTGTGGTATGCTTTGATGACGCTGTGGTGTGGATCTATCGTCAGTGATATCGTCTCCAAGATGGCCGTCCCCTTCTGCATACGCATCATCGTAGATGAAAAGTACTCGCTCACTAGGCACAAGCAAACCCACGATATATGTAACATCATCGCTCACAGCGTATAATCCACTAATGCGCGCTCATAAATTGAAACTACAGTATTGAGTGAACACTACGCGCGACGAATAAGTTGCTGTCTACTAAGACACAAGCACGAGTAAAATTTCATTTGCAAACGAACACAACGTGTACAGCTTTTAAGTTTGAAATAAGTCTGAAAGTTAATGTTAAGTTCGATACTCGATCTACTCAGTAGAGCGACTGAGTGCAGTAGTGCAGACCATACCGATGGGAGTCGCAAGTCGATGTATCTATGCGCAAAAATATACTTAGTGGCCCGTCCAGAATGACCGAGATAAGAGCTAGGCTGAGTCACGGATGACTCAAAGGTGTACCCGCCTCACGCGGATATATCGTGCTAACATCTGCCAGCTGACGCACGGATAGATTATCTGTATCGCTGCGGTATGACCTGTGCCTAGTTAGTGAGGCTTGGCCGTACAGACTGATACATTAAAATTGTAAGCGCTGTAAGCTAGCACGACGATGCAAGAAAGCAACAGTGACCACGTGCATAGATTTTGTTTATCACGAGCACGTGATATCCACACTCGCTGACAACCTAGCGAAATGAGCTATGCACGGGCACATCAAATAGCACACCGAACTGATAAGTAGACAGCGAAAGTACGTTACCGCATATACATGACCTACTATTTGATTCAAGTCTAAACATCACTACGATCTGATAATCTGTCTACAGCCATGTGGCTTAGTATGTTTGTCATGTATATTGGAGCCAGTAAATGCCACTCGGAAAGGGTCTACGCCACTCAGTCAATCAGTAGTTATGCAAATAAGTCGGTTAGTTAGTCAATGGGGTTCATCCTATCAGGCCAGGTAGAAGGCGGAGTTGATTCAAAACGACAGCAATAATCATTGAGATGAGTCACCGATAATCGTGACCTCGCTCTGAGGGTGGAGGACGGACCCTTTAGTGATACCAAGAAGTGCTCAGTGAAATAATTTGGCAACATTCGACAAACTATAACATCCAGCATACTTAAATTAAGATGTACTCCTCTATCATGATGTATCATAAATGCATCTTCAACGATTTGTTACAAAAGATGGTACTAAACAAGTACAGCTATTTCGCTCGAAGGCGCAAGGAGTGCCCTTAGAAAAATTTATATATTGGATGTGTATGGTATATTTTAGACAAGTGTATCACGAAAGGGTTAACAGACCATCTCAATCAGCTGTACGGTAGCAAACCCCTCGCAGCAAGTCGAACAAGTACCTAATGTTTAATTTACATGGTGAATGCGCGTAGACGTATTTAATCTCGCTAAGATTGATGCTTAATTCCATACTGATTTAGCTGGAGGGTTTGCTGCATTAATGATAGTGACCCTTCTGAACAAAAACTAGTGATTTTGCAAAGAAGTGCGCCCTGTGTGGTGTCATTTCCAAAACGAAACGTTTAAGCGAAAATATCGACAAAATCTTTCAGACTAAGATGGTATCCATCTTGCGGGCCACGTTAAATATTCTCTTCGCACTAATTTGAAGCCATATGTCTACCTTTAACATGACATTCCAGAGCACCCATTGGTGCTCAATCTATTAGCCCCGTATCTATCTGTATGTGCCAATTGTTGGGCACATACAGCTCTTTTTTAAGGTGTTTTGTCAGAGTAATATTAGGAAAGTGATCAGGAATGCTGTAGGTCGGTGAGACGGGAAATGCGAGCAGTAAGAATGTTGTGTGCAGACTGTGTCCTACCAATGTAATGTTATATACACCATTGGTAAGACACAGTGTACAAATAGTATATGTAGATCTGCTCTGGGTTAGGTTTTTATAATCCCGCCTCAGTAATGACTAATTCTGAATCGGCACAAAATGAGCGCTAAACATATTAAAAATGCTACAATTTGAATATTTATTAGCTGTCATTGATTTTGGAATGCGAAGTGATCAATCTTTAGTTCCTTACAAGCCCAAACAGATCGTACAAGCCGGTAGCTAGTGCCGTGAGCTAAGTTCATAGCGGCTCAGAAACGGTCCGTGATATCGAGCACGACGCTAAACTAAACATGCTGTGTAGCGTTTGTATCAATGTTATTTGAAGTGCAGGTAAATTTGGGTGGAAAAAGAAGATACGGAGATAGCCAACAATAACAAAGATATTGTATCAAGATCATCAGGATAATCTTTTGTAATCAGGTAAGCAAGATGCTGGGGGCCCAGTCTTCTGTAAAAATAATTGCGTACTTAAAACCAATTCGTGCCTGGTAATCTAAATTGTATCCAGACTAATAAACTTACAAAACAACATGATTTAGAGCCGTCTTAACCGGGATCCCGATCTGACTGATCGCGAGCGATGTCTGGCGTTGCGATATCGTCGCTCTTAACCGGATTGCGACCTGCCCATGCAGCGCTAGAGGAACGACACAACACTTTTAACATTTTTTTAGTTTAAATTTTGCTTTGAGTGCTGTATGTGCATCATTACAAGCGTAAGAAGAAATCAACAGGCGAAGAATGTTGTATATGCGCTCTAGATTCCTACTACGACCTCTTTGTACACATTGCTTTGCAAGTGGTGTGCTGGCGCCGCTTTCCGCCTGTCTTGCTATCCGGCGATCCCTGAGAGGTCGCGACCCAAGCCTAGGATCGCATTGTTTACTTGAGTTATACAATCAAAAATAGATGAATATGGGTGAGCTAATCACAGATGATTTTTTTTGGGTCGCGATCCCGGTTCAATTTTATTAAAGCTACGCTTCGGCGGAAGACCTAAACAAGCAAACTAAACCAAAATTACCACCGCGTAGCGGCGGCGCTCGGCTAGTTTCAAAGTATCAAGACTAATACGGTGTCCGTCCGTCCGTCACTCGAAACGCTCAGATTTCTTACCTCTCATCTCTCCCTTTTGTGGAGTCCGGTCTGCATCTTTCCGTCTATAACAGGCCTTTTTGCTAGCCTGATCCTCTCCGCGCGCATGACTACACTCCGCCTTTCTAAAGGTTTTTTCTCCCATTCTTTCGACTGCACTTATCTTTGTGACACGGCTTAGCTATTCAAAAATTGCATATTTAGCCATGAATACGGCTACTAAATGTAACGTAAATCGGCACATTTCATTGGCTACCTTAGAAACTGATTGAATCTGTTGCACGAGCAGACCATCTCTTCTGCTTTAGATAGGACGAGAGCAAGCATTTCTGCAATGAGCATATCGATTGGGTAAAAACGGCTGCTCGGGCCTGTCTGAAGTTGAGCAATTTGTAGTTTGATACTATAAACCTGTCATATGTACTGTATATCGGGCACGGTAACCACCGCAAATTGCAAAAGCGAATAAGATGGATTTGCGCCAGCCTAACCGCTCAGCGCTATACTAAGGCACGTGGGGCCCGCAAGCGCACCCATACCTGAATTTATCCGACCTCCGACCTTATAGGACCTGTACCAAACCTATGGTACATGAATTGTATTTTTCTCTCAAAAATGATTTATAAATTATTACATTATTTGCTGTGGGCTACATTAAGAATTCACCTGACAAAAACATCAGGGGGGATGCAAGCGGCAAAGGGTGGGCGAGGAGGACGACGGGGACTGGAGGACGAGGGTGGGGAAGCCGGGAGGAAGGAGAGCTGAAGAGGGGGGTGCAGCGTGCGAAAAGGACTGCGAGGAGGCCGGGAGCGAGAGGCGAACATTACGCTGAGCAGATGGCGAGCGACAAACTGCAAGTGCGCAGCGGAGGCAAGGACAATATTACCACTGTTGCGGCAGCCGCACTGTGGTGCTTGAGTGTGACGGGCTGCAGACAGGCAGCATGGAAATTCAGGCAAAGTCCCAGCAGAAGGCAGCTGCAGGAGGTAGCGACAGGAAGGGGCGCGCTTGTAAGCATGGTGGATGGGTGGGTTGCGAGCTAGCTGACTTCGGAGGCGACGAGCTGTCGTCGACGCTAACAGCCACGATGAGTGCCGAGGCTGTGAGTGGGGATATGGCGAGCGTGGTGTGGCAAAGGTCAAGCAACAGGGCAATCGTGTCTTTCGGACCGCAGCTGCTAGCGAGCATTAAACAATGCACTAAATGTACATTTAATTGACGTATGCTTTCACCCTTTCCTATTATTATTGGATCCCCTTGCAGAAGGTTGAGCTGCAAGCTTAAAAGAGCGAGCTCACAGCGACGGCCTGGCAGTTATCAAAGCGCTTTAGAAGAATTGTAGGAGCGTTATTCGAGGTTATTGTACTGCAATGATTGCACTGGTCCGATAAAACTTAAACTATGCGTGTGATATATGCCCACGTCCTGAATTTTGTAAGGGAATATACATATTTCCCCTGCCCCTCCGACCAGATACGTCGGATGTGAGGCTTAGATGACCAACGTACCCCTTCACGTTTTGATTGGCCAGGACTGACATATTACTTGGATATGATTGGCTATCTTAGAAACATAATGTATGATTGGCCATTAATGCTGATATTAAACTTAAGAGAGGTTGGATAAGTGATGATATTCATCCATATATCTGTCTGCACCCGGACATCACACGTGTGCCATTTACGTTGGTGGGCATCTCCTTCGGCGTACTTTCACAATATTGTTTTTAATTAGAAGCCTCATAAGGTCGAGAAAAATATTACACTGCTACTAAAACTTATTGAACAGTATCCGTAGCTCAAGATTGAACAATAGCTTATTAATTTTAGTGGCATCAACGAATAATCAAAATTTTGTTTTTAATAGTATTACTTTCTTGGGCTAAAAAAATAAATTTTGTTTTCAGGGAATCACACCGCGATGTGAAATTTGACTCAATTGTCATACCTCGACATTTTTTTACAGTATCTTTTTTTACTTAGCACGTATATTTTAAGGTAAGGCACTTATTATTTTAGTAGGTGCAGCGGTTATTGGATGGCACTAATTCCGAATTAACAAGCTATTGTGCTAAAGAAACTAATTTGGTTGTAAGCGAATTAATCGGTAAATCTGAACAAAGATTGCCGTGTTGTCGCCACAGAAATCTTCGGGAGCAAAACACCATTCTAAGAGCTGATTGGGTAAAAACAAAGGTTCAATCTGGGCAAACTTACGTTTGTCCCTGTGCACGTAGTGCTCAAGTTCTTTAAGACCTGTGATCCTGGGGGAAGATATCGACTTACCAGAACGGGATGTGGCATACAGTAAGAAGGACACGAGCACGGAAGATGAAGACCCGGGACCAGGGAAGAATACCCAGCCACGAAACCCCCAAGAGTGCACGTAGCCATGGGAGGGCACGGAGCACGATACCACGATAAAACATGGTATCGCAGATGATGTGGCCCTACTATGACACCATGTTATCACGGAGATGCACGGAGCCACGGAAGAGCACGCAGCCACTATACGCTGGGTGAACACGTTGCCACGAAGCACGATACTACAGTAGTACACGATGACACGGACAATGGTCAGCCACGGGAGAACAACTCGGGATTGCACAAGGCGGAGCCGCGAAGCATCACACCACGATATAGCACAATAGCGGGGGCGACAAGTTTATACTACGAGTCCAGCGTGGGTTACGGGTAAGAGGGGGACCACGAAAAAACGAAGCTCCCGAAAGAGCGCGGCCACGGGAATACATGCAGCTCAAGCTGTAGTTCGGGCAACGGAAGCGTACGAAGCCACGAGATCGTACAGACCACATTAGACTACTAAATGATAAGGGGTTTCGTACACGAAACCACAGCATAATGGGTGGACGAAAACAGACAAGACCTCGAAGTACAAGAGCCTAGCCGAAATCATGCAGCACCACGAAGGTCTTAAAACAGAGGCCACCTCACCTCCAGAAAACTATGCCACGTAGCGGCGGCGAGTGCTGATCACTCTCTGCGTCCATCCGTATCGGGCTAGGGTTATATTATGCAGCGCAAATACGTGCGTTCTACTGACTAGCGAGCGCTAATGAGGCGGCGTCGATTCGCTTAAATTGCAAAATGTGGTGTACACACTGTATGCGAGCTACATATCGTACTTAGAAGCACCGCTCATAGAGAATAATTTGGTTGGTCCCTGTGCTGCTCATTTTCGATTCCTCCAGCTCGGCATCAAGCGACTCCAGTAATTTGCTAAAGTGGGCGACAATGCCTTAGTCTCACGTAGCTAGGCTGGTAAGACTTGAAGTGGGATAAAATTTCTTTTTTGTGCCCAATTGCAACCGCAGAGCGCCACCTTACGCCAAGACCGCTGCCTGTGTGCGCATTAGTTAGAATTAGTAGGCGGCACCAATCAGCACATACGTAATATACTGTCACACAAGCTTTAATAAAAAGCATGGGTCATATTGCGTCGTGAATTGACATTTTAGTACTCGTTGCTAAAATATGATGGTTTTTTCGTTTCGTTGTACTTTTATTAAAATTTCACTTACAAGATTTCGTTGCGTAGTACTGTTTTAAATATTTTATCTATTTTACCTTGCATCTTTTGTAGCAGTAGTACGTGTAATTATTAAATAATTGCTAGATAAAAATACACATTTTAACTAATACTATTTACTAAACTCTTTAAAAATGTGACTTTAGTGGCTTCCCTCCACCCACACACACCACTCCGCCGCAAAAAAAAGTCTTCCCTTCGCTGTGATAATTGGTTTGTATTTGCGCGCTTAGTGTGCGAATTAAGATAGTTGGCGCACGTTCCAACACGTTGCGTGAATTACATCAAAGGCACTGGGTGATCGAATTGACGCGGGTACACTGAAGAACACGAAACCAGGTAAGAGCAGGAAACACTAAAGGACATTTAATTAGACTATGTGCACGCTGGAAAAGAAGCGGAAGCACAGATGGGCTCAAAAACAGCGAAAGCCACGAACTATTCTGAATAGGGCGAACCATGGAGAGCACGCAGCCATAAAATATGGAAGGACAAGAACATAACGGGAGTGTACGTGCCACGGAAGGGATCTAAAGTATTAACACCCCAGCTTGCTGAAAAGCACGGGCTACAGAAGAGCACACACGCTCGAAGTCACGGTAGAACACGTAAAGGAAAGCGTGCACGAAACCAATTCTCCAATAACACCACGGTAGAGCATGGAGCAAAGTCAACGGACCAAACATGAATCCGCAGAAGACCATAAACAGGATATCACCGAGCATTGGAGCACGATACCAGGGTAGAACTGGATCTCACCGAGTCAGGGAGCATGATAATACGGTAGCTCGCAACAGAACCGACGGCAGATCAACGCCGACACCACAAAATAACAGGATAGCATGGGCGGTGGCCAAACCACTAAAACATGATAGAACATGGAGCGACTGAAGCTATAGACGGAAAATCACCGGAGCACGAAACCAGTGTAGAGCCTAAGATCACCGAGCCACGGAGGACGATAGTACATTATAACATGATTACGCGGACGGCGGGCAGCCACGAAATCACAGGGGAACGATTCGGGAGACGATTGCACACCGAGGGGCACGATATCATTATAGAACACGATAGCACAGAAAGTGCAGATACACTACGTGAGCACGACAGTGTAGATAGCAGAGCCACGACGCGATTGCACGATAGCGCGACAACGCAGTCAATGGAGCCACACTAGGAGACCACGGTACCCGGGCGAGGGATTAACATAACTACAAGAGAGCACCCGTCGACGAGGTACCGACGATAGGCCGCCATGGATCATGGATGATTATGGACAGCGAAACCTTTGAGCCCACGAAAACCCTTGGAGACACGGAATAGCTAACATTCACGAAAAAGGGCGGTGTCCGGAAGAGTATGAAATAAAAACGTGATAGCGCATTACCACTAAGTGGTGTGAGCTACCGGTGAGTTGGGAGCCACGAACCAGGAGGGGCATGGAAGAGTACGGGCCTCGAAAGAACGTGAACTCCAACGTGTTGTATCCAGCAACGGTAGCCTACGAGACCACGATATCGTGCGGGGCCAGTGAAACTACGAAATGATAGGTGATTCAATTGCACGAATATCACAACGTACGGGGGTGGACGAACGCACACGCAGCCTGGATGCACAGCTCCTAAACGAAAGCACGCAATACCACGGAGTACTTAAAGCCGCGATCACCTCATCTCCAACAAACCATGTCATTCCGCCGCGTAGCGGCAGAGAGCGGCTAACTACTAAGTATTAAGGTTAGCACGGTGTCCGTCCGTCCGTCACACGAAACGCTCAGATTTCTTACCATTTTCATTGATCAAAATTCTGCTACCAAGCGAAGCGAAGGCGGCTCCCATTAGCTAAAAAAATATACCTGCTGGCGAGCGGCCCAAGACGACACCTGGTGCAACCTTGCGAGTCAGACAAGCCCCAGCTAACCAGCTCACAATACGAGTAGTGCAGCGAGCCCTTGGCGAGCGGAAAGGAGGCGCAACACGGTAGGTAGCATACATGAGCACCCGCTCGGCTAGTGCCTTGTTACGTAGTTGGAGCAAGGGAAAATCGCACAGTGCTCTCACAGCAAGGTGCTGCAACTTCGTAAATAGCGTTAATAATTAATGCCTCTTTAAATATATAAATACCGATTCATCTAAATATAATAAGTTTTGCTGCAATTTGCAAGAGAGTTGGGTCTTTTGCAATTTACAAAAGACCCAACTCTCTCGTCGTTTCAAGTAAAAAAAGTCTACCTAAAAGTATTTTTTTTACCGGATGACAAAAGAAAACGCCTACGCCGATGGAGGAGCAAGGTGCGCCGACCAAGAATGGGCAACAAATGTTGTCCCACTTGCTGGCCGTCGCGTACCATGTGCTGGAGGAGATCAAGTACATAAATCTGAAGCCACCACTTCGTCCAAGCTCCAAGCTGTTCGCTGTTGATGCGCCAGCCCCGGGCTCACCCCCACGCTCCCCCACCGAGGCTGACACACCGCAGGATGAGACACAACCGGACGTGAACGGGCTGGCCGCGGGCGCCACGCACACGCAAACAGGTGGACACAGTCACCCCATTGTTCTTCCATACTCACCAGAGGAGATCCAGGACACGTACACGAAGATTGCGGCTCTCAAAGCTCAGTACATCAAGATTAGCACCGAGTTGCTGGAGACTGTCAAGAAAGTGGAGGCCAAGACGACACCGCAGCAGGAGGACAAGGTAAAAAAAAGGCTGAAATGTAGCGCTTGTGTGTCTTTTAGCTGACAGCTGATGGTTTGATGCTGCAGGACACGATGGCGAAACTGGTGACGAGGAGAAACCAGTTGCGCAATGTGAGGCGCACGTTGTGATTCACTTGAGTTGGTGACTGTGAAGCTGATATGTGCTTATGTGTTACAGGAGGTGTACGAGAGGAACTTGGTGATGAAAGGGCTTATCGATCGGCTGCGCAATCTGCAGCACTCGATCCGCCTGATGAAGGGAGGCAGTGCGTACCCGCCCAACATCGTCATGGAGAGCGTTTAGAGTCAAAAGACTAAACAGGCATTGCCTCTTTTAATTAATCAGAATGCCATCTACATGTTGAAGCGTTTGAAAGTGTTAAGTTCTAGCGTATTGTCGACGAGTTCTGGGAGGTTTTTGTGAAGGAATGTTACGAGAGCGAGATCTTGTTCACCATCGGAGATTGCGACCAACTTCATTGACTGACTGACGACTTTTTAGCTAGGTTAGGGTGATTGATTTGCTTTACCTACTTTAGTGAATTATGCAGTTCCGAGCTTCGACCGATTCGATATGCGACGATATTATTGTGGCCGCGCTGGCATTGAGCAATTCCTTACGGCGGCATTTCTGAGCAACTGGCAATTGCTACAAAACAATTTAACACCGAGATGAATTTGCCTGCTTCCACGGGAAGAACCCAAACAGCAGGAAAGTGACGTTCCTCAAAGACAACAAAGCAGGTTGCGACAGCAGGTGGAGTTGTGGTGAATCGATATCGCGACGTTATGCCGGAGATTCGCGTGGCGACCATGCAGTGTCTCGGCTATTGGATCACTACTCTTCCTGATCAGTTCCTCAAGGACAGTATCTTGGCTGGCTCCTGAGTGACCGATCGATTGCTTTCGCTTTAAGGTGGTGCAGATTCTGTGCGAGCTGTATGAACGACGCCTTTACCGAAAAAACTGGAGCTGTTCACTGCTCGATTTCTGCCGCGCTATCTGGAGCTCTGCAGCGATGTGGATGATGGCGTTGTTGAGGAGACTCACCTTCTAATAGCTGTTGACAAGCACAGAGCTTCAGCCCGTAGAAAAATTGGTGTGAATGATGCGGAGCATGAAGACATTCGCAAAGCCGCCGTGGAGCTTGTGTGTTTTCAATATGATACATTTGGCGTAGCTGTCTCGAAGACAAACAAGGCAACATTGAATTTAGAACAGCATAAACTCAAGCTATTGCTCTCGCGGAGTTTGCAGAGCAATATATCCAGAATTATCGTGTACCAAAGGATGCGGTGGAGACGCTTGTGGACGCCTTTTACGCTTATTCGCACTCCAATACTTTAGCTTTACTTGACAAGAAACAGTTCTGAATGCAGTTGTGCTTCAGGAATGGCGAGTGATGACAGATTTGCTCCAGCGAACAACAAACAGACAATCCTTCTGCGTCTGCTTGCTGCATCCGTGAGAAGTTCGTTGATGTTAGCGCCAATCGGTCAGCAAGTGCTGTTGCCATAAAAGAATTGGAGCAACCACAGGTGCGTCATTGCTTAAACCACTGGTAGCAACATGTATCGCACTGACACATTTCATCTGCTACGACGATTTCAGGAAGAAATCACCGTGGCATACTGCAAGGACATCCCCAGTTTGTTTCTTTGTATCAAGCCGACTCGACTAAGTCGGCGTTGCTTGTGGAGTTGATTATCATGCTGACCTTGAAGAGTGAGGTGATTCACCACCATAGCAGCCAAATGAAGGAGCTCAAACACGCGTACCTGCTGCACTCTAACGATGAGCTGATCGCTCTCCATCACCCACTTGCTTAAAACGGAGCATGCATCACTAAAACAGATCGCCTTTGGAAGCTAATATCAAGCTGTACGATGACGTCGCTATTGCTGCCGATGCCACTCCCGAAACGAGAAGCAAAAACAGCGAAAGGGAGGAAGAAGAAGGGCGCCAAAACCAAGATTTCAGACGGTCTGTGGATCTCTCTTTGCCGAATCAAATGCCTGGCAAAATACCTCAAAAACGTGAGAGTATCTTGCTTCTGATCTGCCGCTGCCGATGGTGAACACGGATGATCAAACAACTGGGTGGACAAATTTATCGTGGCTGTAGATTTATTGCACCGACGCACGAAATCTGCCTCCGAGCTTGACGAAGCTTTTCGGAACATCGACACTACTAAGCACAGTCTGGCCATCATTGACTTCGATCTACTGTGGACCACGGCTCTGATTTTCAAAAGCATCGAAGAATCCAAGAAGCAAAAAAATCCTCGAATGCTGCCAGTGACACAACCGAGGCCGAAGTTGATCCGGCCGCATTCAAAAGGTGTGTCCATCTCGGTCCACGCTCGAAGAAGCGCTGATTTCGGTGTTGGAGATGCATCTGACTAGGACAAAAGAAGTCACTGACCAAGAGCACAACTACAGCGAAGGTATGCAAGACAGATAATTGGTGGAGTCCACGAAAGATGTTGAGAAGACGAGGACGTCGTAGCGTATGTGAAACGCAACGCTTTGCGTTCTTAACGTCTTGCAATATTCGGTGTTTGATCGCAGAGAAATTTCAGGATGCCACCACACGATACGACGCGTTGGAATGGATAATACCGAATGTACTACTTTGAGAGTGAGATGGATAACGCCGAAGTCGAGGAGCCGGAATTTGAAGGCGGTGTGGGTGAACAATGACCTTGAGGTTGCAGAGAAGAAAGTCAATGCCCTCCGTGAATGGCTAGCAAACAAGTGAAGACGTGTGCGCTATTTGGAATCTTAATGGCTGCGCTTCGTCAATTGCTTAGCTCGATTCTAATCGCCAAGCAAGACATTGAGGCTGCTCAGTCAAGCGAAGAGAATAATGGCGACGAGATTGTAGAGCAAGAGGTGTTGAAAGAGAAGGTGGAAAGCAGTGAATTGGAGCTGAAAGTGCTGGGAAAAAGGCCCAGCCAGTTTCTCGAGCCCCCTATCTTTGAGAGCGCCATTTTTTGCGCTTTTAGCGTGAAGGTATCCGATATGCTTGAGCAATCAGCAGTTTGAGTTCCTGTATTCATGCGTGTACCGTATCCGTGTCACGTCGACAGTGTAGACAACACGAGGATGACACAACTACGCTATGTTTCCGGTGATAGTGACGAGCAGTGTTCGATTTCCAGACGACAATCACGTCTACTGCAGCTGCTGCTGCAACAGGCAATAGAAATTCGACTGGTGCGATGCTCTCGCCCCGCTTACACGAAATCGGCAGTCTGCTAGCTCTGATCCTTCTCTAATGCAAGAAATATTCATCAGAGAAGAGGACGAAGATGATAACGTAGAACGCGAAGGTAATGCAGGTGAGGAGACGGAAAGCGCTGCTGGTGATCAAATCAAAGGGAACTAGGCTGGACACGAAGAGCAGGCCAATCATAACAACCGACAAAAGATGCTGTGGTCTGGTGGTGATATCGACATGGCTGCAAGCGAACGCGGCGGCATTCCGGTAATGCCCATGAGGCTGAAGCGAGTGGTGACGAGGTGTCCGGGGCGAACGACCTTGATCATCAACTTCAGCGTGACTTGAAGAGAGAGGAAGAAAAGATACTTTAAAGTCAGCCCGATACTATAGACGAGGAAGAGGAAGATGACAAGAGAACGCGCCTCTGTTTTCCACGTAACGCGACGAGTAGCGATCAAAAGGAAAAAAACTATGAAGCTCGACTCGAGGTACCCATTTTTAGAAATAGGGCTATGTGATGAACCCAAATGCATTTTGCGTTTTTATACTTTAAGTAACGGACGCGCCCTATTAGAGTCCGGACTATATTTAATAGTGCCGCCCGAAAGTGACAGAGAGGCCTTTAAACGGGTAGGGACTTTATTCCTTGCTGAAATGATTCGTGTACCAGGTTAATATCGTCTAACGCATCATCTAACTCTGAAAGATTTAACAGATCGACGTCTTCGTTCATATGCGGTTCCTTCGACCACTTTTCACGAAATTTTGCGCCTTACACATCGTGCTTGGATATAAACCACGACGAGGGGTCTCTCGAGAAGCCTGCTATTTCAACGCTCCGCATGATTATTGCCTCATCCGTGTCTCGCCACGCGCGGAGGCCCCAATCGCAAACGGTGTCAGCACTTGGCATACGTGGGTTACCAAAGCGAGTGTATTCGACTCGGTCTGACTCTTTCCAAGCGTTAATTTCCATGTACAGTAGGTCCTTGAAACGATATCTTTAATCCACTTGATCACCTCTTGCTTACGCCCAATGCTAACTGACTGCCTTTGATGAGGCATTATTGGGAATGACGGGAAACTGTTTAAAGGATGGTCAGCAAGTTTGTAATAGCAGATTTGGTAGTTTTTGTAAGGACTCTATTCAGGAGGGGCTTGTATTTAATAGTGCAGGCATGTAGCACCCCACAGGATACTATTCGGTAGGGGGCTTTTATTCGGGCGCATCCGTTACATCGCAGCTGGATCGTCTTTTGGGTACATCAAATAGCCCTATTTCTAAATTTGTGTGCCTCGAGGCAGTCGAGCATAGTTTTCCCGAAAATTGTCTCTAATAACATGTCACTAAATCATTTTTGTTCTATCTAGCCCTTTCTTAAAACAATTCTTTTTTAAGAAAGTAGTTCTTATTTGAGCAAATGAAGCAGCTGCTCGCAGTGTATCATAGCCTGTGGAATGTATCGATGCCACTCGTGTCCTGGTATGTGCGTCGGAAGGACCTGCAACGGCTGGTACCTCGCGCCGTCACCGCCGAGCGCTTCGGTCACAGTGAGCCTCCAGGTTAAAGCCTGCCTGAACAGCTGTGGACTGACACAATACTGACACTCGCTACATTGTCTTTCTATCGCAGTCCATTGGTACACTGGCCAGGAGCTCGCCAACTACAAAGATAACTGCATCACAGTGTGGATCCATGGCGCTTCAGTGGGGGAGTGTTTGTCGGCGTTGCCGCTCGTGAAATTGGCGCTGAGTGACAAACTGGACCAAGCGTTGGCATCGTCGACCGGCAGAGAGAAGAATAAAGTTCGAGTGGTTCTATCAACGACTACAACTGCAGCGCACCAAGTTGTTACGCATCGGTTGAAAGACGTGAGTTGCTATTGATGTGTTTGCTCATCTGGGACAGCCACATTTGATGATAACTTCGTACTTGTCAAATTTGGAATAATAACAGCATGAAAACGCCGTCTGCGTCTTGGCCCCACTCGATCACCAGCAGTGCGTTCAGCGATTTTATGATGCCTGGCAACCTGAGTATGCTTGACGACTTAATCGTCTTCCACGAGACTGTTCCGTGTTAATGCTAAGGCTTCTTTTTTGGGATCTTGCAGTGTGGGAATCTGGATCGAGTCAGAGATTTGGCCGACACTGATCACTGAAGCTACTCGAAGAGGTATTCGCATTGGTCTTCTCAACGGCCGGATGTCTTCTCAGTCGTTCCGTTTTTGGCGATTGCCGGGGCTTAATGAGTCTTCGAAGAGTATCGTTGGTTTATTCTCACTGGTACTTTGTCAAGACGAGCAGGTAAGCACTCGTCCTGAACGCTATTGCTTCCACTGACCTGACAATTTTTTAATCTGCAGAATCGAAAACGATTTGAACACCTTGGTGCACAAAATGCTCACTCCGCGCTAAATCTTAAGTTCGGTACGACTTCTTGTCTCTAGCAACAGTCGGGTAACGTAAATTCTTGGCTGATATTGGCTACTTTTAGCATCTCCGCGTGTGATCAGTAATGATACGGAAGTTTCCGCATTGCGACGCGTAATTGGGTCTCGACCAGCATGGGTTGCAGCAAGTACGCACGATGGCGAGGAAGTCATGATGGTTCAAGTGCACGAAGAACTGCTCAAGCGTCTCCAACATGATCAACATGAGAAAAAAGTGCTCACGATAATCATTCCGCGCCATCCGATTCGGACGTTGATCATTGTGAAACAAATCCATCGACAGGTAAATGCTTGCACAGACTACTCTAACCCTTTCGTTAACGACGATGTTTTTGCAGTTCCCTGGACTGATAGTTGGCTTACGCTCTCGTGATGGCTTGCCAACAGATGCTACAGACATATTTATTGTCGACGCAATGGTAATGTGAGCTCTGGCTTCGCGTTTGGGTGTGAAATCTGGATAGCTCACGTTTCGTTTGCACCTTTTCTTTAGGGCGAAACAAATTTGTTTTACGACACCGTTTCAACTGCAGTGATTGGAGGTGAGTGAGCCCTGCACATTGACTCGTTGTTTTGATCTCCTCTGACTGGCGAGTCTTTTTCTTCAGGCTCGTTCGTCAAGCGCGGTGGGCACAACCCCATCGAGCCTTTGCGCGCAGGGTATGTGCAAACTTTGCGCTGATCTATAGCGTTTCTTCATTACTACTTCGATGTACCGTTAGTATACTGACTCATTCATGCGTTTGCGCTTTTCAATAGCTGCCACGTTTTCATTGGTCCTCACATGGAAAATTTTGAGGGCGTTCTTCAGCAGCTCAGCTTTCATTCCCCAGCATCCGATGCTCTTAGATCCATTAATGGACCAAAAGAGCTGGTTGCTGCGCTGGAATCTCGTCTTCAAGAAAGTTCCTGTGATACTCCCACGTTAGGACCAGCTGCTGGTCCAGCCAGCCACAGAACCCAGCTAACACGGGTGATGGCAGACCTTGCGATATCGACGATTTCCATGCACGAGCAACGACTGATCAACTGGTTATCAAGTGCCAAGTAAAAACACCCCTTAACCCTAATCAGAATATGTCCTGGACAAAAATGAGGTTTGATGTGGCACACTGCCGGTGTAGATACGCTTAGAAACAATCGAGAATCTTGCCCGATATTTATGAGGGAAAAGGGGGCAAACTCAAAAATAGGGGGCAGGGGTGGGGGACCCATTTTTACCATTTTCTTTAGAAATCGGCAAAAATTAGCAAATTTCAAATTTCTGTGAAAAATGGGAGCACCTGAATTTATTTTTCTCCCACACTTTGTAAGAAGCTAAGTATGCAAAAGTATTTTGCATAATAATTAAGTATTGAAAAGCAAAAATAAATTTTCCTTACCAAAGTACAATAGTTATTTTATTGATTTATTTTTTACAACCTCTGCTCACCATACCATCCTTTGGCAATATAGATCGGTGGTAACATTGGAATAGTTGCGATTTAGACTGTCCAGTGGTGCCTCGACTGCTATAAGCTGTCAGCTGCACTACCACGCTTACGACGCCTTCGCTGGAAATACTATTCTTCCACGTGAGAAAGCTACTAGAAATAGATAAGATAATAGAACCAATCAGATTGCGGGAAGCCTCATTTGCTTAAATTATCTATTTTAAAGCGAATTACTGAAATCGAGTGAATATTAAATATAAAAAACCGAGCTCAATAAATTTTATTGAGTTCGGTTTTTTATTTATAGATACATGTATTTTAATAATAACATTAAAATAATAAAAGTATGTAAGCTGGACTGGATAGAAAAGCCAAGGAATTAGAGCATAACATCCTGTTGTTACCTGTTGCAAGCGTGGTTACCACGACATGCTGCCGTATAATTACTAATCTCGGACAAGTACATGCTGATCAGAACTTCACAGCTCTCAAATCTATTTGCCAGATCTCAGTAAATTGCTCCCTTTTTTAGCGGCTCTTCTTCTCTTAGGCCTATTCGCTCAACGCAATGAGGGTCATGAGCCCAATGCCAGCACACATAGCGCCAGCCTCTTTCAGTGACTGGGCTAGAGAACAGTCTTCCAGTAGCTCCGGCATGACGCTGGTACATGCAATGTAGATAAAGCCACCTGCCGTGAACGGTGAGATCCACACGGAGCTCGAGTCGCCGGCGCCTTCCATGAGCAGACCGATGATCGTGCCAATCATGGCTCCAATGGCAGTCAACAGTTGCGTGATCATAGCTTCACGTCGAGTGAAACCAGACTGGATGAGGATAGCAAAGTCTCCGATCTCATGAGGCAATTCGTGCAGCAACATTGCCACCGTTGTGGTCCAGCCCGTACCGCGCAGGAAAGTGGCACCGATAGCTAAGCCGTCGGTAAAGTTATGCGAGAAATCCGCAGCCAAGTTGAGGAAACCAGCAGCTGCAATGGGCTTCTTACCCGGTTCCTTGAGTACCATCGGTTCCTCTTCAGGCATGCCCGCTTCGTCTTTGTCCTCCTTGAAAACAGTTCGCTTCCTCGCTATAGTAGTCTTGCTCGATGCCGGTGATGCCCCGCCATTCTGCACGGGCGGCGAAGGATGGGCATGTCCATGAGAATGTCCATGGCCACTCCCAGTCTGCGCCCGAACAAACTTTTCCAACATGAAGAAGGTCAAAATTCCGGCTAGGGTCCACAGCCACACGTCGAGATCCGTCATGGAGTGCGAGTGCCCCTCATGATCGTGGTCGTGGTTGTGGCCTTCATGATCATGGGAATGCCCCCCACCCTCGGCAAGCGAATGCGGCAGTAGATGCAACAACGCGTCGCCCAATAGTCCGCCAGCCGCGAAGCTTAAGAAGACACGAAGCAAAGGCTGCTGCTTCTCCTGGTTGCCGATACCCAGCGGAACCACGAGTAGTACCAGCACGGGCGCTGCGCCTACTAGAGCAGTGGCGAACAGCGCTTGTCCCCATACACTAAGTGAAAATCTACCTGCCAAGGTCGTCTTTTCGTGGTCATGTTTGTGGTCAAGGTGCTGTTCGTGTACGTTAAGAAGGTGGCTCTCATGGACCTCATGGCCCCGAACGGTGGGCGTCGCGGGCATAGCGACATCTTCGGCGGTCGAGAGGAGCGCGACGCTCAGCACAGCCAGCACCAGCAGACGGAGTCGCGCTTGATCCATCGTCCGTTGGCTCCGTGCGATTGTGACGGCCTTCTTGTTTCTTCCGTTCACGTCAGGAGAAGGAGCGCAGGACGCAACACCGGCTTGGAGAGATGAAATGGGCCCAGATTCTTCAGAGAACACGGCTCGCACTTTATAATTTAAAGTTTGAAAGGCCCAATATTAAAGCTACAGCTTTGCGCGTGCGTGCGGAAAACCGCTCCGAGCGCTCTCTGTATTAAACGCCCAATATACTCAACTGAAGGTATTTGCAGTAGCAAATCCACAACCGCTCCGACGATCACGATTATTCACTACAGCTTGGCATGGATCGAATAATGAAAGTGAGTTCTCCATTCAGTCTAAATATTGGTTCAAAATCTTTAATTGGTTTCCAAAGAGTCGGATTATTGGTTCAATCAAACCCATCCTTTTTAAACCAATAGAAAGGGGCTGAGATTTTCGCGTATCGAGGAGTATCAGTGTTCTAAACAGGGGTTAAGGGTATTTGACAAACTAGTAATCTAGAGTAATAATATTACTAATGCTTTTTGAGTATTAGTGCTACTAATACCGTATAGTGTGGTATTCACTATTAGTATTAGTATTACTCAGGTGAGGCGATACTATAGTACTCTGAACAGGACTATTTTACCAGAAAGCCAGTGAACAAGCAACTGCCCCTCATTGAGCACTCATCGAACCTGTGACTGTCCTGCGTCGTTTGCCATTTCAGAAAAGAACTGGATACCGCCATTGCGATCGACCAGGATTCGACGGCTGAAGATGCCTTGTGCAGTTCATGGCTGTGTGGAAGGTCCTGAGCTCAAGACAGACCCTTGCACCGTATGCGGAAAGCCCACTCACCACCTGTGTGCAATCGGGGTATTTGAAGGAGACACGTCGTCGTTTATTGGAAGGTAATTTGCTCATTGTTGTGTCTTATTTCCACGTCTAACCCTCTTATCTGTTGATACGCAGATTCTGCAGTCAATCATGTGTAGAGAAGATTTACCCGACCGCTAAGGACTCTACACCAGCCGTGACGACCTCTTCGACGGTCCCCGCCGCTACATCTTCTTCTGCGTCGAGGAATATCTGGGCTGGATCCGACTCCGATTTCGTGCCGTCTCCTGAAGTCGCCGTGGCATCGGATACTGCGGTTGTGCGTCCAGTGAAGCGTCGGAAGGTTGCGGCGAAAGGGAAACAGGCCAAGGTGAAGGCCATTAAACCTCCTCTGGATGGTAACCTACGTAGTGTGCTGCCTCCTCCCCCGGCCTCTCCTGTTTCTGACTTAGGGGTCCCGCTTTCATTGACACACTCAAGGAAGGTTGGTACTACTGATTCTGTCTGGGACCTAATTCATGTATTGGATAAACCCTACAGAAAGCGAAATCCGTGGAAGCCTTTCACCCAAGTGTACCGCAACATTTGTCTGCTGTGCTGTGAGGAGATCAAGGCACGGAAGAATACCACGCCCTACAGCTAAGAGGATGCCTTACGCAGCACGAAGAATACGAGCAAAGCCAAGGAGCATATCAAGTCGAGACATGCGGGCCATCCTTTGGCGATTTTAGCAGAACAGACAACACCTCAAAAGGCGAAAGACGATGTCATGAGTGCGGAAGATGACACTCGAGTCGTTTTAGACTTGACTTGTGGTGGTGAGAAGGATGCTACTACTTCTGCGCCTATTACTACTGGTTCGTCTGCGGGGAATAAGTCTTTGGCGAAACGTTTCTTCAAGGCGGATGAGAAGACGCTACACGTGCTGATTTCGAAGTGGCTAATTACGCAAGGAATTCCTTTTCCGGCATGCAGGTCAGGCCCCTTCGAGGAGATGATGCGTGCGGCAACAGGCAATCCAACATTCCCTATGCTCAGTCGTGACAGGCACGACCGTTTGCTTCAAGGACAGTTCCAACTATTTTGCGATCTTGTCGGAGACCTCCTCACTTCTGAATTCGAAAAGGCGTGTCATCTTCAGTACCTGAATCTGATACATGACATCTGGACTAGCTGTGGAAAAGACAGTATCGTTGGTGCGTCCGTGGCATTTATTGATACATCGTGGAGATTTCGGCTCATCGCAATGCTAGCTACTGTCAAGAACGACGGACACAACGCTCCGCTTGTGGCTAAAGTGATCGAAAGTGGTTTTAAGGCGAAGTACGACATCGACATCCGTGCAATGACTCGCTTCACCATGTCCGACACGACGCCCTCAGCGCGCAATGTAGCTGACCATATTGACAGCGAGCAAGAAGATTGCTCGATCCATCTGCTGAACCTGTGTATCGGATATGGGATCGGATTGAAGGACAACATACAAACCAACAGTGTGTGGAATGCTGCCTGCCATTCATGGGATAAAGTAGTTACGATAGTTACACCGGGTGGATCTCTGGAGAAGGGTGGTTAAGTCATTCAGAAACTACGCAATCTGAACAACCACTTTCGGTCGCCGAAGCAGCGCAACGCGTTGAAGAAAATTCAAGAAGCTCTCTCGTACCCTGAGCTAGACCCATGACCGACAAAGATGTTAGAGTCGCGTACACGTGCAAGCTGATAAGGCGGTCTGCGGTTAACCATGCGGCTTTTGAAGCTTATTTCCAGTCGACGAAGGAGTCTACTAGCGTGTGATCAGCTTTGTCTGCAGACGACTGGGTACTGGCAACCGAGATGGAAGCGGTAACGTACTTTATCGCCAACTTGGCATTGGCTGAGGTGCAAAGCGAGAATCTAGTATCTTCATACATGGTAGTATTCCGGAGACTTGCCGAGAAGAAGCTGAAATCGTTCAAGTTTGACACTATGGTTATTGAAGCCCCTCGAGCAAAGGATGGGAACGAGGCAAGTCATCGACGGGTAGTGAGAAAGCTTGACCAGTTCACAGAAGCTGGGAAAACGTGCCTGCGAAGGACTCTTCTACAACTGCAGTCACGGTTCCCAAAAGTGACGAGGGAGGCTATGGTGTGTATATTACTGGACCCTTGTACTAAGTCCAGCGCCAAGAAAATTGCTGCGGTTGGCAACGTCTCCCGCAAAGAGGAGAAAGCCACTTACAAAAATGGTCTGGAATTCTTTCGAGACGAGCACCGAAAAGTGTTTGCGCAGATGGCGAAGGTGGGCAAGATGCCATTATTGCAGACTTCATCGCAGAGCAGCCTACTCAGCCAGGACTTGAATTCCCCGCTCTCTTCTCCATCATCGACAGGCTGGGACGACGAAGACGAGCTCTTGCTCGGGGCACCTATTCGTACAAGTAAGACCAGGGAGGAGGTCAAGGAGTCGGAGTTAAATGCAAGATCGGACAGTATCATGAACGAGTGGCTCGAGATAAAGCCTGAGTGGCTCGAGATTGCACAGCGCCAAAACCCTGAGACCAAGAAGAAAGATCTGTCCTCTGCAATGACAACGGACAGTCGGACGGGTATGTGCTGGTCGCTGCTGGGGTTGTACCAACACGCAGACGTCCTGCAATGGTTTCGCGACGAAGGCGAGAGCCAATACCCTTCAATCGCGCTGCTTGCACGTATTCATCTCGGCAAGATCTCATCGTCGGCGTTTCAAGAGCGAGTGTTTTCTACGGGGGGAATAATTACGGGGCCGCTTCGTACCAGAACAGATAGCAGGCGATCGGAGAAGCAGCTACTACTGCGGCACAACAGGAACGAGATTGTGATGATGAAGCAAGACGCGCGCAAGTCGCGTGACTCTTCGAAAGCGGTAGAATAGTACTTTGACTATTAGTACTAATAGTACTAAAATTAATACCGTGATGAGATTATAATACTATTATTAGTATTACCGGGAAAAAATGGCCTAGCATTACCGGTAATAGTGCTACCGCCTTTTTGGCGGTACTATTAACCCCTGGTTCTAAAATACCCACCTTTTTGAGGAAGACCGTGGGTGTGATGGGTCCGCTCAGAGCATAAAAACGTATTTTAGGGGGACCAGAGTCTCAGTACAATACTTTAAAGGTGCATCAAACTCAAATTTAGCCTTTCTGGAGCTATTATCGATGCTGCGTTTCGATTCTTGCTGAAGTAAAGTCAATCAAACGTCAAGTTACTTTTACCCGCTGCTGCTGGCCGCTCCATGAGTGCGGCCACCATGGTCATCGATGCACCCTCCAGGCAGGCGTCTTTATCCCCCACACGCGCTGCACTGGCCAGCGCGTCGGAGAAAGCTGCGGCCAAACCAGGCCAGGTGATTGTCGGAGCGCTGCGCATTCGCGGTACGTACGAACTCACGCCGACGTGTCGAAAATAGCTAAATTGTTAACTTGCATTTTCAACAGTATTGCAGGCGATCGATTTGCCATCACCGAAAGCTGTTGAAAATGGCATCGTAGTGACGTCGTCATGGCTACCCTTTCCAGGACGCAGACCCTCGAACCACCCCACTTTACAGCATGAAGCTGTGCCAGACATGATCAGCGTGTTATTGCGGGTATCAAACTCGGGATTTTTCGCAACGGAATCTCGCGCTTGGGCCAGTGCGATTTGCTGGGATGAAGTGAGTAGAAAGATCGCTGAATAGCGATACCCAGCGCCTAAAAACGTGTGATATGGCAGGAATTTTACGTGGAACAAGTGAGCTCGACGGACGAGCTGGAGCTTTTCTGTGTAGACCGAATGAGAAATAAAACACACGCGCGTTTACCGCTTCAAGGCGAAATCAGTTCATGTGCAGGATTCATTGGAAAAGGTAAGGAAGTCAATGAAGATTCTGATAATAACTCGATAATTATATTATCGTAGCTAACGTAAAAATCGCTGCGATATTGCTGGTAGTAACTTTGCCACTAGCTCGGCTCCCAGAAGGACAGGAAGTAGAGCAGTGGTACCCTCTCGTACGGAAGGATTCTTCGTCCGCGTTGCGTACAGCTCTACGAGTTTCGTTGTGTTTTGTGCCGAATGGGGTACCAGCTTCTGCTTCCACAAGTCCTGAAAGAAGACGTGTGACGCCCACGTCAATGTTGCCGCCGTCTCCAGCAACGGAGATTTCCTCGGCATCACCAGTGTCGAAACAATTGCGAGTAGAGACGTCTGAAGCTGCAGCGATTCCGCTTGAGACTGGGATTATCGACTATGTAATCGTGGTGGGGACTGCGGCTAACGACGATATCTCAGCGACTTTGGACGAGGCACAGGTGCGTTTCCGGTATCCACTCACAGATCGACCGGATTTCCCTCTACCGACAAAAATTGAGTGGTTTTGCTTCCCTGGTGGACCGGAGATTGTCACTCAAGCTGATCGGCCACCGAGTAAATTATTTTCATTTGTACTGGTGGGTGGCGACGATGGTCTGTGCAGATGTTACGTCGTTTGTCTTGTGGTGTATCATCGCCACTCCAAAAGTAGAGGGGCCGAAGTGAACGAGTGGGATGCAACGTGTGTGGCGTTTTTGACGCGGCTTCCGCTGATTGAAGAGGTTACAACATGTCTGCTCGCTGTGGCTCACGCTTGGATCGCTGCAAATGGAGACAAGGAGAATAATATCACAGTGGATACTGACAAGACTCGACTCGCAAATACACGGAAGCAATTATGCAGTCTTTGTCACGAGATCACGCTACCCATTCGAGGAGTTTTTGGCGTCCAATTTGCAGTTCACAGCCTCAAAGTTCGCCTTATGGTGCCGTCCATGACGTCAATTTACACGATGAAAGAGGCTTTGCTAGCACGACCAGAACTTCGACGTACAGCCTCAGCCCAAGGAGCACAGCCATCTCCTACGAAAGCGAGAAGCTTCATCGCTATCCAGCAAGGTTTCCAGCCACTTGTGTATTCGCTCGAGCCGATTTTCCAGCTCTTTGACATCAAGACGATCATCTATCTCGTGGCACTAGTTCTCTGTGAGTATCGGATACTTATCCACTCCACACAGCAGTCTCTGTTGTGTCCTGTCGCTGAGGGGCTTTGTGCACTCATCTACCCATTCCGTTGGCAACATCCGTACGTGCCTATTTTACCTCGAGTGCTTTCCGAATATCTCCAGGCTCCGCTCCCGTATATCCTGGGAATTCACACGAGTTGGCTACAAAGTTTGCTGGAAAACGGGCGGCCGGAACATCTCGTGGTGGTTGACATCGATCGCGGGACCATCCAACTGCAGGAATCCGGCGGACCTGTGCTACCTCACAAGTTAACAACAGCTTTTCATCACCGGCTTAAGACTATCTTACACCCGTCCTTATTTGGAGAAATGGAGAGCAACACTGATGATGCCCTGAAGCAAGACGAAGAACGACGCGATATCGTTGAGTGGGGCCCAGACACAGGGAAGCAAGTGCGTATGGAGCTCGTGTGCTTCCTTTCTACTCTCGTGAGAGGCTACCGTGAATGTCTATTCTTTGTGAACCAGAAGCTGCCAGTGTTTAACAAACGCCGCTTTTTCGAGAGTGAATCTACAGACAGTGAAGTGGCGCCGTTGGTGACCAGGTTGTTCTGCACACAGGCCTTCCAGTCGTTTCTGGAGAGCCACAGCTCAGCTGAGCTAAGTGTTTTCCATTCCGTGTATCTAACGCTTTGTCGAGGGCCGAAGGATGCACAATGGTCCCAGTCAACTCGCACATTATCAGCGTCAAAGAGCCAGCATTCATTCCTGGATACAGGGCCAGCAAGAACGGATATACCGGTGCTGGTCGATGACAGTGGGAGTGATGATACAACTGAGCCTACACCAACAATGTTATCGTCGCTCCATGATGAACACGTTGGTACAGATGCACAGGAGACGTCGCAAACTCTGGGGAAGAAGATTGAGGCGCTGCTAGATGAGAAAAACGCAGTTCAGTGGGATCCGTTTGCACTGGAGACTGCGACTGAAGAAGCGCTTACAGCTGCCTCGTCTAAGGCGAGTGGGAAATTGAATCACGAGCTTCTTGCACGAAAGCTTGGAGTGGAGCCAAAACTGCTCAAGGTAAACGCACATTTACTGAAAAATGCGCACCAAGTGAACCAGTATCGTCTTCATATTGACAGCTCAGTGGCGGCTGCACTAGCCGGGTCGCCAGGTCCTGGCGGGCGTTTTCTATCGTCCGAAGATGAACGGATCGAACAGGTGCTACACAAATGCTTAACCGCGGTGTTCACATCTGACGACACGCTAACTGAGCAAGAGATGCGGGTACTGTTGCGTGATCTTAAGTTATATTATTGTTACTAATATCTGCTCTTTGTGTGATATTCAGGCATGCGAGCTATCTTTTAAAAGCTCACACGCAAGGGATTTATTTGTTCTGATCCTGATGCAACCAAGCAATCAGTACGTAGAGAGCGTGAATGGATCTCCCAAAGCAGGCGGAGCTAAGAGCTCTTCAGCATGGTACAACCCGAAGGGTTCTGGTAGCTACATTGGCGCAGCAGGGTTCCGGTTACTCGCACGATTGACGTCAGCATTAATGAACCAGTGTGCAGTCCATGAAGACTACTCGACAGCTCGCGGAATCCTTCAAGTCGCAACTCAGTACTATCACTACGTGGAGGACAAGCACAGCGGCATCGGATTCGGTAAGACGTTCTAACTACAAGGATAAAGGCTGTTTATTCTCACCAGCGTTTCGTGGTTTATTCGCTCTTTATAGCTAAGAAAGAGTATCTTGTGACGCCTCTGCGGTTGCTACCCATTTGTCGATCGCTGGATCTCTGGCAACACGCGTTTATCTGCGAGATCGATGCTGCGAACCAAGCAGACCCGACCGAATCGGACGAAGAAGGGCCCGAGACTGTAGGAGACGAACTCTTCTTTTCTGTGATTGGGAGTCTGATGTACGATATGCTCAACTTCGAGGTACCGCTCCAAAAAGTGCTGACGTTCGTGACAGTCATGTGCTCGACATATCAGAAGGAAAAGGAATTATTAGACACACTGAAGCAACTTGCAGAAAATGTGTACCGTGCTCTCGATATGTCCAAGGACATCAAGCCGTCTCCACCAAAGGATGCTGTGCAGCCCAGGATCCACGCAAAGACCATACACAAGTCGACACCTTCTGCTCCTGCCAAGCCGGAGCTTCCTCCCGAGTCTACTGCGTCTGCAGCACCAGTGGTGTTTGCTGAGAGTCCAGTGTTATCACGCGAGTATGATTTGAACACGGTCATTCGTCGCAAGATGTCGGTCCGGGAGATGCCTCAACTCAGTCAGGTGAAGACAGGGGGTCTGGCGGATGAGCGAAGGTTCAATGACAATCAACACGCAGCAGATTGGATGAGTAGGACTCCACCAACACGTCGAAGAAGAAGTAGTGCTATCTTCCCAAGTGCAGTGTTGGCAAGCTCCGGCTCACCGGTACTGTGTCTGGCTACCAACAACGATCGTGCAGCTTGTGGCATGGCTGATGCGCATGTGAACGTCGTCGACATCGATCCGTCCGAAGAGGAGAAAGGCATCCGACTTGACGGTCATATTGACGCTGTGGTGGCGATACAGATGCGTGGGAATGCCCTGATCTCAGGGTCTCGAGACCATACTCTACGTGCATGGGACCTGCGTGCAACACCCAAAAAGCGCAACATGTTTGCGTTTTTCTCCTTGTCCTCCACTAGTAGCAACACTATGAACTCTACGGAAGACAGTGAGGTGGATGGTGCGTCTGTATCGAAGCGGAGTATCGTGATGCGTGGACATTTGGATGCAATCACGTGTATGGAGCTGGGACATCAGCTTAGGAGCTGGTCGCTCTCTCGTAGCTTCTGGCTCGAGACGATGGCACAGTTCGGGATCTGAGAAACCACAAAAGAGAGCAGTGTCGCACTCTTAAGTGGCCACAAAGCTATTGGCAAGCCATCAGACAACGGCGGTGTAAGCTGTCTACGCTTGCTGGCAAGTGACGATGACCTAGCGCTGGGTTATCGTCGTCGCACAGTGCAGATTTGGGATCTCGCGGTGTGTAAGCTGAAGGTTAATGTGGAGGCTCATCAAGCTGGTGTACGAGACTTGCAGGTATCTGGTACTCGACTTGTGACGGCGGCGAATGATCGCGTTGTGAAGGTGTGGGATACGGCATTTCGTGGCACGGGAGGTACAGTGGAAGCCGTGCAGGAGCTGTGTGGACATGGTGGTCCTGCTCAATGTGTGAGTCTCGGAGGACCTGCAGATCCTACTATATGCACGGGTGCTGCTGATGGTCTGGTTCGAGTTTGGGACCTCCGATACGTGCAACGAGGCCCTCGATTAACTTTGCGTGGTCATACGGGCCCAGTGACGCGTCTGCAGCGTGACTTCACGAAACTTGTGTCAGCAGGAGAAGACGGATGGATTCGAGTGTGGGATATGCACTCGGGGTCGTGTCTGCGGGAGAAGAAGGTGCACTCGTCTGGGGTGACTTGCCTTGAAATGCGAGATTCACTTGTGTATTCTGGCTCATGGGATGGCTCGGTGCGAGTTTGGGATATTGAGAACGTCAATACTTCTGGTCAAGCAACGGGATAGATACATGTGTACATATTTTCTAGTTGGCCAAGTAATGATATGATTGGCTCACATGGATGGTCTACACGTACAACGATGTATTTTGACCTGGCCGATTGCAAGACATTAACGGCATTGAACAATTTGTTCATCCGGAATGATGAAGAGGATGCGTGTCATGACTGTCGATAGAGGCATATCAAAGCGCATCGATTTTGAGGACAACGAGACTACAACTTTCCGTGACTTGGCAAAGCAAATGCTGGAGTCACGCGAGACTTATTTGTATGGGGTGGATGAGCTGACGCTCTATCTGGCGAAGCGAGATGGCAAATGGCTGCGAAGTGACTCTTATGACGTTGATCTGTTCGTGTGGGGTGAGTTTCCTGACTCCATACGGGCACTATTAACCGAGGAGAACAAGGTGGATCTCAGAGACCTCGCGTGCAACTTTGACTTTCGTCGCGCGGATTGTTTCCCGCATGATGAAATCCATATGATCCTGGATCCTCCAGAGCGGGTCAAGCGCCTGTATCGCCAGCATCGACAGGAAACCCAACATTTTAATGAGAGACTGCGCCGTGCAGGTAAGTTTTAAAGGCAAGCGTCTTGTATTCGCATTTACTAACGAAAGCTCGTTGCTGCTACAGCTATCGCGCGTGCAGCGAGACGTGCTTGTGCTACTGAACGTTCCGGATCGGGACTCCTTTGCGGTATTGGTACGGCGCTGCTATCGCCATGGAAGTCGTTGGCTTCAATTTTTGCGAAGGTGGAGGGATCGCGGGTGGAAAAGTGAATTTTGTTAATCTGCGGGCATCACAAACCCACGTCCTCCTCGTTCAGGTGGCAGCCGGATGCTCTGGTGAAGCGTAAGCAAAAAAACATGAAAACCCAGATTAAACATTTTGCTCATTAATGTTTTGCAAAATGAGGTTTATCGATGCTTTCATCAGACATGTACAGAACAGTACTTTTATTGCAAGTACTACTTCAAAGTACATGTGGTATTTTAATACCGGTAATTGTTATAATGGTAAGTTGAATTTAGTACTCGAATTGAATCGGATTCAGTGAATCCGGTTCACTTCAAGTACTAAGACCGAGTGAATCATGCACTGGGTCTTGTTGACTTTTCCTTTTGCACAAGCGTTTCATGGGAGCCAGAATGGCGGACTTGGATCCTCGATTCGATTTTCGAGTCGGCGGCAAATTGCAGCTTGATGTAAACACTTCTGCGTGTTGAGGGCAGTTTCATTCTCAAAATCTCCAGCTTGGCATGGCATTGACTTTGAAGTACGCGATCGAAGGCTTTCCGGTCACCATCACAGCGAGGATCAAGGACACCAAGAATGCGTGCGACTTACGAGATTGCATCGTGAAGAAGATTGCCAGGAGGACAAAGCCTTTGTCCTTGTGGAGGCCTTTGCCCTCCTTTGTCCTCCTGGCAATCTCCTTGACGATGCAGTCTCGTAAGGA